>NC_088415.1:81926047-82236047 GCF_034236695.1 Oncorhynchus nerka
CTAAGTTGATTTCCAAACTGTATCAAGGGTTGATAGAGGCTTTTCCCGATGACCCAAAACATGAAAACAAAAATGTGAGGAAGACCTGGGAGACGCTATTGATGATGATGAATGGATACAGATATGTTAGAATGCCCAGCCAGGTTCATATAATCTCAGACATAAATTACTGTAGTTTAACACCACCCATAGAATGTACTATATGCCAGTGAAACTGAATATCATGCACTCAGAAATTGTATTATTCTGCTGGAGGTGTAAAACACAAAAGGGGACATATTTGCATATGTTGTGGTCTTGTGAAGGCTGGCTGAACTCCAGCAAAGAGTAGGTTCTTTTATCTCAGCATGTCTACAGAGTCTCCCTTCTCCCTGTTTTTGTTTGCTTGGAAATGTTGATACGGGAGACTGTAAACCTGTAACCTAGCATTTATAGTGGCTAATAAATGCATTGATATTAATTGGAAGGTTGGTTATCCTCCCACAGTGTATGGAATAAATGTCAAGTTATGTACAGTATCACTAGCTTTATTTTAGGATTAAGGGAATACTGTGCAATTTTATAAGGATAACTGAATTATCATGGATCTAGTTCAGTCTCATCACCATTTTAACATATTTAATAATCTCTTACCTAAATTGATGACTGTGAACATTTTTGCTGACTTTTTGTTGTTCTAAACAGAGACGGCTTGAAGGGTCATGGGTCATATTAGATTGTGCAGAAATCCAGGAAATGTGCTTTAGATGCTCCAAAATATGTGAGGACCCTCATACACCCTGCCAAGTTATGTCCCCCTCTGCAAATAGCACTGCTGGGTGACTTTAAAAGTGGTATATCAATAATATATCATATAATAATACTCTCAGCTATTTATTTTATTTTAAATGTACAAAATGTAGAATTTATGAGAATAGAAAGTTTCATAACTTTTGTGAAACATCAAAGCACAGTTGAAAAATAAATGGCAAATAGAATTTAAACCTGGATTGTGTTCAGAGATAGATGGGATGGGGTGAGTGGAGCTGAAGGATGGGACTGGATGGTGTTCAGAGATAGATGGGATGGGGTGAGTGGAGCTGAAGGATGGGACTAAAAACAATCAAAAGACAACTATTGTAAAATATACTATACTATAAAAATAAAATATATATAGTATGTATAAGCCGGAAATAGAAGCCTAATAAGTGTTGTTGTCCATTAGTTAACTCCAATTAGGGGAGGGATGGTATGGTTAGGGGAAAATAATAAAGGAAATTATATTACAAATATATACACATATATATATATATATATATATATATATATATATATATATATATATATATATATATATACAGTTCAAGTCAAAGGTTTGTCCACACCTACTCGTTCAAGGGGTTTTCTTATTTTTTTACTATTTTCTACATTGTAGAATAATAGTGAAGACATCATACCTATGAAATAACAGATATGAAATCATGTAGTAACCAAAAAAGTGTTAAACAAATCAAAATATATTTGAGATCTTTCAAATTAGCCACCCTTTGCCTTGATGACAGCTTTGCACACTCTTGGCATTCTCTCAACCACCTTCACATGGAATGTTTTTCCAACAGTCTTCAATGAGTTCCCACATATGCTGAGCACTTGTTGGCTGCTTTTCCTTCACTCTGCAGTCCAACTCATCCCAAACCACCTCCATTGTGTTGAGGTCAGATTATTGTGGAGGCCAGGTCATCTGATGCAGCACTCCGTCACTCTCCTTCCTGGTCAAATAGCCCTTTCACAGCCTGGAGGTGTGTTGGGTCATTGTCCTGTTGAAAACAAATGACAGTCCCACTAAGCGCAAACCAGATGGGATGGCGTATCACTGCAGAATGCTGTGGTAGCCGTGCTGGTTAAGTGTGCTTTGAATTCCAAATAAATCACAGAGAATGTCACCAGCAAAGCACCCCCACACCATCCCACCTCCTGCTCTATGCTTCACGGTGGGAACCACATGTGTAGATCATCCGTTCCCCTACTACGCGTCTCACAAAGACACAGCGGTTGGAACAAAAAATCTCAAATTTGGACTCATCAGACCAAAGGACAGATTTCCACCAGTGTAATGTTCATTGCTCATGTTTTCGGCCCCTTGCAAGTCTCTTCTTCTTATTGGTGTCCTTTAGTAGGGGTTTCTTTGCAGCAATTCAACCACGAAGGCCTGATTCATGCAGTCTCCTCTGAACAGTTGATGTTGAGATGTGTCTGTTACTTGAACTCTGTTATCTTCTGTATACCACCCCCACCTTGTCACAACACAACTGATTGGCATAATCGCATTAAGGAAGGAAAGAAATTTCACAATTTAACTTTTAACAAGGCACACCTGTTAATTGAAATGCATTCCAGGTGGCTACCTCATGAAGCAGGTTGAGAGAATGCCAAGAGTGAGCAAAGCTGTCATCAAGGCAAAAGGTGGCTACTTTGAAGATTCTCAAATTTAAAATATATTTTGATTTGTTTAACAATTTCTTGGTTACTACATGATTCCATATGTATTAATTCATAGTTTTGATGTTTTCACGATTACTCTACAATGTAGAAAATAGTCAAAATAAATAAAAACACTTGAACGAGGAGGTGTGTCCGAACTTTTGAATGGGACTGTATGCCCCCTCCAACCCCCACCCCCACCACACTTCTAAAACCAAAGTTGCGCCCCTGTGACCAACATATGACATAATGAAATAAACTCTGCAAAAAAAGAAACATCCTCTCACTGTCAACTGCATTTATTTTCAGCTAACTTAACATGTGTAAATATTTGTATGAACATAACTAGATTCAACAGATGAGACATGAACTGAACAAGTTCCATAGACATGTGACTAACAGAAATTGAATAATGTGTCCCTGAACAAAGGGGGGGTCGAAATCAAAAGTAACCGTCAGTATCTGGTGTGATGTTCGGATGTACCGATCCTGTGCAGGTGTTGTTACACGTGGTCTGCCACTGCGAGGACGATCAGCTGTCCGTCCTGTCTCCCTGTAGCACTGCCTTAGGCGTCTCACAGTATGGATATTGCAATGTATTGTCCTGGCCACATCTGCAGTCTTCATGCCTCCTTGCAGCATGCCTAAGGCACGTTCATGGAGATGAGCAGGGACCCTGGACATCTTTCTTTGTTGTTTTTCAGAGTCAGTAGAAAGGCCACTTTAGTGTCCTAAGTTTTCATAACTGACCTTAATTGCCTACCGTCTGTAAGCTGATAGTGTCTTAACGACCGTTCCACAGGTGCATGTTCATTAATTGTTTATGGTTCATTGAAAAAGCATGGGAAACTGTGTTTAAACCCTTTACAATGAAGATCTGTGAAGTTATTTGGATTTTTATCTTTGAACGACAGGGTCCTGAAAAAGGGACGTTTCTTTCTTTGCTGGGTTTAGATCCATGAATAACTGTTATTAACATGAAAAACTATAAATAATACCATTAAGAACACTTATTCTCATGAACAACTATATAATAATACCATGTATTGTTGTTGAATAACTCGTGCAAAACTCTCTCACAAACTTAATCTACAAAGATTACACCAATTTAGATTTGCCTAATCCCCACATGAACTCCACTTTGGAAGGGTTTGTGGCTTGACTTGTGTCGAGACAAATCTGGTCATATTATGGGTGTGCTTTCGGTTGTCTGTGGGCTAGATCTCTGTTCTGTTCTGTTGTCTGCGCGTTAGATCTCTGTTCTGTTGTCTGTGCGCTAGATCTCGGTCTTTGATCTGCTCATATGGTTGTGACATAAGCACGGCTGGAGGCCTTTGAATGATTTAGCTTGGAGGTAAAATGGTTCGGACAGATCAAAAGACAAAACCACTAAAGCTCACCCAGCATATTTTTATACTTTAGACTATTTTTCTCAGTTAACTCGTGGTATAGGAGTGACTGTTTTGTTGTTGTTTGCAAACCAGCATCAATATGATTTAAAGAGGCATGTAACTACACACAGACATAACTCATTAACATGTTACATGTAGGTCAGCACATGCAGATGCAGTTACATAGACCTTAGTTTACTGTTTCATAAATATACCACAAAACCTTACACCAAATGGGGAAAGCACTCCGTAACCACATTACTTTCTAGATTGTTACAGGCACAGGAGGCTGAAAAATAACTTGTGTCATGCACAAAGTAGATGTCCTAACCGACGTGCTAAAACTATAGTTTGTTAACAAGAAATTTGTGGAGTGGTTGAAAAGTTCATTTTAATGATCCTAACCTAAGTGTGTAAACTTCCGACTTCAACTATATGTGTGCATGTGTGTAAGCATTTCACTGTTGTATTCAGCACGTGACCAATAAAAATGTATTTGATATATAGTCTTGTTGATTTGATGGTCTTTAAACGTTTAAGTTGAAATGGTGCTGGGATAGCGGAGGCAATGTCTGTTGTCTTTTGGGTTAACTTGAGGTAACTCCGTGGTTTTAAATCAGTAGTTGTTTAGTAAACTGTCAAACATGAACTTGCTTGACCATGCTGCAGGTCATACATTTGTTTGTTACATGCAATATTTGCTTTGTGGACCTCACCAGACAGATGTTGCTCTGCAGTTTTGGGACAAAACAAACTTATGTGTAGTTGAATTTATTCTTCTGCTATGTGACTCTTGTATTTTTGTTGTCACGGCCTTATTGTATATCACGGTGGCGTATGATCACCCACGCACCACTATTGCTGTGTTTGTGTGTGTTGAAGTGGCCCATACTCTTATAAAATCATGGCGTGACTGATCATCGTGACTCTGCTTGGATGCGGCACATCAACCACAACGAAAGACATCAATGGACACTGGCTGTGCCATCGATCTCCCGGCCCCGGCGCCCTCAGGCTGGGACACCCAGAACACCAAAACTCACCACAGCTTAATTACAAAACGCACCACAGCCAAACTAAAAAACGCACCATAGTGAAACTTCAAAACACACCACTGCTACAGGTGTCAGATCTTAATTTGATCACTATTTTGTTGCAGAATTTTTTTCTCCTGTGCATCAGGAAATTCAAATTAGCCTTGTGATTTAGATACATTCATTGAAAACCTGCAGTTCTTTTTCTCTCTCCTTGCCCCTAAACTATAATATACTGTAGGCTATCCTACAAAAGCCAATTACAAACAATGGCATATAATATCAGATGCAGGGGCGCAACTTTGGTTTAAATAGTGGGGGGCATTATTATTTATTTTATACAGTTGAATAAACACTCCAAACACATGACCACACTGCTCGCGCACGTGACGCGAGCGGTGTGGTCAGCCTATAATACCCTGACGACACTGCTCGCATCGCGTGCGCGAGCATTGCAAAATAAATGTAGGAATCTATGTTATTCAATTATTGCACCCACACTGCTCGCTCGCATCAAGGGCTAAAATAGAAGTCATTCCTATTTCTGACGCAGATCGGGCTGCAAGTCCTGCCTCTCCCATCTCCTCATTGGTTTATAGAAGCAGGTACCGACGTGCCATCTCCTCATTGGTTATACCCACGTGGGTGATTGAAAGATGAACTGTTGTCTTAGATGACAATAACCATACAAATTAAACTATGAAAAAGACTGGAAGAAGGAGTGATGACTAGAAATGATTCTGATTACCATTTTTATGTGTGGATTAATTGTCGGAGTAGAGGACCTTGTGCATTTTAGGTAAAATAACAATCTGCTGTTTATATTCCAGGACAAATTAGCTAGCAACAGCAAGCTAGCTAAATAGGACAAATTAGCTAGCAAGTGCAAGCTAACTAGCTAAATTGCTATAAATGTTTAATGCTTTTCGACCTGTCCCCAAATTAATGTCATTGGTTCAGAGTTTGTTTTGATATTTTAACCTGCGTGTTGTAATCGTGTTTGGTGTAGGGGGACAAAATAAATGTATGCACACGCGTAGCCGGTTTGGGTTTCGTGTTAGGCATCCTCTTCTTCAGTGTTTACCATCATTGAATCTACAAGTCATTTTGCATGCTGAACAACCCCAGGCAATATCAGTAACCTAGTAGTCTAACTGCGCACTGTGCCCAGCTTCGCGCGCCGACCATCGCATGGTAGGATGCCTGCTCCTGATCTTGCACATCTGCATAGCACCTTCACAAATGCTTAAGTGATATTAGGCTTTATTAGTTGAGTGACAACCTATGTCATATGCTAGGTTATTGTTATTTATTCACTGGTAAAATTTTAACAGTGTTTTAGAGAAAATAAAAGTAAGTTACTCTATATATATTATATAAAAATATATATTATTTTGATTGTTCAGGTTCACCATCATCAATAGTTTTGGTAGTCTCACTTTAAACAATCACTGAACATGGCCATTTTTTCATATACAGGGGAAAATTGATCATTTCATACTGAGGACAGCATTCACTTTTGTGAGGTGCACTGCATGGCTGAAGGGAGAGGAGAAGAGATCACTCTGTGTAAACTTCCAAAAGGTTAAAACAATTTGATTTTGAGGTGGGGGTGGGGGTGAAATCCAACGTTGTGCTAGATATTCATTCATTGGCTATGTCATAGCTCATTTTAGAATTATAAATTTTGATACATTACTAGCTCAAACACTTAACCTGCAAAAATGACAACTTAATTAGTGGGTGATGGTGATTTATAAACTGGGTGGTTTGAGCCCTGAATGCTGATTGGCTGACAGCCAAGGTATACCAGAGGTATGACGACGTTTATTTTTTACAGCTGTAATTATGTTGGCAACCAGTTCATAATAGCAATAAGGCACCTCAGGGGTTTGTGATATAGGGCCAATATACAACGGCTTTTTAAATATACCATGGGCTATGGGTTGTGTCCAGGCACTCCACGATGCATCGTGACTAAGAACAGCACTTGGCCGTGGTATATTGGCCATATACCACACCTCCTCGGGCCTTATTGCTTAATTTAAAACCAAAGTGGGGGGACAAAAAAACACAGGCTATATTGCAAAATTGCAATGTATTCGAGGATTAAAAGTCCTCCTGAAGTTTTTAATTTCAACCTCAAAATCTCTGACTTGAATCAGGATAGAGTTTATTTTCTATTTCTTTGTTTGTTTTCTCTATCAATGGTGGAATCAGTTAGCATAGCATCTATTGTTGCTTTACATGTCAGTTAGCATAGCATCTGTTGTCACTTTATATTTCAGTTAGCATAGCATCTATTGTTGCTTTATATTTCAGTTAGCATAGCATCTATTGTCGCTTTATATTTCAGTTAGCATAGCATCTATTGTTGCTTTATATTTCAGTTAGCATAGCATCTGTTGTCACTTTATATTTCAGTCAGCATTGCATCTATAGTTGCTTTATATTTCAGTTACCATAGCATCTATTGTTGCTCGATAGGTCTGTGCATGCTCTATGAATCAATTTAGCCTACTTTTTAATGTATTATTGATCAGGTTTTCTGTTGGACGTGCACTCACAATACAATTGTTATTTGTCCAATGATTTATTATTTCTTAAAGGTGTGGGGCAGTTCCACTCCCTTCATATTTTGTTTTAGTTTTTATTGAAGAGATACTTTTGGTCATGTAGTGTATGCGGACACCTGCTCATCGAACATCTCACCATTAATATGGAGTTGGTCCCCCCTTTGCTACTATAACAGCCTCCACTCTTCTGGGAAGGCTTTCCACTAGAAGTTGGAACATTGCTGTGGGGACTTACTTCCATTCAGCCACAAGAGCACTAGTGAGGTCAGGCATTGATGTTGGGCGATTAGGATTGGCTCACAGTCGGCGTTCTAACTCATCCCAAAGGTGTTCGATGGGGTTGAGGTCAGGGCTCTGTGCAGGCCAGTCAAGTTCTTCCACACCAATCTCTACAAACCATTTATGTATGGACCTCGCTTTGTGCACAGGGGCATTGTCATGCTGAATCAGGTAAGGGCCTTCCACAAACTGTTGCCACAAAGTTGGAAGCACAGAATCATCTAGAATGTAATTGTATGCTGTAGTGTTAAGATTTACCTTTACTGGAACTAAGGGGCCTAGCCCGAACCATGCAAACAACCCCAGACCATTATCCCCCCTCCACCAAACTACAGTTGGCACTATGCGTTGGGGAACTAGCGTCCTCCTGGCATCCACCAAACCCAGATTTGTCCATCGGACTCCCAGATGGTGAAGCATGATTCATCACTCCAGAGAACGCATTTCCACTGCTCCAGTCCAATGGTGGCGACTTTACACCACTCCAGCCGACGCTTAGCATTGCACATGGTGATCTTAGGCTTGTGTGCGGCAGCTTGGCCATTGAAACCCATTTCATGAAGCTCCTGATGAAAAGTTATTGTGCTGACGTTGCTTCCAGAGGCAGTTTGGACAGAAGTTTTTTACACGCTATGCGCTTCAGCACTCGTCGGTCCCTTTTTGTGAGCTTGTGTGGCCTACCACTTTGCGGCTGAGCCGTTGATGCTCCTAAATGTTTCTACTTCACAATAACAGCACTTACAGTTGACCGAGGCAGCTCTAGTAGGGCACAAATTTGACAAACTGACTTGTTGGAAAGGTGGCATCCTATGACGGTGCCACAATGAAAGTCACTGAGCTCTTCAGTAAGGCTATTTTACTGCCAATGTTTGTCTATGGAGATTGCATGGCTGTGTGCTTGATTTTATACACCTGTCAGCAATGGGTGAGGCTAAAATAGCTGAATACACAAATTTGAAGGGGTGTCCACATACTTTTGTAAATATAGTGCATTCGGAATGTATTCAGACCCCTTGACTTTTTCCACATTTTGTTACGTTACAGCCATATTCTAAAATTAATTAAATTGTTTTTTTCCCTAATCAATCTACACACAATAACCCATAATGATAAAGCAAAAACAGGTTTTTAGAATCTTTTTGCAAATAAGTACTCAGTACTTTGTTGAAGCACCTTTGACAGCGATTACTGCCTCCATTCTTCTTGGGTATGACGCTACAAGCTTGGCACACCTGTATTTGGGGAGTTTCTCCCATTCCTCTCTGCAGATCCTCTCAAGCTCTGTCAGGTTGGATGGAGAGCGTTGCTGCACAGCTATTTTCAAGTCTTTCCAGACATGTTCTATTGGGTTTAAGTCCGGGCTCTGGCTGGGCTACTTAAGGACATTCAGAGACTTGCCCCAAAGCCACTCCTGCGTTGTCTTGGCTGTGTGATTAGGGCCGTTGTCTTGTTTAGAAAGTGAACCTTAGCCCCAGTTGGAGGTCCGGATCACTCTGAAGCAGGTTTTCATCAAGGATCTCTCTGTACTTTGCTCCGTTCATCTTTGCATCGATCCTGACTAGTCTCCCAGTCCATGACGCTTTCTGAAAAACATCCCCACAGCATGATGCTGCCACCACCATGCTTTACTGTAGGGATGGTGCCAAGTTTCCTCCAGAGGTGACGCTTGGCATTCAGGCAAAAGAGTTCAGTCTTGGCTTCATCAGACCAGAGAATCTTGTTTCTCATGGTCTGGGAGTCTTTAGGTGACTTTTGGCAAACTCCAAGCGGGATGTCATGTGCATTTTACTGAGGAGTGACTTCCGTCTGGCCACTCTAACATAAAGGCCTGATTAGTGGAGTGCTGCAGAGATGGTTGTCCTTACGGAAGGTTCTCCCATCTCCACAGAGGAACTCTAGTGCTTTGTCAGAGTGACCATCAGGTTCTTGGTCACCGCCCTGATCAAGGCCCTTCTCATAATAAAATGTGGAGAAAGTAAGGAGTCTGAATACTTTCCGAAGGCACTGTACGGTGTAGTAAAGATGGGGAAGGGGGAGTCAAAGGGCAATAGGCCGGATTCTAAGCTGACTGACATATGTGTGCCGGGTTTAGCGGCTGTAACCACTGGACAACACAGGCACTGAGGCCTCCAATAATGTATTTTGCCTGTTTCTTGCCATAAACATATAATAAAACAATTGATCTAAAAAAAAGTATTTTCCCTGACAAAGAATACATCTACCCCCTAAAAATACAAATATGTCAATTTTATTATAATTCACATAAGAATTCACACAAGACGCACTGTAGCCTTTACGTAGCCTACATAGGCTACTTAAACTGGAGTCTAAGGTACAATGTAGGTAGGGTACTGCATTTTATACAAACACCGCTTCCAGCTGCCCTCTGGCGCCAATTCTAAATATTTCTTCAGATATTCAAATCCTCCTGCTGCAGGATTATTTTCCTCCTGCAACGAAACGCGTCAAATGTAAGATCCGACATCTGTAAACTACAAAATGCACCAAGACAAAACTAATAAATACACCTCAACGAAACTATAAAGCGGACCACAGCCTGACTGCAAAGTGGACCACAACCTAACTGCAAAGCGGACCACAGCCTAACTGCAAAGCGGACCACAGCCTAACTGCAAAGCGGACCACAGCCTAACTGCAAAGCGGACCACAGCCTAACTGCAAAGCGGACCACAGCCTAACTGCAAAGCGGACCACAGCCTAACTGCAAAGCGGACCACAGTCTAACTGCAAAGCGGACCACAGCCTAACTGCAAAGCGGACCACAGCCTAACTGCAAAGCGGACCACAGTCTAACTGCAAAGCGGACCACAGCTTAACTGCAAAGCGGACCACAACCAAATGACAAAACGCATCGCAACCAAATGACAAAACGCACTGCAAGCAAATGACACAACACACTATGGACCTATCATATAGCAAGGTACAATGTAAGGTACAATGTAGGTAGGGTACTGCATTTTATACAAACACCGCTTCCAGCTGCCCTCTGGCGCCAATTCTAAATATTTCTTCAGATATTCAAATCCTCCTGCTGCAGGATTATTTTCCTCCTGCAACGAAACGCGTCAAATGTAAGATCCGACATCTGTAAACTACAAAATGCACCAAGACAAAACTAATAAATACACCTCAACGAAACTATAAAGCGGACCACAGCCTGACTGCAAAGTGGACCACAACCTAACTGCAAAGCGGACCACAGCCTAACTGCAAAGCGGACCACAGCCTAACTGCAAAGCGGACCACAGCCTAACTGCAAAGCGGACCACAGCCTAACTGCAAAGTGGACCACAACCTAACTGCAAAGTGGACCACAGCCTAACTGCAAAGCGGACCACATTCTATCTGCAAAGTGGACCACAGCCTAACTGCAAAGCGGACCACAGTCTAACTGCAAAGCGGACCACAGCCTAACTGCAAAGCGGACCACAGCCTAACTGCAAAGCGGACCACAGTCTAACTGCAAAGCGGACCACAGCTTAACTGCAAAGCGGACCACAACCAAATTACAAAACGCACCGCAACCAAATGACAAAACGCACTGCAAGCAAATGACACAACACACTATGGACCTATCATATAGCACACTGCAGTGCCATCACAAAATGCCCCAGGACATAAAAAAGAAAAAGAAAACGCACAACACTCAAATACATCATAAAAACATTCCAAACTTTAGTTGCAAAAAGATATGATGATTTTGTGGAAAATCACATTCTTACAACATTATGAAAGTTTACTATCCACTCCATAAGAAACCCTTTTGTATAACCAACAACAGGTAGACAACACATAAACAAATCATTAGAAAGGCCATTGATTACAATTAATGATGTCTTTCTGGTTTAAGATGTTATAATTGATATTGTGAAGTGTAGATGATCAACAACTCATAATGTCATAGAGCAGTGTTTCCCAAACTCGGTCCTCAGGACCCCAAGGGGTGCACGTTTCGTTTTTTCCCTGGCACTACACAGCTGATTCAAATGATCAAAGCTTAATAATGAGTTGGTTATTTGAATCAGCTGTGTAGTGTTAGGGGGGAAAAAAACCTTGGGGTCCTGAGGACCGAGTTTGGGAAACACTAAAGCAGAGCATATGAAGTATAGAATGTATACAGTAAAGACACATACTGTATAGTTGTGTCAGCATGTAACTCATCACAATAAAAGGCTTACAGTACAGAACTGTACATACCCGATGCATGAGTGCCTTCGAGAGGAGGGGTTGCTATGGACAGCCTTCCTGGGGAAGCGAGAGTCTTTGTTCATCATTGTGGTGGCTATTTCACAGAGATGTAACAGCCTTCAGATGACAGGGGATGAACAGAATGGAATGCAACATCTCTGTGGACTAAGACTTCTCCAGCTTGTCTGAAATTACCATTCTTTCTAAGGTGAACGTCCAATGTGTCTTGGTACTGTTCGGTCACAAACTAAGCATGGTACACCTTGTGAGAACAATCAGTCCACGAAAGCAGAACAAAGTGAAATCTACTGCGTCTAGTAGAGACACAAGTACGATGCATTCAAGTTCAGCGCTGTCAGTAACAGGTCTTCATGCTAACATTTGGGCTGGTGAGTGTTCATACAATTCCAAAGAAGAAAAAACTTTTATGATAAAGTAGTGGCCTTCATTGAAATGCAGTGCAAAATCCAGAGATCAGAAAGTATGCCCGATTCAGCCGCTAAAGTTCTACAGCATCTGGTCCCTGCACTGGGGATATGTCCATGTGTTTGAAAAAACTGATGAAGTTCACCCAACTCTGTGTAAACCCACCTAAAAAGGCAAAGGGTGATGCCTGTTAGGAGCCCACCTCAGAAAGCATATCAGTTTACCAACTAGGAGACGGGGGCCAAGTCATAACAAATTATATTGCGGCTCATATCAGCTGTCAGCGGAGATCTGGAGCTAATTCCTTGCTTGTTTTCTTTTCTGCTCACGAGCAAGGAGCCTTCCTCGAATTCCTAAATAGGAAACAGCGACTTAATCTTCCCAATGATCGGAGGACTGGCGGGGGAAAAGAATCCTCCAAAAAGGGGCCAAACTTTTCTCTTTTTCCAAAAGCCTTAAAATGTGATACAGCGCAGTTCTAGAGCCTAGGAGTTGCTTCTTTCTTTGTTCAAATGAAGGCTCGAACCACTTTATCCCCAGTGGGGAAAAAAGAGAGAGAGAAGGGAGAGAGAAAAATCTGGTTTTATAATCCCATCAGATGCTCCCTGGAGTGTGTAGTCTCCTCAACCGTCCATATCGGACTCTCCTCTCTTCTCTCCTGAGACTGCTGGGACTTAACTCTGGCCTGGAGAAAAAAACAACAACACTAACTCCACAGAGAGAGAGAATAGAGAGAATAGAGAGAGAGAGAACAGAGAGAGAGAATAGAGAGAGAGGGTCATAAGATGAGAATTTGAAGCAGCCTAAATGGTACTGGGGGCTGGGTGGTACTGCTGAAGCCTACAGGGACTCAGCCAGTGAAGGGGGGAGGGCAGGAAGAGTGGGCTCTTGTCTATATCCAGATGCAGGGTTCCAGTGCAGTCCCCAAATGGTTGTCCTGCGAATAATAATGCCTCATCTGCTACCATATAGCTCCGCTACAGGACTGACCGGCTTCCAAACCAGGCAGCAACTCACCCCGGTCTGTAGCTCAATAAAACTGTGTGTTGTTAAAAATCCAATAGATAACGAGGGGGGTCATGGACATGGAGTACTGTCTGAGCGATTAAATTAACACCTTCCCTAAAATGGGGTTGTTAGCTTCTAGCGTCCTTGGTTTGGCCAGTATGAACGGTGTTAGATGTGACCATAAGTTCATATGTGTTCATCTCTCCCCTCTTCATATGCCCTTCAATATGCCCTTGTTTGTGAGTCCTCAAGTTATTCATATTAAAACAGGCTAATATTGTTTATGCTCATGTATACTCTGCCGCGCAGTAAAATCATTTTCACATGAAACTAATATATCCTGCTGTTGGTTTGCAGCCAAGGACGCTATATACAAATAGTATGGAGGCTATATATACATGCTGTATCAAGAGCTTGAGGCTTTAAGGTTCTATCTGCAAAAATATGATTCTGAGATAATTGGCTTGAATGGTGTATTCTTTTGAACTTATGAATTGGTTTATTTAGAGTACTATATTGGTAGAGAACAATGATTAGAAACAAGGATATGTCAATTACAACAACAACAAAAAATGAGAGTCACTAAGAACTGAAGTCATGGAAATACATCACGCTAACAGTCCAAGCACAAGACAGAAGCAAAAATATGCATCTACAGTAAGTAACATAGCAGCCTCTGGTGGAAATTAGAGGCATTACATTGTTTCATTTTCTGTCCAATTTCTAAAACAAGTGACGCTTTAGATTCATAACATGATTCAAATATTGTCCCTTATGTTGTTCATAACCGCAACACGATGCACAGAAAAGCGCTACAAAACCTTGCACAACAGATCCAGAGCCTTGCTTTTTTATAAACAGACTAGTGGGCTAATGTTGTTTTCAAGACAAATGTCTGGTGACCAGGACCCAAAATGAAAACTTTACCCAAAAACAAAGGGTGACCTGAGCACAATCAGTGTGAAAAGGAGAAGGAGGTGGGTATTGTCCCTGTGCCATGTCTGTTGAGGGTCATTCAGACGGTAAATCAATTGCAGGAGAGGACAATCACTTGGATGCACTTGAGAGTGAACGTTACTTCCGATAACGTCGGATGGCACTTAACAAACTCAAGACTAGACAAACAACAGTACTAAACATACAGTAGCATATGATTGAATTGTGTTGCTAATGAAACAAGCACCAATACTATGAACAAAGAAGGCATCACTCATCACCTGACTCAGTCAAATAAATTGTTCTAGGAACGAGTGTTAGGTGCAGTATTTCCATTCATTGTTCAGAAAATATGATTTTTCTTACGGACTTATACCAAAGATGGAGGATACATGGAGATGTCTTACTCAAGCCGTTTACCATCATTTAAAAAAAGGTCACTTCCGGTCTACCACTGGGATAGCAGCTGGGTCTGGTCTGCTTAGTTTATTGACTGTATATGAATCATAAAAAAATGAGGGGAGTGGGATGTCTCGCTTCCTGTTCTGTCTCAGCTCACACAGGACTTTTATGAGGGGAAGTACTTGTCAGTTCAGCCACTTTTCTAAGCCAATCAACATAACACACAATGACAACAAAACATGATATTACACTGAAAGGAACTACTGTGGTTTCCTCCAACATTTCCCTCAAACTGAAACATTTCAGTCTTTGAAGGAAAAATAACATCTCCTTGCCTGATAAACTGTCTGTAAATGTTTTCAGACTCCCAGTTTGTTTAATTCCTCCCCTTTCCCAGCCATCCTGCTATAACTCAACTCCAACAGTTTGTTTAATTCCTCCCCTTTCCCAGCCATCCTGCTATAACTCAACTCCAACAGTTTGTTTCATTCCTCCCCTTTCCCAGCCATCCTGCTATAACTCAACTCCAACAGTTTGTTTCATTCCTCCCCTTTCCCAGCCATCCTGCTATAACTCAACTCCAACAGTTTGTTTCATTCCTCCCCTTTCCCAGCCATCCTGCTATAACTCAACTCCAACAGTTTGTTTCATTCCTCCCCTTTCCCAGCCATCCTGCTATAACTCAACTCCAACAGTTTGTTTCATTCCTCCCCTTTCCCAGCCATCCTGCTATAACTCAACTCCAACAGTTTGTTTCATTCCTCCCCTTTCCCAGCCATCCTGCTATAACTCAACTCCAACAGTTTGTTTCATTCCTCCCCTTTCCCAGCCATCCTGCTATAACTCAACTCCAACAGTTTGTTTCATTCCTCCCCTTTCCCAGCCATCCTGCTATAACTCAACTCCAACAGTTTGTTTCATTCCTCCCCTTTCCCAGCCATCCTGCTATAACTCAACTCCAACAGTTTGTTTCATTCCTCCCCTTTCCCAGCCATCCTGCTATAACTCAACTCCAACAGTTTGTTTCATTCCTCCCCTTTCCCAGCCATCCTGCTATAACTCAACTCCAACAGTTTGTTTCATTCCTCCCCTTCCCAGCCATCCTGCTATAACTCAACTCCAACAGTTTGTTTCATTCCTCCCCTTTCCCAGCCATCCTGCTATAACTCAACTCCAACAGTTTGTTTCATTCCTCCCCTTTCCCAGCCATCCTGCTATAACTCAACTCCAACAGTTTGTTTCATTCCTCCCCTTTCCCAGCCATCCTGCTATAACTCAACTCCAACAGTTTGTTTCATTCCTCCCCTTTCCCAGCCATCCTGCTATAACTCAACTCCAACAGTTTGTTTCATTCCTCCCCTTTCCCAGCCATCCTGCTATAACTCAACTCCAACAGTTTGTTTCATTCCTCCCCTTTCCCAGCCATCCTGCTATAACTCAACTCCAACAGTTTGTTTCATTCCTCCCCTGTCCCGGCCATCCTGCTATAACTCAACTCCAACAGTTTGTTTCATTCCTCCCCTTTCCCGGCCATCCTGCTATAACTCAACTCCAACAGTTTGTTTCATTCCTCCCCTTTCCCAGCCATCCTGCTATAATTCAACTCCAACAGTTTGTTTAATTCCTCCCCTTTCCCAGCCATCCTGCTATAACTCAACTCCAACAGTTTGTTTCATTCCTCCCCTTTCCCAGCCATCCTGCTATAACTCAACTCCAACAGTTTGTTTCATTGTCGTTGTTAGGAGCACTGTACATTTTATAGGGGCTCAGGCCTTTTACAAGGCTCGGTCCCTTTCAAAATGGCCCCTCTTTCTAATATTTATAGTAGTTTTAAACATACCAATTTCCAGGAAATGGATAGGTCTGACATAAACCAGAAAGATTGAGTGCTTTTCTTTGGTTTATATCACACAGACTTACATACAGCACCATTAGGAGTAACGTTTAAATGCCAGAGCAAAATGACCCCACCAATAAACGTTTATAGAGATGTATGAACCTGTAAACACTTTTTGGCTTATTGGAAAAGTATTTGCAAATGCCTTGCACCAATGGCTTGTTTTTCAAGGTTGCTGAAACTAACTTGCTTACAATGATTCAGAGGCACCTCTTAACAGTCCTATGTTTTCACTTCTTGTTTCTTCATTTAAGTGTGTGTGTGTGTGTGTGTGTGTGTGTGTGTGTGTGTGTGTGTGTGTGTGTGTGTGTGTGTGTGTGTGTGTGTGTGTGTGTGTAGTGTTGTGAGTGCATCTGATTTTCCAGACAATTTTCCACAACTGGTCATTCCCCTAAAGTGCACTTTGCACAAGCAAAACATGTTGTATAAACTGGAAACACCGAACCCCACCAGACAGACAGTGTCACAAACACACAAGAAAAAACACAGGGTGTGTTTTGCTGTCTGAAAAAACTCTACCCCCAGACAAAATATTTGTTTTGCTCCCAGGCAATTAAGGTTAAGTGCTCTTTCATCAGCCCTCCTGCTCCTGCTCCGTCTCCACAAGCACAGTAAATATTTGATTTGCATCAATATCATGGGTTATGACTAATGGTAGTGACTAGTGGGTCAAGGATCTGACCCTTTTTTAAAAAAATGACATACCCAAATCTAACTGCCTGTAGCTCAGGAAATGAAGCAAGGAAACGCACATTCCTGATACCATTTGAAAGGAAACACTTTGAAGTTTGTGGAAATGTTAAATTAATGTAGGAGAATATAACACATTAGATCTGGTAAAAGATAATACAAAGAAAAAAACACCTTTTTTGTATTTTTTTGTACCATCATCTTTGAAATGCAAGAGAAAGTCCGTAATGTATTATTCCAGCCCAGGCGCAATTTAGATTTTGGCCATTAGATGGATGTATTGTATGTGCAAAGTTTTAGACTGATCCAATGAAGCATTGCATTTCTGTTCAAAATTTACATTTACATTTACATTTGACATTTAAGTAATTTAGCAGACGCTCTTATCCAGAGCGACTTACAAATTGGTGCATTCACCTTATGACATCCAGTGGAACAGCCACTTTACAATAGTGCATCTAAATCTTTTAAGGGGGGTGAGAAGACTGCCCAAATGTGCCTAATTGGTTTATTAATACATTTTCAAGTGCAATCCCCTCAAACAACAGCATGGTATTCTTTCACTGTAATATCTACTGTAAATTGGTCAGTACAGTTAGATTAACAAGAATTTAAGCTTTCTGCCAAAATCAGATATGTCTATGTCCTTGGAAATGTTCTTGTTACTTACATTTACATTTACATTTAAGTCATTTAGCAGACGCTCTTATCCAGAGCGACTTACAAATTGGTGCATTCACCTTATGACCTCCAGTGGAACAGTAGTGCATCTAAATCTTTTCAGGGGAGGGGGTGAGAGGGATTACTTTATCCTATCCTAGGTATTCCTTAAAGAGGTGGGGTTTCAGGTGTCTCCGGAAGGTGGTGATTGACTCCGCTGTCCTGGCGTCGTGAGGGAGTTTGTTCCACCATTGGGGGGCCAGAGCAGCGAACAGTTTTGACTGGGCTGAGCGGGAACTGTACTTCCTCAGTGGTAGGGAGGCGAGCAGGCCAGAGGTGGATGAACGCAGTGCCCTTGTTTGGGTGTAGGGCCTGATCAGAGCCTGGAGGTACTGAGGTGCCGTTCCCCTCACAGCTCCGTAGGCAAGCACCATGGTCTTGTAGCGGATGCGAGCTTCAACTGGAAGCCAGTGGAGGGAGCGGAGGAGCGGGGTGACGTGAGAGAACTTGGGAAGGTTGAACACCAGACGGGCTGCGGCGTTCTGGATGAGTTGTAGGGGTTTAATGGCACAGGCAGGGAGCCCAGCCAACAGCGAGTTGCAGTAATCCAGACGGGAGATGACAAGTGCCTGGATTAGGACCTGCGCCGCTTCCTGTGTGAGGCAGGGTCGTACTCTGCGGATGTTGTAGAGCATGAACCTACAGGAACGGGCCACCGCCTTGATGTTAGTTGAAAACGACAGGGTGTTGTCCAGGATCACGCCAAGGTTCTTAGCGCTCTGGGAGGAGGACACAATGGAGTTGTCAACCGTGATGGCGAGATCATGGAACGGGCAGTCCTTCCCCGGGAGGAAGAGCAGCTCCGTCTTGCCGAGGTTCAGCTTGAGGTGGTGATCCGTCATCCACACGGATATGTCTGCCAGACATGCAGAGATGCGATTCGCCACCTGGTCATCAGAAGGGGGAAAGGAGAAGATTAATTGTGTGTCGTCTGCATAGCAATGATAGGAGAGACCATGTGAGGTTATGACAGAGCCAAGTGACTTGGTGTATAGCGAGAATAGGAGAGGGCCTAGAACAGAGCCCTGGGGGACACCAGTGGTGAGAGCACGTGGTGTGGAGACGGATTCTCGCCACGCCACCTGGTAGGAGCGACCTGTCAGGTAGGACGCAATCCAAGCGTGGGCCGCGCCGGAGATGCCCAACTCGGAGAGGGTGGAGAGGAGGATCTGATGGTTCACAGTATCGAAGGCAGCCGATAGGTCTAGAAGGATGAGAGCAGAGGAGAGAGAGTTAGCTTTAGCAGTGCGGAGCGCCTCCGTGATACAGAGAAGAGCAGTCTCAGTTGAATGACTAGTCTTGAAACCTGACTGATTTGGATCAAGAAGGTCATTCTGAGAGAGATAGCGGGAGAGCTGGCCAAGGACGGCACGTTCAAGAGTTTTGGAGAGAAAAGAAAGAAGGGATACTGGTCTGTAGTTGTTGACATCGGAGGGATCGAGTGTAGGTTTTTTCAGAAGGGGTGCAACTCTCGCTCTCTTGAAGACGGAAGGGACGTAGCCAGCGGTCAGGGATGAGTTGATGAGCGAGGTGAGGTAAGGGAGGAGGTCTCCGGAAATGGTCTGGAGAAGAGAGGAGGGGATAGGGTCAAGCGGGCAGGTTGTAGGGCGGCCGGCCGTCACAAGACGCGAGATTTCATCTGGAGAGAGAGGGAGAAAGAGGTCAGAGCACAGGGTAGGGCAGTGTGAGCAGAACCAGCGGTGTCGTTTGACTTAGCAAACGAGGATCGGATGTCGTCGACCTTCTTTTCAAAATGGTTGACGAAGTCATCTGCAGAGAGGAGGAGGGGGGGGAGGGGGAGGAGGATTCAGGAGGGAGGAGAAGGTTGCAAAGAGCTTCCTAGGGTTAGAGGCAGATGCTTGGAATTTAGTGTGGTAGAAAGTGGCTTTAGCAGCAGAGAGAGAAGAGGAAAATGTAGAGAGGAGGGAGTGAAAGGATGTCAGGTCCGCAGGGAGGCGAGTTTTCCTCCATTTCCGCTCGGCTGCCCGGAGCCCTGTTCTGTGAGCTCGCAATGAGTCGTCGAGCCACGGAGCGGGAGGGGAGGACCGAGCCGGCCTGGAGGATAGGGGACATAGAGAGTCAAAGGATGCAGAAAGGGAGGAGAGGAGGGTTGAGGAGGCAGAATCAGGAGATAGGTTGGAGAAGGTTTGAGAAGAGGGAAGAGATGATAGGATGGAAGAGGAGAGAGTAGCGGGGGAGAGAGAGCGAAGGTTGGGACGGCGCGATACCATCCGAGTAGGGGCAGTGTGGGAAGTGTTGGATGAGAGCGAGAGGGAAAAGGATACAAGGTAGTGGTCGGAGACTTGGAGGGGAGTTGCAACGAGGTTAGTGGAAGAACAGCATCTAGTAAAGATGAGGTCGAGCGTATTTCCTGCCTTGTGAGTAGGGGGGAAGGTGAGAGGGTGAGGTCAAAAGAGGAGAGGAGTGGAAAGAAGGAGGCAGAGAGGAATGAGTCAAAGGTAGGCGTGGGGAGGTTAAAGTCGACCAGAACTGTGAGAGGTGAGCCGTCCTCAGGAAAGGAGCTTATCAAGGCATCAAGCTCATTGATGAACTCTCCGAGGGAACCTGGAGGGCGATAAATGATAATGATGTTAAGCTTGAAAGGGCTGGTAACTGTGACAGCATGGAATTCAAAGGAGGCGATAGACAGATGGGTAAGGGGAGAAAGAGAGAATGACCACTTGGGAGAGATGAGGATCCCGGTGCCACCACCCCGCTGACCAGAAGCTCTCGGGGTGTGCGAGAACACGTGGGCAGACGAAGAGAGAGCAGTAGGAGTAGCAGTGTTGTCTGTGGTGATCCATGTTTCCGTCAGTGCCAAGAAGTTGAGGGACTGGAGGGAGACATAGGCGGAGATGAACTCTGCCTTGTTGGCCGCAGATCGGCAGTTCCAGAGGCTACCGGAGACCTGGAACTCCACGTGGGTCGTGCGCGCTGGGACCACCAGATTAGGGTGGCCGCGGCCACGCGGTGTGGAGCGTTTGTATGGTCTGTGCAGAGAGGAGAGAACAGGGATAGACAGACACATAGTTGACAGGCTACACAAGAGGCTACGCTAATGCAAAGGAGATTGGAATGACAAGTGGACTACACGTCACGAGTGTTCAGAGAGTTAAGCTTACGTAGCAAGAATCTTATTGACTAAAATGATTAAAATGATACAGTACTGCTGAAGTAGGCTAGCTGGCAGAGGCTGCGTTGTTGACTAAGTAGGCTAGTTGGCATTGGCTGCGTTGTTGACACTACACTAATCAAGTCGTTCCGTTGAGTGTAATAGTTTCTACTGTGCTGCTATTCGGGGCTAGCTGGCTAGCTAGCAGTGTTGATTACGTTACGTTGCGTTAAAAGAACGACAATAGCTGGCTAGTTAACCTAGGAAATCGCTCTAGACTACACAATTATCTTTGATACAAAGACGGCTATGTAGCTAGCTATGTAGCTAGCTACGATCAAACAAATCAAGCCGTTGTACTGTAATGAAATGAAATGAAAAATGTGATACTACCTGTGGAGCGAAGCGAAATGCGACCGGATTGTTGAGTGCAGAAGTTCTGTTCGGTAGACGTTGGCTAGCTGTTGGCTAGCTAGCAGAGTCTCCTGCGGACCGAGTGCAGATGCGACCGCTCGCTCCAACCCTGAGCCTACTTAGAACCTCATGCTAACCACATTAGCCTACGTTAGCTCAAACGTCCCGCCTGTGTGGCTCAGTTGGTTGAGCAAGGTGCTTGCAATGCCAGGATTGTGGATTCGATTCACATGGGGGGCCAGTACAATATTTTTTTTATGAAACATGTTTGTTCTCACTACTGAAAGTTGGTATGGATAAGACTACCATTCAATAATCCTACCATTCAACTAATACTACCATTTAACTACCAGAGCAGAAAAGCTGATGAACACACAACAAAAAGCCATCTAACCAAGAAACACCTATGTATCTGACAATCCATAGGAATATGCAGATACTAGACTCAACATCAAATAGAGTCTAAAACTTAGACCTAACCAGGTATTACAAGTGTGTCATCAGGGAACCCATGTTCAGACTGTATACTGTCATTTCAAATAAAACTCTGCAGTCTGACAATTGTAACAAATCTTCAGTAAATTTGTATTGTATGTTGTAGACTTTATGCACATTTACGTAAATATATTTTTCTCCTCAGCAGAGCACCTACTGAGTAAGCATTTGGCAGACCTTGGGAGTAGGACTTCATAAACACCTCATCATAAACACCTAATCTAATTATTCTTGTTAGTCCACAAGAAAAACAAAGATGTATGGAGAATAAAAAAGGAATGAGATGCAATGTTTAAGTTAGTTTTAACAGTGGTCAAGTAGGCTACTGTGGCTATTTGATCATAATGTAGGCCTACCAGAGTGACATTCAAACAATGGAGAACATGTATCCCATAACATATTAAGATGGAAATAGCTGTTCTATTGTTCAGCCTACATTAGCAGCTGATGTGTGGTGTTCAATGTAGGCCTAAATGCAGGTCTTGAACCTGTTTATCCACTTGTCCTTCAGACAAGGTGACAGAAAATGTTGTTGTGTTGTTTGATGCAAGAAACCACTTTACAAAATAAAATGCGTAATTATTCCCACACCATTATTACAGAGAATCAGACCAATTATGCTTCTCTCTGCCTATTGGCTACTTAGCTTATTCAAGCCTGTCTCAAAATACAACACTGCCCCTTTTAAGACAAAAAAACGGCTCTTTGCCTGAATTTCTTTTCAAAGATGTCTAGAAATGCACACATTTTGTGCTTTTGTGCAATCACTCCCCCAATGCTGACTACAAATGATCTATAACTGGGCTAATAACTCAATAACTAGCAAACGATATGAACAAATGTACAAATGTGCACAAGTCACTAAATGTAGCTCTCGCTTTGATCTTAAAACAAGGGCATCTAATCACGACCGCTCATGCTGTAAACACAGTCCAGTAAAAATAGTCCAGTACAAAGTGAATGTCTTGATCCATATATGACAATGGTCTATTTGAATATAGGCCTACTAAAACTCTGGTTATGGCACACAGGTCTGTGTAGAGTACGGGCCTGAGTCGTAACCTACTCTGATGTGTTCTGCCTACACCAAAAAATCTTGACATCTTTAGTTTTGCATACAAAATTTTGCATAGCTCGTTCTGTTTCGCTATATAGCATTGAAAGTGGCTAATAGTGCGTTGATTCGATCACAATTCCCACAGTAAAGGGAAACGTTGATAGTGTTAACTAATGGGGAAAATTCAAGATAGTTGAGTGAAATTTAATCTCGTATTTTTTGCGCACGCTGATATTTCTTCTGCATGGCAGTCTCGGGAAGCTCTACACGCAGCTTAGAGGGAACACTGATGAGATGTATTTACTTTTTAAAGGGAACACAGCTTTTATACACCTCCTCTGTAATATTTAATATTAATCTGTTATTAGAACAAATCTAGTGTACAGAGAGAAGGACCTTGTAAAACCATTTCTTAAGAGCTCCTTTAAGAATCCATTTGTTTTTCTTCAAATGAACTGTTGCTACGTGGAAAACAACACAACAGAGAAAGAAGGCTTCATATGAGTTAGACCACCTGATGCCAGCCGATAGAAGAGATTCTGCTCCTCTACAACAAAGGCATCTATTCAAGCACACCACAAGCCAGTACTTTCAAAAGTTATTGTTAGTCGCCGTATATAAAACCCTCACTCTGCTGACTTAACTTCAAATCACCTTTAAAAAGGCCCCGAAAACCTTTTTTCTACCAGCTTTGAAAGTTTGCCCTCTAAACATAACAGGGTAAGTCATGCAGCCCTAAGGGACCCCGAGATTGGAAAAGACAGGCATAGAACACAGTCAGGTCTCTACCTGGGAGTGTAGGCCAAAGTGTAGCGCCTCTGTAGACTGATGCTCCGGTTCATCAGCAGCTTCCTGAAGAGCATCGGGGAGTTTCGGGGTGACCCACAGGGGGAGTCGTGTGGGGAGATTTTAGGGGATATGCCTGGCGACATGGGCTTGAGTTGGATGACCGGAAGCCTGCTGACCAGCTGCTCCTCAGAGTGCTCTTCGGACCACTCCTCCTCAGAGCATGCTTCGCTCATGTCATCAGTCGCTTGGTCCTGGTTCCCGCTGTCCCTTTCACCTGGCTTGGCTACGCTCTCCTGGTGACTCTGATCAACCTTGAAGCTTTACCGGTCCTATCCTCCTCTCACAAAACTGACTGGCCAGGTCAGCATGGAGGTCAGTATACCTGGACTTATCAATCCATTAGTCAGGGATACAACTAATACTGACTCTAGTGGGTGCTCTCGAAAGTGCTCTGAGAGAACGTGAAAAAGCTAGACAGCTCTCTATCTGACCATGTTCGTTATTTCCAAACAGCCCTGTCTCTCTCCAAAGGTCATAGTCGTGGTTAATGGACTAAAATATTATTACAGTGCAATCCCTTCCCCTGCCTGCCCAGGCTTTTGTTTACATAACTCCTAGGCCTTCCCTCCCTTCCGTCTAAATATGAACGCCTGATTTAAAGTGAGCAAGAGGCATGACAGATCTGCCCCATCCCCCTCCTCTCACCAAAGCCCAGTGCTGGTCCACTTCAAACTATGCTCTATAATAACTTCCTCTCTCAAGTCCTCAGAGTATAAACATTAAACCTGCTCAACTTAGCAGTACTCCGGTCTAAGTCCCAGTCCTATTGTTTGTGACGTCCAAAAAATGTGCTTCAAGAAGTCCGTTTGCCTTTCACATGCTCACAAGTCTACCAGGAAAAGTCACATGAAGGACCCCGACTATAAAAAACCAGGGTAGATAAAGTTATAAAGAGCATGGACTCTGTCACGATGGTTCTCTATCTGTGGCTGGGGGGCTCACTTCCTTGGGCGGCTTTGTTTATCAGGAGAATAAAATAAAAGGTTTTCCTGCAATCTTACGACTTGCAGCTGAGCACCGGGCTCCCCAGAATAACCTAGGAGTCGGAACATTTGACGCAGGAGAAACCTATGACAGCCAGCCTGGTAGAGGCTAAGACAGTGTTACCTTTTAAAAAGGCCTCTTCTGGTTCTCTCCCAACTGTCAAATAGAGTGTCCTTATTAAAGAACACCAATCATTAACAATGGGATAGTGGTGAGAAGAACAACTTTCAAACAACCACAAACAACCAACTCAGGGTAAATGTCTGAACAAACCTCTTGTTCCAGAGTAAGAATAACATTTCAAAGCATCCTTCGACAGATCACTAAGGTTTGTTTTAATAAAAGATTAAATGCAGCTCAATTTAAATGCTTTTGTTGCATTAAAAGGCCTTGTTTTTCAGCTGAAGTTTATTTTGCTTTATATATTTTTGCTTTAGAAAGAAAGCAGTGCATCATAAATGCCTCCCCGTGAGAACAAGCATGGGGGCGATGACTGGAGATATTAGCAGTTAGGTCAACATAAAGGCTATAAAATAGCCACAACACATCTATTCAAGAGTACACACTTTAAACACAATTCTAAATGTTTGACATTCACAGGATTGATAACATTATGTTTGGAGTCCAATGAACTGTATCGAACTGTATACTGTAATAGTTTGAGAGTGTATTGGCTACCAACCCAGTCACATATGGTCACAATGAGAAGCGTTTAAAGACCATGAACCACTGTTGTCAATGCTACCTCATATTGCAATACGACCTGGCACCCCCTATCGGCTTGTTGTTCCATTACCCAGCCCTTTCATACTACCAATTTTACATTGTGTTCCAAAATAATCCAACTAGAATTGATTCAAACCACAGCAGACAGGAATAGACAATTCATGCGGCAAAACAAAAAAGTTAAATTCATGTTGGTGGAAAAACAAAGACAGCTCTTCCTACCCTTCTCACATGCTTGGCTGATAACAAGGAGATAAAACTGACCATGAAACAGGAATGTCTTCATTCCTCTTCTCTTCAAAAAACAACAAC
The DNA here is from genome assembly GCF_034236695.1 of Oncorhynchus nerka. Lineage (NCBI taxonomy): Eukaryota > Metazoa > Chordata > Actinopteri > Salmoniformes > Salmonidae > Oncorhynchus > Oncorhynchus nerka. Next base: position 81,952,025 of record NC_088415.1, read on the forward strand.
AACAACCACAGAGCACAGAGGGGGAAGATGTTAGCCCAATGTTACTGCTGGTCCAATCAGAAGGCTTCTGAACCAGGAAGTACCCCCCCCCCCCCACACACACACACACACAGAGACACACAGTATTTCACGTGTTCCTAAGGGAGATAGATGCCCAAGTAGTCATTAGTGAATCTTGTGATCTTTGATTAATCAGTGAAATCTATCATATGGGTTTTGTCTGCTGTTGTATTATTGAAATATAATTTACATGACTGTAGTTTTAGTTGACCTGTTTTAGGTCATTATTAGTTTCCATTTAGGGAGGAAGACATGACAAGCATGAAGTTGACAGTCAAACTTACCAGACCTTCAACAGAGCCACACACAGCTTTTAATATTTCAATAGGGCTCCTACTGTATATGTTCATATTGCATCCAAGCAGATATGCCAGTGGGAATGTGCAGGACTTGTATTGGGACCCTTTTACTATTTCAAAGTATCAAAGTATTTCAGATGCATTTTTATGTTGAGGCAAGCATTACAGGAAAGAGATAGATAGCACTACTCCAACTGCGAGGCTCTAAATCCAGCCCCCCTTCATCATCTAACTTTCCCACTCGCCCTACACCACACCACAGGGAGGAGAGGAATGGAAGGGATCAGCTATCCAAACAAACCACAAGACTAACAAGGACATAGGGGTAAAAAGATACATTGGTTTGGAATTGAGCCCAAGAGCAAAAAAACATGTGACTAACTGGATAGCAGCTAGTGATGGTTTCCAGGCTCTTAGTGGACAGGAGGCTGAGTGAGGAGACGGGCTGCTCTGGCTCTGCACTCTTCCTGACGTCCTGGGTGGAGTTTCGGGCGGGACAGGGGGCTGAGTGAGGAGACGGGCTGCTCTGGCTCTGCACTCTTCCTGACGTCCTGGGTGGAGTTTCGACGGGACAGAAGGCTGAGTGAGGAGACAGGCTGCTCTGGCTCTGCACTCTTCCTGACGTCCTGGGTGGAGTTTCGACGGGACAGAAGGCTGAGTGAGGAGACGGGCTGCTCTGGCTCTGCACTCTTCCTGACGTCCTGGGTGGAGTTTCGACGGGACAGAAGGCTGAGTGAGGAGACGGGCTGCTCTGGCTCTGCACTCTTCCTGACGTCCTGGGTGGAGTTTCGGCGGGACAGGGGGCTGAGTGAGGAGACGGGCTGCTCTGGCTCTGCACTCTTCCTGACGTCCTGGGTGGAGTTTCGGCGGGACAGGGGGCTGAGTGAGGAGACGGGCTGCTCTGGCTCTGCACTCTTCCTGACGTCCTGGGTGGAGTTTTGGCGGGACAGAAGGCTGAGTGAGGAGACGGGCTGCTCTGGCTCTGCACTCTTCCTGACGTCCTGGGTGGAGTTTTGGAGGGACAGAAGGCTGAGTGAGGAGACGGGCTGCTCTGGCTCTGCACTCTTCCTGACGTCCTGGGTGGAGTTTTGGCGGGACAGAAGGCTGAGTGAGGAGACGGGCTGCTCTCAACTGCCTTAGACCACTGCGCCACTCGGGAGGCCCTTCTATTTTCAAACGGTACCAGTCCCACAACATAAATAAAAACAAATCTGAATATATTTAGGAGGGTGAGAGAGAATGGGTGTGTGAATGCATGGGGTATATGTTGGGCAGAAATTAATAATAATGGATGAGTAAGTTGAAGGATGGATGGATAGATGGGTGTAAGTGTGTCTTAAAGGTAGGGGAGGGGGAAATGATGGGAGGTTGGAACCAGCTTGGCTTGTGTGGTTAAGAATGGGCAAGGATGGGAAATAATGGGCAAGGATGGGAAATAATGGGCAAGGATGGGAAATAATGGGCAAGGATGGGAGGTTGGGACTGAAATAATGACAACAGGAAAAATAAAAAAGAATAACTCATGATCTACAGCAATCCATTAAGTGGACCACCAAAAATATAAAATACTTAGGATTTGTATCAACTCACCAACCAGGGCTTTTACTTGTAACACACAGTATAGTTAAATGCACTAAAGAGGAACAATGGGTACATGTCGAAGATACACATGCTCATCCCTAGAATCTTTTCACGTGTCTGTTTTCTAAGGATGTAGCTAGGAACATTAACAACTTGATAGTTAATAACACTATAACAACATGGAAGTAAATGTAACTTATTCTACAAGAACCAATATCCCTCCCTTTAAACATAATGGAACCCTATGGAACAATCCTTGGACAGCTTTTCACAATTCACTGATAAATTGGTCTACATTGAAAACTAAAGGCATAGAAACTGTAAATGACTTGGTAATAGGAAATGCATTTATTTCCATGACTGAATTAAAAAACCATTTTGGACTGACCCATGTAGATATTTTCAAATACATGCAACTTCAAATTTTCATATCAAGAAATTTCAATCAAATCTTTTGGACATCAGAATAATCTTGAGGGAATCCTATTTGATGCAGAAAAGGATGTTCATATGATAGGTAAGATACATTGCCTTCAGAAGTATTCATACCCCTTGACTTATTTTATTTCTTATTTTATTTCTTACCTAGAAATAACACAATAGCCCATAATGACAAAGTGAAAACCTGTTTTTAGAAATGTTTGCCAACTTATTGAAAATTAAATACAGAAATATACAATTTACATACAGTGCCGTGACAAATTATTTGCCCCTTTTGTGGTCCCCTATTGTTGCATACTTTTGATACTGAATGTTATCAGATCTTCAACCAAAACCTAACATTAGATAAAGGCAACGTGAGTTTACAAAAAAACAAATATATGTACTTTATTTATATAATTAACAAAAGTACACAACACCCAGTTCCCCTGTGTGAAAAAGTAATTGCCCCCTTACACTCAATAACTGGTTGTGCCACCTTTATTTGCAATGACTGCAACCAAATGCTTCCTGTAGTTGTTGATCAGTCTCTGACATCGCTGTGGAGGAACTTTGGCCCACTCTTGCATGCAAAATTGCTTTAACTCAGCGACATTTGTGGGTTTTCAAGCATGAACTGCAAGTCCTGCCACAACATCTTAATTAAGATTAAGACTGGACTTTGACTAGGTCATTCCAAAACTTCAAATGTGTTGCTTTTTAACCATTTTCATGTAGACTTGATTGTGCTTTTTTGACAATTGTCTTGCTGCATGACCCAGCTGTGCTTCAGCTCACAGACGGATGGCCTGACATTTTCCTTTAGAATTCTCTGATACAAAGCAGAATTCATGGTTCCTTCTATTAAGGCAAGTCGTCCAGGTCCTGAGACAGCAAAGCATCCTAAACCATCACACTACCACCACCATGCTGACAGTTGTTATGAGGTTCTTACTGTGGAATGCAGTGTTTGGTTTTTGCCAGACATGAATTACAAAAACATAATTCCACTTTGACATTATGGGGTATTGTATGTAGGCCAGTGACAAAACGTCTCAATTTAATCCATTTTTAAATGCAGGCTGTAACACAACAAAATGTGGAAAAAGTCAAGGGGTGTGAATCCTTTCTGAAGGCGCTTTAAACAAAACCTTGCAGAGAGCATATCTAACTGACAGTCTCTTAGAAACAAATATAAACTATTGGAAAAAAAGCTTGAAAACAACTAATATTGGCACAAGATGAAGGTAATGTTGGATCATAACTAACAAACTAACAAGAATGTACACTTAATCCAGCATAAACTAATGTATATAATTTATTACACGAGACAGAATTCACAAATTCTACAGCACAACGGCAGAGTCAAGTCTTAAATGTAAAACTAACAATGACTCAATAATCCGTGCCATTTAATCCGTCTGTCTGCATATTCCAAGACATGGCGTATGAGGGTTCAGTGAGATACCGGATGGGTTGGACGATACCTTTCTCATCAATCATCTTGAAAAAACGTATACTTAAACTGGAAATCAACAAATCCTCCATCTTTAACACAATGGAAAGGTCAAATGCTTTACATCTTTAGAAATGTAAAAACAGATATCTCTAGTTTAAACTGACAGATTTTGCTGGGGATATTTTTGCTATGTAATTTAGATTGATGCACCGGTGCGTCAATCAACTCTAGGATGGATAAATGATTATCTAAATGTTGAAAGTGCGTGGGTGACAAAGAGAAACAAAATGGTGCAGTTTGAGGCCATGTGGAAGGGTGATACTGGCGCTGTGGGTGTGAACACGTGGGTCTGGGCAGGGGTGATGTTGTGGATGTTTGTGTGCGTCTGTATGTTGTCGTTTGTATGTGTATGTTTTGTATTGTAATTTTTTTTAGAATTACAAAAATAATAATAATGTTCATTATATTTCAAAATACAGTCAAACCAAATGTATTCCTTTACTCCACTATTTGACAAGAGTGGAAATAGAGCTAACAAATATATAGAATAGGCCTACCTAATATTATGACATTAATTGGACTAACAATATGCTGTCCAGGAACAACTGACTCAGCAGATGTAGTATGATGAAGGAATAACAATACATTGGAAATATCTTACCTCTATTGAGCTGGAAAACCTTGATGAGGAGTCCCACTTCCCACAGGTCCTGCACTATGAGCCAAGCTGGCAAACAGTCCCAAGGAAATTATTTAAGGACCATGTTTTAGATCAGGGATCCTCAACTAGATTCAGCCACGGGCCAATTCTTTTTCTTGAGTGAATGGTTAATTAAGGGGCCAGAACATAATTATAAATGAATTAAACTGCAAATTGACCGCAAGAAGTCCCGACATATACAATATTTCACTAAAACATAATCATTGCAAACCTTGCTTTCATTTGTATATGATCACATAGGCCTAATGTAGATTATATTTCTCTATTAGCCTTATTGTAGGTAATATTTCTCTATTAGCCTTATTGTAGGTTATATTTCTCTATTAGGCCTACTGTAGGTTATATTTCTCTATTAGGCCTAGTGTAGGTTATATTTCTCTATTAGGCCTACTGTAGGTTATATTTCTCTATTAGGCCTACTGTAGGTTATACTTCTCTATTAGGCCTACTGTAGGTTATATTTCTCTATTAGGCCTACTGTAGGTTATATTTCTCTATTAGGCCTACTGTAGGTTATACTTCTCTATTAGGCCTACTGTAGGTTATATTTCTCTATTAGGCCTACTGTAGGTTATATTTCTCTATTAGGCCTACTGTAGGTTATACTTCTCTATTAGGCCTACTGTAGATTATATTTCTCTATTAGGCCTACTGTAGGTTATACTTCTCTATTAGGCCTACTGTAGGTTATATTTCTCTATTAGGCCTACTGTAGGTTATACTTCTCTATTAGGCCTACTGTAGATTATATTTCTCTATTAGGCCTACTGTAGGTTATACTTCTCTATTAGGCCTACTGTAGATTATATTTCTCTATTAGGCCTACTGTAGGTTATACTTCTCTATTAGGCCTACTGTAGATTATATTTCTCTATTAGGCCTACTGTATGTTGTATTTCTCTATTAGGCCTACTGTAGGTTATATTTCTCTATTAGCCCTACTGTAGGTTATATTTCTCTATTAGGCCTACTGTAGGTTATATTTCTCTATTAGGCCTACTGTAGATTATATTTCTCTATTAGGCCTACTGTAGGTTATATTTCTCTATTAGGCCTACTGTAGGTTATACTTCTCTATTAGGGCTACTGTAGGTTATATTTCTCTATTAGGCCTACTGTAGATTATATTTCTCTATTAGGCCTACTGTAGGTTATATTTCTCTATTAGGCCTACTGTAGATTATATTTCTCTATTAGGCCTACTGTAGATTATATTTCTCTATTAGGCCTACTGTAGGTTATATTTCTCTATTAGGCCTACTGTAGGTTATATTTCTCTATTAGGCCTACTGTAGGTTATATTTCTCTATTAGGCCTACTGTAGATTATATTTCTCTATTAGGCCTACTGTAGGTTATATTTCTCTATTAGCCCTACTGTAGATTATATTTCTCTATTAGCCTTATTGTAGGTTATATTTCTCTATTAGGCCTACTGTAGGTTATATTTCTCTATTAGGCCTAGTGTAGGTTATATTTATCTATTAGGCCTACTGTAGGTTATACTTCTCTATTAGGCCTAGTGTAGGTTATATTTCTCTATTAGGCCTACTGTAGGTTATATTTCTCTATTAGGCCTACTGTAGGTTATATTTCTCTATTAGGCCTACTGTAGGTTATATTTCTCTATTAGGCCTACTGTAGGTTATATTTCTCTATTAGGCCTACTGTAGATTATATTTCTCTATTAGGCCTACTGTAGGTTATATTTCTCTATTAGCCCTACTGTAGATTATATTTCTCTATTAGCCTTATTGTAGGTTATATTTCTCTATTAGGCCTACTGTAGGTTATATTTCTCTATTAGGCCTAGTGTAGGTTATATTTCTCTATTAGGCCTACTGTAGGTTATACTTCTCTATTAGGCCTAGTGTAGGTTATATTTCTCTATTAGGCCTACTGTAGGTTATATTTCTCTATTAGGCCTACTGTAGGTTATATTTCTCTATTAGGCCTACTGTAGGTTATACTTCTCTATTAGGCCTACTGTAGATTATATTTCTCTATTAGGCCTACTGTAGGTTATACTTCTCTATTAGGCCTACTGTAGGTTATATTTCTCTATTAGGCCTACTGTAGATTATATTTCTCTATTAGGCCTACTGTAGGTTATATTTCTCTATTAGGCCTACTGTAGATTATATTTCTCTATTAGGCCTACTGTAGATTATATTTCTCTATTAGGCCTACTGTAGGTTATATTTCTCTATTAGGCCTACTGTAGGTTATATTTCTCTATTAGGCCTACTGTAGGTTATATTTCTCTATTAGGCCTACTGTAGATTATATTTCTCTATTAGGCCTACTGTAGGTTATATTTCTCTATTAGCCCTACTGTAGATTATATTTCTCTATTAGCCTTATTGTAGGTTATATTTCTCTATTAGGCCTACTGTAGGTTATATTTCTCTATTAGGCCTAGTGTAGGTTATATTTATCTATTAGGCCTACTGTAGGTTATACTTCTCTATTAGGCCTAGTGTAGGTTATATTTCTCTATTAGGCCTACTGTAGGTTATATTTCTCTATTAGGCCTACTGTAGGTTATATTTCTCTATTAGGCCTACTGTAGGTTATATTTCTCTATTAGGCCTACTGTAGGTTATATTTCTCTATTAGGCCTACTGTAGATTATATTTCTCTATTAGGCCTACTGTAGGTTATATTTCTCTATTAGCCCTACTGTAGATTATATTTCTCTATTAGCCTTATTGTAGGTTATATTTCTCTATTAGGCCTACTGTAGGTTATATTTCTCTATTAGGCCTAGTGTAGGTTATATTTCTCTATTAGGCCTACTGTAGGTTATACTTCTCTATTAGGCCTAGTGTAGGTTATATTTCTCTATTAGGCCTACTGTAGGTTATATTTCTCTATTAGGCCTACTGTAGGTTATATTTCTCTATTAGGCCTACTGTAGGTTATACTTCTCTATTAGGCCTACTGTAGATTATATTTCTCTATTAGGCCTACTGTAGGTTATACTTCTCTATTAGGCCTACTGTAGGTTATATTTCTCTATTAGGCCTACTGTAGATTATATTTCTCTATTAGGCCTACTGTAGGTTATATTTCTCTATTAGGCCTACTGTAGGTTATATTTCTCTATTAGGCCTACTGTAGGTTATATTTCTCTATTAGCCCTACTGTAGGTTATATTTCTCTATTAGCCCTACTGTAGGTTATATTTCTCTATTAGGCCTACTGTAGATTATATTTCTCTATTAGGCCTACTGTAGGTTATATTTCTCTATTAGGCCTACTGTAGATTATATTTCTCTATTAGGCTTACTGTAGGTTATATTTCTCTATTAGGCCTAATGTAGGTTATATTTCTCTATTAGGCCTACTGTAGGTTATATTTCTCTATTAGGCCTACTGTAGGTTATATTTCTCTATTAGGCCTACTGTAGATTATATTTCTCTATTAGGCCTACTGTAGATTATATTTCTCTATTAGGCCTACTGTAGGTTATATTTCTCTATTAGGCCTACTGTAGGTTATATTTCTCTATTAGGCCTACTGTAGGTTATATTTCTCTATTAGGCCTACTGTAGGTTATATTTCTCTATTAGGCCTATGCTTTGGAATACTTTGATAGATTTACCAACTTAAAATCATTTGGAGCTGATTTGCTGGTGTTTTTACAATATTTTATGTTCAACAATAAAAAAATAGTCGAACATCTCATCCCAAAATCATGGCCATTAATATGGAGTTGGTCCCTTTGCTGCTATAACAGCCTCCACTCTTCTGGAAAGGCTTTCCACTAGATGTTGGAACATTGCTGCCGGAACTTGCTTCCATTCAGCCACAAGAGCATTAGTGAGGTTGGGCACTGATGTTGGGCGATTAGGCTTAGCTCGCAGTTGGCGTTCCAATTCATCCCAAGGGTGTTCGATGGGGTTAAGGTCAGGGCTCTGTGCAGGCCAGTCAAGTTCTTCCACACTGATCTCGACAATCCATTTCAGAATGGACCTCGCTTTGTGCACGAGGGCATTGTCATGCTGAAACCAGAAAGGGCTTCCCCCAAACTGTTGCCACAAAGTTGGAAGCACAGAATCATCTAGAATGGCATTGCATGCTGTCTCATTAAGACTTCCCTTTACTGGAACTAAGGAGCCTGAAACATGAAACACATTCCCAGACCATTATTCATCCTCCACCAAACTTTACAGTTGGCACTATGTGTTCGGGCAGGTAGTGTTCTCCTAGCATCAACCAAACCCAGATTTGTCCGTCGGACTGCCAGATGGTGAAGCGTGATTCATCACTCCAGAGAACACATTTCCACTGCTCCAGTCCAATGGCGGTGATCTTTACACCACTCCAGTCGACGCTTGGCATTGCACAGGGTGATCTTAGGCTTGTGTGCGGCTGCTCAGCCATGGAAACCCATTTCATGAAGCTCCAGACGAACAGTTCTTGTGCTGACGTTGCTTCCCGAGGCAGTTTGGAACGCGGTAGTGAGTGTTGCAACTGAGGACAGACGATTTTTACACGCTGTGCGCTTCAGCACTCGGGGGTCCCGTTCTGTGAGCTTGTGTGGCCTACCACTTTGCAGCTAAGCCATTGCTGCTCCTAGATGTTTCCACTTCACAACAACAGCACTTACAGTTGACCGGGCAGCTCTAGCAGGGCAAAACATTTACGAACTGACTTGTTGGAAAAGTGGCATCCTATGACAGTGCCACGTTGAAAGTCACTGAGCTCTTCAGTAAGGCCCTTCTGCAACCAATGTTTGTCTATGGATATTGCATGGCTGTGTGCTTGATTTTATACACCTGTCAGCGACGGGTGTGGTTGAAATAGCCGAATCCACTCATTTGTATATATAGTGTGTATTGTATATTATTTGGGGCTCAGAAAACTTGGTCGGCCAAATAAATTCACCCGCAGGGGCCGCCAGTTGGGGAACATTGTTTTTGATCATGTCATAGATAGATCTTTCATAATACCCTTAAGACATTTTGCTGAACTGGCCTTATGCACTCCACAACCATTCTGTATACAGAGCTAAATGTCCATGTCATGCTTTGATGTTGCCGATTGGGGTCCTAATCAGATTTGTACTAAAATACAAAATGAAGAGATTACTTTTCAGCTGCAGAGCTAGAGATGAGAATAGAGACGCTGGTTTGAAACAGAGATACTGGTCGAATCCACTAATTTGTATATATAGTGTATATTATTTGGGGCTTCATTACATGCCATTATTCATGCATGTGGCCGATATCTGGTTTGGCAGGCCAGAGTTCGCTAGAGTTTATATGTCGCATAATGTTATCTACTGATTTTACCTTTATTTAACTAGGCAATTCAGTTAAGAACAAATTCTTATTTACAATGACAGCCTAGGAACAGTGGGTTAACTGCCTGTTCAGGGGTAGAACGACAGATTTGTACCTTGTCAGCTGGGGGGTTTGAACTTGCAACCTTCCAGTTACTAGTCCAACACTCTAACCACTAGGCTACCCTGCCGCCCCAATGATAAGGAGATGTTGACCCTAGCTGGATTTGAGTTTGAAAGGCTTTCAATACGTAATAAAAAGCATTCTGTAAAAAAAAAAAATAGACAATCGCCATCACCGAATTACATAAATCACCAGGTCTGCAAACGGAGGTAGGCCTATGCCTAGTCCATTTCATTGGGTAGCTTAGGTGCTGTAGCATTGTGCGCTAATCTTCTAGGCTCTCAAAAAAGGGGAACAGAATTCCATCTTGAGGATACAAAACACGCAATTTTTTTCATGCAGGTAAAACATATCCAATACACAGTTTACACACAATGTAACACATACGATAACGTCTTGATAAGTTTTTGTGCACAACTTGTGCTATGGAAATACAAAATGTTTTTGGAATCATTTTGAATCACCTGTTAGCCTAATTGCGTGTCTTCTCCATGTCTCTTACAACATAAGCACTTTACCACAGACAGTCAGAATGCCTGACTGAATAAAGTAGTTGTAGAGACAACAGGAGAACTAAATGTTGTGGTGTCCAAATCAACATCAAACATATGTCGTAGGCATATCTATGCATAATGTTGTTCAATCTTGTTGGGTTGCATGTGAAACTTTTCTTATTTATTTATAGGCCTACTGATCTCATTAATAAATACGCATCTGGACTTTGTATGTCACACTGTTACAATGCAATTATAAATACACATTTTGTTTGGGGTTTAACAATCATTATGCAGCTACAGTATTAGATTGCTACATCGTAAGCCATGAATTTAACTTGAATAAAAAGCACAAGAAACCTACAGGCATGTTATAAATGATACATTCAAGCCATATACCAGTAAAGTCATCTGTTGGAATTAAAATACACAATTTAAATCAACGATAATCAAGATTTTATCTTTTAAGATGCTTGAAAAAGCTATTCCTTATCTATGAATAAAATATTTTATTTTTTAAATAACACAAATGCAGTGACTAATGTAATCCCCTATACATGTATTATTACCTTATAACAACCCTGATATGTGTAACTGACTGAATCACATGTTTATTTGTCATACCCCAGACGACATTGCGCGTACCTTGAGAACAGCTAACATAGAAGACTCTGAACTTAGGAGGCAAGAAGTAGAAGTTGATAACCTGTGCCATGGGCCAAACACACCAGTCCACCTTGAAGGAAAAGGAGCACAAACAAACCTTGAGGACTAGAGGGGTATCAATACAGAAATATAGAGTACAATGGGCCTATGCTTCTGATCCAAACCATTATTTAAAAAAATTAAAAAGCAAGATACAATAAATGCCTTCCGAACAAAGACAATAAAATCAAGCAGGTTTTTTTATTTTTTCATTTCACCTTTATTTAACCAGGTAAGCAAGTTGAGAACAAGTTCTCATTTACAATTGCGACCTGGCCAAGATAAAGCAAAGCAGTTCGACACATACAACGACACAGAGTTACACATGGAGTAAAACAAACATACAGTCAATAATACAGTAAAAAAACAAGTCTATATACAATGTGAGCAAATTAGGTGAGAAGGGAGGTAAAGGCAAAAAAGGCCATGGTGGCAAAGTAAATACAATATAGCAAGTAAAACACTGGAATGGTAGTTTTGCAATGGAAGAATGTGCAAAGTAGAAATAAAAATAATGGGGTGCAAAGGAGCAAAATAAATAAATAAATAAAATACAGTTGGGAAAGAGGTAGTTGTTTGGGCTAAATTATAGGTGGGCTATGTACAGGTGCAGTAATCTGTAAGATGCTCTGACAGTTGGTGCTTAAAGCTAGTGAGGGAGATAAGTGTTTCCAATTTAAGAGATTTTTGTAGTTCGTTCCAGTCATTGGCAGCAGAGAACTGGAAGGAGAGGCGGCCAAAGAAAGAATTGGTTTTGGGGGTGACTAGAGAGATGTACCTGCTGGAGCGTGTGCTACAGGTGGGAGATGCTATGGTGACCAGCGAGCTGAGATAAGGGGGGACTTTACCTAGCAGGGTCTTGTAGATGACATGGAGCCAGTGGGTTTGGCGACGAGTATGAAGCGAGGGCCAGCCAACGAGAGCGTACAGGTCGCAATGGTGGGTAGTATATGGGGCTTTGGTGACAAAACGGATTGCACTGTGATAGACTGCATCCAATTTGTTGAGTAGGGTATTGGAGGCTATTTTGTAAATGACATCGCCAAAGTCGAGGATTGGTAGGATGGTCAATTTTACAAGGGTATGTTTGGCAGCATGAGTGAAGGATGCTTTGTTGCGAAATAGGAAGCCAATTCTAGATTTAACTTTGGATTGGAGATGTTTGATATGGGTCTGGAAGGAGAGTTTACAGTCTAAGAGGATAGGTAAGAGGATAGAGAATACAAAGGCCAAATTGTAGGGAATAATTAGGGCTAGGATATGAAAAACACAGACATACTATTTCACTAACCTTGTAGATCTCCCAGAACTTGTCTTTGGATTCTTCCAACCCTCAGACAGACTATGGCCCTTTATCTTGCCGATACCTGTAGGAAGATTTTTTTTTTAAAGTTACTGTGGTAAGTGAGTTTTGTTGTGAGCTTTTCCATGAGCAAGCTTTTCCAAGAGCAAGCAAACAGTCCACGTTGACATTGATTTAACTTAGTATACTGTTAACGCTGACTTGAAAAAACTTGAAAAAACACAGTGATGCAATCAGCTGATCGGTGAGGACTTTCTTGCTGGCAGCAGGTAGAGCATTGATGACAGCAGGTAGAGCATTGATGACAGCAGGTAGAGCATTGCTGACAGCAGGTAGAGCATTGCTGACAGCAGGTAGAGCATTGCTGACAGCAGGTAGAGCATTGATGACAGCAGGTAGAGCATTGCTGACAGCAGGTAGAGCATTGATGACAGCAGGTAGAGCATTGCTGACAGCAGGTAGAGCATTGATGACAGCAGGTAGAGCATTGATGACAGCAGGTAGAGCATTGCTGACAAAAATATATTGTCCAGCCACTGGTACAAGTAGCGCATGAAAGGCCCCATTGAACATCCTACTGCAACACATGCAACCTGCAGAGGGCAGTGTAACACAGCAACATGAAATACATGTCCTTGCTAATAGTGACACATATATACTACTGTATTGTATCTTGGAAAACACAAGGAAAATATGCAATAATCTTATCAATAAATAAAGGATACAATTAGAGAGAAGTATGTTTTGGAATATTATGGTTTAACTTTTTTTAATGCTATTCATTTTCTTTTGGTTATGATTAGGAATATATCTTGCCCTCGCACATTCATGTTCATTGTCTTTCAAAAGTAATTTCATACAACAGAGATTGCTATCCTTGGTCCTGGAACTTACCTGTATGAGCCCAGTCACATGCCCTTTCAGGGACCCTCCATTTTTTTCTGGTTTGCTGAATGATATTGCCGGCGGCAAGCATGCCCCCACAGCTCACAGTATTGGTTACAATAAGAAACCTGCTGTTGAAAAACGGCTTCCAGTAACCTGTAATCTTGACAAGAAACTCTCTGCCCGACTGAGAATTCATGATTATTATTCCAAACTACGGTTATCCAGTAAGTGGTCCACTAGGATAAATGTTCGATGTTATTGATGTACAGTACCAGTCAAAAGTTTGGACACACCTACTCATTTTACCTTTATTTAACAAGGCACGTCAGTTAAGAACAAATTCTTATTTTCAATTACAGCATAGGAACAGTGGGTTAACTGCCTTGTTCAGGGGGAGAACAACAGATTTTTACCTTGGGGATTTGATCTTGCAACCTTTCGGTTACTAGTCCAACACTCTAAACAATAGGCTACCTGCCACCCCTCATTCAAGGGTTTTTCTTATTTTTCTTATTTTCTACATTGTAGAAAGCTAGTGAAGACATCAACACTATGAAATAACACATATGGAATCATGTAGTAAACAAAAAGTGTAAACCAAATCTAAATATATTTGAGATTCTTTAAAGTAGCCACCCTTTGCCTTGATGACAGCTTTGCACACTCTTGGCATTCTCTTTGGCTTCAAAGCAGCTTCCCCTAACTCATCTAGGGTTTATACATAGCATTGGTGTCAAATGCATAATAGTGAGGAGTTTGAGGATATCATACTCCCCAATGCTGCACAAAAAAACAATCCAGCTGAAGCACAAGATCCCTCATAATTTATGTGGAATTCTGATTAATCAAATAAGTAGTATGATATAAAAGTGACTTGACAAATGAAATCTCTAAATACATTGAATTGTTTTGACATACTGTAACCTTCTAAGAATAGGTTACAGGGGAGGCTGTTGGGAGGAGTTATAGGAGGAAGGGCTCATCGTAATGCCTGCAAGGGAATTCATGGAACGGAGTCAAACACATGTTTTCCATATGTTTGACTCTGCTCCATTTATTCCATTCAAGCCATTACAATGAGCCCATCCTGCTATAATTCCTCCCACCAGCCTCCACTGACAGGCTACTATGTCACCTTCCATAAATCACATTAGAAGCACAATGCATAGAACAGGTGCAAAGGTCATATTTCTGATTTGATTAGAAAGACACCGATTAGAAAATCCACACTGGGACCATAATCCATAGTGTAAAGATGATATGATTTTGGATAACCAAACAGCTCAATAAAAATGGTGCATCCATCCAAAACTAGATAGGGTCTACACGACACCAGCATCTTCAGATTTAGATCAGTGTGTAAGGTCTGTGAGTATGATATTCAGTCTTCCATTATTTCGTTTTTGATTAAGAAATGCAACCAAAGAAAAATCAGACAGCTTGAAATCTTGTAGCCGTCATACTTTCGATCTTACATTTTTACATCATGCTCCAATAGACAGACCAAATTATGTTGAAGGACATGACCCTTAATCAGCAGTATAACAAGGGAGAACACGTCTCTTTAACAGCACTGAAAGCAGCACAGACAGTCCTATTAAACCCGCCAGGGAAGAGGCTTGCTATGTCAGTGGTTTGTCTGTGGTCTCCCCTAGGCAAGACTCAGCGAAGCTATGCAGAACCATGACAACCACGACAAAGCCTTCTACTGTTAGAGCACTCACTCAAAAAGGTATTCATCCCCACAGCGCCTGTCAAAAAATAAAAATCTGATCTAATAGGATAAACACTCATATTCAACATAAAATGCAGATTTAATAAAGGAAGACCAAGTCCTTTTAAAGTAGTTTACTTTCATTTCATATTCATTACATCCCCAATATTCATTTACAAAGGCTAGTGAAACTTCATCACTTTATAAAAAAATGGATTGCTATCAGAGAGCTTATTTCACACAGCTCATTCCACAAAGGCTCATTCATTGAGCAATGAAACAGTACATGACGTCCATTTTCTTGATTTTTGAATAATTGTGTAATATTGATAGTTAAACCAGATTTAAAAAAAAACATTGATAGCGTTAAAACATTATTGATACCACACATTTTTAAGGTAGCATTTACCATCCATATTTAGCAATCAAACACAGAGGCACATGGCAGTATAGTGCAGTGTTGAGACGTAGATGATTTACTCGTCATGGTAACTGTAACTTCTGTGTCGTTTCATCAGAGCCGTACTACAGGCTTCAGGCTTGGACACCTAAAGGAGAATGTGACAGAGAACAGAAATCAAAGGTTATTCCTACAGCACACTCTAGTGCAGTGGTCACCAACCGGTCGATCACGATCCTAGTCCATCACCAAACACACTCTAGTGCAGTGGTCACCAACCGGTCGATCGCGATCCTAGTCCATCACCAAACACACTCTAGTGCAGTGGTCACCAACCGGTCGATCACAATCCTAGTCCATCACCAAACACACTCTAGTGCAGTGGTCACCAACCGGTCGATTGCGATCCTAGTCCATCACCAAACACACTCTAGTGCAGTGGTCACCAACCGGTCGATCGCGATCCTAGTCCA
The DNA here is from genome assembly GCF_034236695.1 of Oncorhynchus nerka. Lineage (NCBI taxonomy): Eukaryota > Metazoa > Chordata > Actinopteri > Salmoniformes > Salmonidae > Oncorhynchus > Oncorhynchus nerka. The sequence continues at coordinate 81,967,956 of NC_088415.1, forward strand.
TCACCAAACACACTCTAGTGCAGTGGTCACCAACCGGTCGATCGCGATCCTAGTCCATCACCAAACACACTCTAGTGCAGTGGTCACCAACCGGTCGATCACAATCCTAGTCCATCACCAAACACACTCTAGTGCAGTGGTCACCAACCGGTCGATCGCGATCCTAGTCCATCACCAAACACACTCTAGTGCAGTGGTCACCAACCGGTCGATCGCAATCCTAGTCTATCACCAAACACACTCTAGTGCAGTGGTCACCAACCGGTCGATCACGATCCTAGTCCATCACCAAACACACTCTAGTGCAGTGGTCACCAACCGGTCGATCGCGATCCTAGTCCATCACCAAACACACTCTAGTGCAGTGGTCACCAACCGGTCAATCACGATCCTAGTCCATCACCAAACACACTCTAGTGCAGTGGTACCCAACCGGTCGATCGCGATCCTAGTACATCACCAAACACACTCTAGTGCAGTGGTCACCAACCAGTCGATCACGATCCTAGTCCATCACCAAACACACTCTAGTGCAGTGGTCACCAACCAGTCGATCACGATCCTAGTCCATCACCAAACACACTCTAGTGCAGTGGTCACCAACCGGTCGATCGCGATCCTAGTCCATCACCAAACACACTCTAGTGCAGTGGTCACCAACCGGTCGATCGTGATCCTAGTCCATCACCAGACACACTCTGGTGCAGTGGTCACCAACTGGTCGATCGTGATCCTAGTCCTTCACCAGACACACTCTGGTGCAGTGGTCACCAACCGGTCGATCGTGATCCTAGTCCTTCACCAGACACACTCTGGTGCAGTGGTCACCAACCGGTCGATCGTGATCCTAGTCCTTCACCAGACACACTCTAGTGCAGTGGTCACCAACCGGTCGATCGTGATCCTAGTCCTTCACCAGACACACTCTAGTGCAGTGGTCACCAACTGGTCGATCGTGATCCTAGTCCATCACCAGACACACTCTAGTGCAGTGGTCACCAACTGGTCGATCGTGATCCTAGTCCTTCACCAGACACACTCTAGTGCAGTGGTCACCAACTGGTCGATCGTGATCCTAGTCCATCACCAGACACACTCTAGTGCAGTGGTCACCAACTGGTCGATCGTGATCCTAGTCCTTCACCAGACACACTCTAGTGCAGTGGTCACCAACTGGTCGATCGTGATCCTAGTCCATCACCAGACACACTCTAGTGCAGTGGTCACCAACTGGTCGATCGTGATCCTAGTCCTTCACCAAACACACTCTAGTGCAGTGGTCACCAACTGGTCGATCGTGATCCTAGTCCTTCACCAGACACACTCTAGTGCAGTGGTCACCAACTGGTCGATCGTGATCCTAGTCCTTCACCAGACACACTCTAGTGCAGTGGTCACCAACTGGTCGATCGTGATCCTAGTCCTTCACCAGACACACTCTAGTGCAGTGGTCACCAACCGGTCGATCGTGATCCTAGTCCTTCACCAGACACACTCTAGTGCAGTGGTCACCAACTGGTCGATCGTGATCCTAGTCCATCACCAAACATTTCTGTAGAAAAGCGATTAAGGCTTGCTGTCCTTTATGTATATTATTGGTGTTACATTTGATTCACAAGTCCTGCACACTGGGCAGGTGAAGTGTTCCCATTTTGAACCATTTCATTTGTCTGAAAAGACAAGCTCCACCTGCCCGGTGGACCAGGAGATCTGTGGCTAAACTGAGGTCGGATACTATGCTGGCAAATCGGATAGCTCAAATCACCGTTCCTACAGCTTCCACGACCCTGGCCACAGCGAAGTTTGATAGGCTACTAGCCTACATTAGATGTAATAACTTTTAAAACCAGGACCAGAGAGTGACTGTCAAAGAATAAGAAGAATTTTGAGTGAGTTCATGTCTAAGTTTTTATTCAGCACTGTAAACACTGTTTTTATTCAACACAATTACAATACATAAAATGCGCTTATCCCTACTTCCACTTGTGCTGCAGCTGCAATGAATTAGTAGATAAGTGTATTGATAGCCCTGCATTTGTATTAATATAATTATTATCAGCAGCTCTTTGTGTATTTTTTAATATTGAGGAGTATTTCACTTTCTCTGGTCATAGGAACAACATGGATTTGTGCAGATGCGGTGCGACTTGAGTTTTGCCATCAGGTGAAAGACGGTGTCCCCTCTCTCTGGTCAGTCTCACCGGAGGAAAGGAAGGAGAGAGCAGGTGAAAGACAGTGTCCCCTCTCTCTGCTCAGTCTCACCGGGGGAAAGAAAGGAGAGCTCAGGGACAGTGAGAGGCGGACCCTCTGCTGCTCTCTCCCTCTGTCCGCTGAGACTAATGCCGTGTTCAAAACAACTGGTGTCATGATTTGACCTCATTTTTGACCTCATTTTTTCCCAGAGTTCCCAGTTGTCTTGAAAGCACCATGACCATCAGATACAGGTACCATCAGTCCAGTAAAATAAAAAACATAATTATTTCCATTTTTGCTCAGCTGTGCCTCACAAGTCATACAACAACTGATCTATTTTGTTATCAAAGCTTGGGTTTTGAAATATTATATGGTCTGAGAAGAACAATATTGGCAGGCCAGAGATACTGTATAGCCAATATACTGAGATAATGTAGGCTAATAGGCATACTGCACAAACCGCCTTCCTAGAGAACTGTTTTATTAGGTGAATGTTACATTTTTTAAGTCTGTCTTTAAAAAATCTGGGTGGTAGATCTCCTCTTTCTTTTTGACTGCGAAAGTGATCTTGACTCAGAAAAGGTTTGAAGGAGTAAGGCGTCAAGAAATATCAACTTCATCAGGTACTGACCTACCATCAATGGTACAGTATATGTAAAGGCTATTCTATACACAGTGGTCTCTATAGACAGGAAAAAAGATGCATAGAAACAAGGAACGAATAATGGATGGATAAGACATTATACTGTTAATATTGGAATGGTGTTTTTGGGCCAAAACGTACCTTGTACATGCTGCAGATCAGAGCGAAGAGTGAAGACATTGCTTTGTCCTGAAGTTCTTCTGTGTGCTCCTGAGAAAAGTTTCCAGATTACTATAACAGTCGAGGCAATAAACGTTGAGTGGTAAAATACCTTACTCGTAGCGGGGTTGTAATACAGTTAACACAAAGTATTAAATGCAATGCAGACACAAGAAACACAAATATTTTGCCTCAGTGAACTTACCCCATTTATGACAATCCAAGGCACATAGTTGTGGGTTGGCTTCAGGGCACCAGTCTTCACTGCATTCTGATGCATTAGCTGATTCCCCTGGTCTCCCTTCACACAGGTCATGATGCTGCCCCACTTGGTGTTTGGGTCATAGAGCTCCATACACTGTCAAGGGAAGAGGTGGTCAGAACACTCTTCACTATTTCCAAGTATCCTCATATTTACAATGCCATCCAGTCATATCTCATATTTCCCTCCAGCCATACCCTTAAACTATCTTATGTGAGCAGAGCATATCATCAAGCACAAAAGCTAATTCCATTCTATATACTTTTTGTTCGTATTTCTCAAGGGTATTAGAATACAAATGTTGTATATTGTTTGAGGTAGGGTCTTTTCATGGTTTTGTGTAGATAGAGAGAAGGTAAGAGTTAATGTCACTCACCTTCTCGCCTGCTTTAACCACATCAGTGGAGGCCTCCATGCAGTAGATTATCTGGAAGGCTTTACTTCCTGTAACATTCAATATGCAGGTCTGAGGAGAGAGAGAGGGAAAAAACACATGTTTCAGCCCAGTTCAAGCTAGTATTACCTGGTATTTACATGGTAGTAACTAAGAAACTATATGGTGACATTAATACTTTCTGGTACTTTAGTGATGCATCAATGAGTGCAATTGCTAGGCAATTAATCAGTAATTACTGTTCTAATAAATAATAAATAACTAACTGGTAGAATGTAAAATAAAGCATTACCAAAATCTCACCTCGATCATGTTGCCAAGACACTCTTCTTCGCCGTGCTGGCAGGTGAACTGATACTTCTTCCCATCAAAAGATTCCTGTAGTGAGACAAACAGAAATGACTTTGACTAAACACAACATTCCTCAACTCCAATCACTGATAACGACATCCAAGTTTTATATCCAAAATCAAAGCAAGAGTCATGAGATGATAGTCATCGTCTCTAGCCTAGTGTACATACATCTGCATTTCCATAGGGCACCAGCGTGACACTCATGGCGTCCTGCAGCATGGTCCATGTGGGTAAGAGCTGTGAGGTGAGGAAGTAGCGGCATGCTGGGCACAGACTCTCATAATACAGCTCCACCTGAACTGACTGCTCCAGCGTGTTGGGCTTGGTGGCATTGGTTTCCAGGCACTGCTTCAGAACCTGCCACAACAAAAGGAAAGACTCAATTGATAACCTGTTTCTTGTGCTGTGTATTTGTGTTGCCTTTACAGTAAAGCCATACAAGTTAACAAACACACACAGTATGGTTGCATTTTTAGGCCTAAATAGGGTCTATATGTCAAGCAGAATCTGTAGAGACAATTATGGGTGTTGATATTCTATTTTAATATTATTTTTAATGTACAAACATAAATTTTTCTCATTCCCTTCCTCATTCTCTACTGAAGTAAAAGTTGGGCAGTTCCACAGCACCGGAATTATGCTGAGACTCCAATTTATCACTTTAAAATGTATGCCAAACAAAAACCATTGACTTCAAAGTTACACCAACCCAACTCTATGGACAATGAAAACTTTGAACAAGATACATAACAACAAAAATCTTGCTGTTTTATTCTGTTACCAAACTTTGTATCTGCACAGTTATTCCTGTAAATGTGTTTTTGTAAAATGTTCTGTGAAAATTTGTAAAATTTGTCATTGTGCATAGAGTTGTATGGTTTGTTAAACTTTGAAATCAATGGTTTTTGTTTGGTATTTTGTCTTGGCGTTACCAAGGAATTGCCCAGTTGCCTCTTCAGTGGTGATCGAAGATCACTTTCCCCTGACCAATCAAAACACACAAAAACAAATCTAAGACACAGGCTACGAAGATATCGTTCTCACCCGTTGTAACGTGTAGCCCAATTACAGCGATACAACCACAACACAGTTTAAGTCAATGTGTTACCAAAACATTGCAGACATTTAATTACGACAAGAAACTCGTGAAGTGAATTTATTTTACCCCACATTCGATGGCTGAGTCCAAAGAGGTACACCACTGCGATGGAGAATATGAGCAAGACTTGCAATCTACATTTGACCAGATGGTCAAAAGTGTAAACAGAATAATACCCTTCATCTTCCCTTCAGCACAAGACGACAGACACTGGCCACAGTCAGTAAATCTACTCAAATATATGTAGTGATTCAAAGTATATCACGGTACCCTCTAACCAAGTAAATATATTTTCGATTTTACGATTGGTTCTCAGTCATGTGACCACTAATAGCGTCACTAAACACCGGCAAAGTTTGCGTTACATTGTATCATATCAATAGTTGGGATTGTCTTGATATTGATTATATTGTCACGATTTGTTATCTACCTGGAGGTATTTGTTTAACTTTGTTTCATCCAACTCTTATTGGTGTTTATTGTGGCAAAGCAGATATTCATTATGATGCATAATGTATTGTCAGGCACGTATGCCCTGTTTATAATGTATTATAATAGTCTCTTATCCTGACTGTACCCTACTACTTATTTAAAGCCTACCAGACGTTCTGAAAAAAGTTTAAAAGTTGATACTGTACATAGAGACATAACATTTTATAAGCCTTATTATAAACCGGGTGGGCTCGCCCTGAATGCTGATTGGCTGAAAGCCGTTGTATTTCGGAACATATACCAGGGGTGTGACAAAATATATATTTTTACTAGTCTAATTACATTGGTAACCAGTTTTTAATTAAAAAAATAAGGCACCTCTGGGGTTTGTGGTATATGGCCAATATTTTTTGGTATACAGTGTGGCCAATATACCACGGCTAAGGGCTGTATCCAGGCACAGCTCTTAGCCTGGTATATTGGCCATATACCACACCTCCTCGGGAGGCTTAATTCTAATACACTTGATAATATATTACAAAGGCTGATGCTCATACATGTACATGCTTATTATTACAAGTTGTAAAGCATGATACCTGCAGGCTTTAACCAGATAGATATTGTTCTTGATAGGCAGTGTTTAGACAGACACCCAATTCAAAAAAAAATATTTTAACAATCACATCAGATCTTTTCCCGTCAGATATTTTTCAGAGCTGATCTGATTGGTCAAAAGACCAATTAGTGGGGAAAAAATCTGTCTTGGGCTGCTTGTCTAAACACAGCCATATTCACATCAAGGCACCCTTTACATTGCTACATTACTGTAAGGGACTGATGTGGAGAAAGCGTGAGATGTAGAGGTAAGAGCAGGGGCAGATTACCCATTTGGCAATTATGGCAAATCCCAGATGGGCTGGACCATTTCTTAGTTGGATGGGCTGGTCAAAATTGACACACACACAAAAAAACTATTCTGTCAAAATAAAACAATGAGAAAGGTGACATGACTGTTAAGATTTTTTTTTACTATTATTATTTTTGCGCAATTTGTCTGTTATACTAGTCTATAATGAGCCTTTGGCTGATCAGTGGGCAACGGCCGGCCCCACTACCAAGATGGTCAGCCCGGTTTTCTGATATGCTGAGTTGAGGTCGCACAAACTCACATTCAAAATAAAACGCAGCATCATGAAAGAGATCTGCTCCAACTCTGTCATCAGTTAGACAGCAAGGATCATAGAACTGAAAAAACATAAAAGGTGCCTATAAAAAGAGAGCCTATTCTATTCTATAAAAAAAGAGCCTATTCTACATTGTCACCTCACTCAAAACTTCCTATTTCTGGGCGGCTAAAACCATGATTTGGTCAAACTGTGAAGTGCATTATACACATGATTCCTGTAATGAAAGTGTCTGCCTGGCCCCTGTGCCTGTGCCCTCGCTGGGGCCTGCTGTTGTGGTGAGCGAGCCACTCTCCTCTCCACCCATGTGCCTGAGAGAAAAATGCTTTATGATTGTATAACATTTCAAAATGTAATCATAGGAAAAACACAGCTTTGGAAGCTTAGTCCTCTTGGCCCTGTCAAAGAGAGGAGGGTCTCAGCTTTCTGTAGGCATATCTTAATTCTCAATACACTGAGTGTACAAAACATTAGGCACTTTCCATGAGAGACTGACCAGGTGAATCCAGGTGGAAGCTATGATCCCTTATTGATGTCACTTGTTAAATCCACTTCAATCAGTCTATATTAAGGGGATGAGACAGGTTAAATAATGATTTTTAAGTCTTGAGACAATTGAGACATGGATTGTGTATGTGTGCGATTCAGAGGATTAATGGGCAAGACAAAAGATTGAGGTGCCTTTGAACAGGGTATGGTAGTAGGTGCCAGGCGCACCAGTTTGAGTGTGTCAAGAACTGTAACGCTGCTGGGTTTTTCAAGCCAACAGTTTCCTGTGTGTATCAAGAATGGTCCACCACCCAAAGGATATCCAGCCAATTTGACACAACTGTGGGACGCATTGGAGTCGACATGGGCCAGCATCCCTGTGGAACGCTTTCCATGCCCCGACGAATTGAGGCTGTTCTGAGGGCAAAATGGGGGTCCAACTTGATATTAGGAAGGTGTTCCTAATGTTTTGTGCAGTCAGTGTATAGCTAAGATGCCACTCCTTTCCATTCCTTGTCATTGCCAAAGAGACTGGCCTTTTTGCTATCTTCAAATATGAACATTCTCTCATTAATGAGCTCGAGGAGATCCTGATCCTGATTCGATAACCCTCACAGCTATCCTCCAATCACAATGATTGTCAAAATATTGGTACTATCACTCTTTTCCTCTCCAAAAAACACATTGGTATCTGGTTGCTTGGCAACCATTTTTTGTTTTTCCAGTCTAACCCTAACCCTAAAATCTCAAACTAACTAAATACATACTGCAATTCCAACCACAAAACATCTTTGCTTTATTTTAAGCCTCGAAATACAACAAATTGCCTAGCTACAGTAACAGCTAAATGATTGATTTTGAATTAGTTATAGTTCTTATTCTATTTACGAGTGTCACGTATACTCCCTCTCTGCCTCTAGGTCACCAGGCTGCTTGTTATGGCGCACACCTGTCACCATCGTTACGTGCACCAGCAAGTCATCAGACTCACCTGGACTCCATCACCTCCCTGATTACCTTCCCTATATACAGTAGAAGTCAGAAGTTTACATACACTTAGGTTGGAGTCATTAAAACTGTTTTTTCGACCACTCCACAAATTTCTTGTTAACAAACTATAGTTTTGGGAAGTGGGTTAGGACATCTACTTTGTGGATGACAAAAGTAATTTTTCCAACAATTGTTTACAGACAGATTATTTCACTTATAATTCACTGTATCACAATTCCAGTGGGTCAGAAGTTTACATACACTAAGATGACTGTGCCTTTAAACAACTTGGAACATTCCAGAAAATGATGTGATGGCTTTAGAAGCTTCTCATAGGCTAATTGACATCATTTGAGTCAATTGGAGGTGTACCTGTGGATGAATTTCAAGGCCGACCTTCAAACTCAGTGCCTCTTTGCTTGACATCATGGGAAAATCAAAAGAAATCAGCCAAGACCTCAGAAAAATTATTGTAGACCTCCACAAGTCTGGTTCATCCTTGGGAGCAATTTCTAAATGCCTGAAGGTACCATGTTCATCTGTACAAACAATAGTACGCAAGTATAAACACCATGGGACCGCGCAGTTGTCATACCGCTCAGGAAAGAGACTCGTTCTGTCTCCTAGAAATGAACATATTTGGTGCGAAAGTGCAAATCAATCCCATCACAATAAGGACCTTGTGAAGATGCTGGAGGAAACAGGTACAAAAGTATCTATATCCAGAGTAAAACGAGTCCTATATCGACATAACCTGAAAGGCCGCTCAGCAAGAAAGAAGCCACTGTTCCAAACCCACCACAAAAAAAAGCCAGACTACGGTTTGCAACTGCACATGGGGACAAAGATCGAACTGTTTGGCCATAATGACCATTTGTTTGGAGGAAAAAGGGGGAGGCTTACAAGCCGAATAACACCATCCCAACCGTGAAGCACAAGGGTGGCAGCATCAGGTTGTGGGGGTGTTTTGCTGCAGGAGGGACTGGTGCACTTCACAAAATAGATGGCATCATGAGGGAGAAAAATGATGTGGATATATTGAAGCAACATCTCAAGACATCAGTCAGGAAATTAAAGCTTGGTCGCAAATGGGTCTTCCAAATGGACAATGACCTCAAGCATATTTCCAAAGTTGTGGCAAAATGCTTAAGGACAACAAAGTCAATGTATTGGAGTGGCCATCACAAAGCCCTGACCTCAATCCTATAGAAAATGTGTGGGCAGAACTGAAAAAGCATGTGAGAGCAAGGAGGCCTATGAACCTGACTCAGTTACACCAGCTCTGTCAGGAGGAATGGGTCAAAATTCCCCCCAACTTATTGTGGGAAGCTTGTGGAAGGCTTCCCAAAACGTTTGACCCAAGTTAAACAATTTAAAGGCGATGCTACCAAATACTAATTGAGTGTATGTAAACTTCTGACCCACTGAGAATGTGATGAAAGAAATAAAAGCTGAAATAAATGATTCTCTCTACTATTATTCTGACATTTCACATTCTTAAAATAAAGTGGTGGTGTCACGACTCTCGCCGAAGTTGGTCCCTCTCCTTGTTCGGGCGGCGTTCGGCGGTCGAAGTTACCGACCTTCTAGCCATCGCGGATCCTCTTTTCATTTTCCTTTGGTTTTGTCTTGTCTTCCATCACACCTGGTTCCAATCCCATCAATTACATATTGTGTATTTAACCCTCTGTTCCCCCTCATGTCCTTGTGGGTGATTGTTTATTGTAAGTGCTTGTGCACGGCTGTCCTGGTGTGTATTTACCCCTCTGTTCCCCCTCATGTCCTTGTGGGTGATTGTTTATTGTAAGTGCTTGTGCACGTCTGTCCTGGTGTGTATTTACCCCTCATGTCCTTGTGGGTGATTGTTTATTGTAAGTGCTTGTGCACGTCTGTCCTGGTGTGCGGCAGGTTATGTACCCATTATTTTATTGTTCTGTTTTCCGGTGGGGGTTTTTTGTTATTAAACTGCGCCGTTTGGAAACACAGTTTTTGCTCTCCTGCGTCTGACTTCTCTGCCGCCAGTATGCACCCCTTACAGGTGGTCCTAAAACAGGGAAATGTTACTAGGATTAAATGTCAGGAATTGTGAAAAAAACTGAGTTTAAATGTACAGTCGTATGAAAACGTTTGGGCACCCCTGACAATTTCCATGATTTACATTTATAAATAATTGGGTGTTTGGATCAGCAATTTAATTTGGATCTATCAAATAACTGAGGGACACAGTAATATTTCAGTAGTGAAAGGAGGTTTATTGGATTAACAGAATGTGCAATATGCATCAAAACAAAATTAGACAGGTGCATAAATTTGGGCACCCCAATAGAAAAATCACATCAATATTTAGTAGAGCCTCCTTTTGCTAAAATAACAGCCTCTAGACGCTTCCCATAGCCTCTAATGAGTGTCTGGATTCTGGATGAAGGTATTTTGGACCATTGCTCCTTACAAAACATCTCCAGTTCAGTTCAGGTTTGATGGTTGATGGTTGCCGAGCATGGACAGCCCGCTTCAAATCATCCCACAGATTCTCAATGATATTCAGGTCTGGGGACTGGGATGGCCATTCCAGAACATTGTACTTGTTCCTCTGCATAAATGCCCGGGTAGATTTTGAGCAGTGTTTTGGGTCGTTGTCTTGTTGAAATATCCAGCCCCGGCATAACTTCAACTTTGTGACATTATTCCCAAGAATCTGCTGATATTGAGAGGAATCCATGCGACCCTCAACTTTAACAAGATTCCCAGTACCGGCACTGGTCACACAGCCCCACAGCATGGTGGAACCCCCACCAAATTTTACTGTGGGTAGCAAGTGTTTTTCTTGGAACGCTGTGTTCTTTTGCCGCCATGCATAACATCCCTTGTTATGACCAAATAACTCAATATTTGTTTCATCAGTCCACAGCACCTTATTCCAAAATTAAGCTGGCTTGTCCAAATGTGCGTTTGCATACCTCAAGCGACTCTGTTTGTGGCGTGTGTGCTGAAAAGGCTTCTTCCGCATCACTCTCTCATACAGCTTCTCCTTGTGCAAAGTGCGCTGAATTGTTGAACGATGCACAGCGACACCATCTGCAGCAAGATGATGTTGTAGGTCTTTGGAGGTGGTCTGTGGGCTGTTTTTAACCGTTCTCACCATCCTTCACCTTTGCCTATTTTACTTGGCCTGCCACTTCTGGCCTTAACAAGAACTGTGCCTGTATTCTTCCATTTTCTCACTATGTTCCTCACCGTGGACACTGACAGCTTAAATATCTGTGATAGCTTTCTGTAGACTTCCTCTAAACCATCATGTTGAACAATCTTTGTTTTCAGGTAATTTGAGAGTTGTTTTAAGGCCCCCATGTTGCCACTCTTCAGAGGAGAGTCAAAGAGAACAACAACTTGCAATTGGCCTTAAAGACTTTTTCTCATGATTGGATGCACTTGTCTATGAAGTTCAAGGCTTAATGAGCTCACCAAACCAATTGTGTGTTCCAATTAATCAGTGCTAAGTAGTTACAGGTATTCAAATCAACAGAATGACAAGAGTGCCCATATTGTTGCATTTTTTTCACATCTGATTTAATTTCATACAACATAATATTACTACACTAAAAATCTTTGTCTGGACAATACCCCAGTACTCAGCTTTTATTAGAAAATGAATGGCATGACACTGTGATCATTTTCTGTGACGACAGAGTAAATGATTATGCAGCCTCAGAGGGGTGCCCAAACTTTTTCATACGACTGTATTTGACTAAGGTGTACGTAAACTTCCGACTTCAACTGTATGTCACTCCCTTTGGTTCCTTCCCCAGGCGTTATTCTTTCCTGTCTGTGCGTTGTTCGTGTTTCTTGTTTTGTATTATGTTTATTTTATTTATTAAATTAGGTTGTAATGTTAAATGTTAATGTTATTTCAAACAACCAATGAGCAACTAAATCCAGCTGCATATTGAACATTGAAATTGCCAAAAGGCCAGTCTCGTTGGCAGTGAAATGGAGTGGCAAGGAGTGGAATGTTAGCTACAAAGACTGGTACCCAGACTCATTTGATATGGCTTTGAGATATGGAGCGACGGGTGCCTAATGCGCACCAGCCATGGCGTAAAAGGTCTCAGGGGTACTTGTAGGCCTAGTAGCCCACAACTGCAACAGTCTTTTTAGGACATTGCATTTACTGTTAAATGAATGGCTGCCAGCAGTGGGTATTATAATTAGGATTAGTGATCTAGTTCATGTGTTTTGAGTTTCCACTTCCTCAGGTGTTGAACCCTAATATTAGTTGGTAAACAAAGATTTTTACAGTAAAATACAGCAACTATAGTCTAATTGTCAACCCAAAATTCATGAAAATCACTGGATTAGGTTGCACATCAAAATATGGTGGTGCACAGTGATGTGGGCTGGTGTGGATAAAAAGCCAGGGTAACATTCTTGTCCGAATCCATCCCTGGGCAAAAACACTACTTCTCTAGGCTTGCAGGATTCATGGATTAAACCCCTTATTAAAACTCACCCTTTCCACATTGGCATGTTGTATTACAACTACTGGTGTCTTAAATGGAGAAGTGCCACACATCTGTTTTTTGGTCTATTATTGACTGTGGAGCACAGACAACTTGCAATGAACTAAGTGTCATTTCTAATCAGAATGAGGAAGTATGAGTTAAATGTCAGCATGTTTGCACAATCAGTGTCTATCAGTGAAAGTATTATTCATTTGTAACTTCAAACAAGTCACTGGTGAGTCAGTGTGGTTATCACTCAAAGATTTTGGAAGTTCCCATTTTATGGGTTTCACTCCAAGAACTTTAGCCTGGTCTCATAGACTAGACGTAATGTAGTAAATGTAAATCCAGGACACAATTAGTATGATATGTTACAGTTGGTATGGTTACATAAGGCAGAAGGTTACTAGCAACCACTCACTACTACTTAGCATGTTAGCTAAACCTTCCTTCAACCCTAAACTTAACCCCTTGCCTAGCTATAGTTAGCCACCTAGCTAACGTTAGCGACAGCAAATTGGAATTCATAACATATCATACATTCTGCAAATTGGTAACAGATGGTATGAATTATCTTACACATTGCAATTCGTAACATATTCTAGAAATTGCAATTCATAACGTATCGTATGAATTGTAATTTGTAACGTAGATGAAATGGATGATGGACATCCACTAATTAATACATACCATGAAGGCCAAATTATAGAGGAACTTCTTGATGCAATTAAAGCCTTTAAGGCTGGGAAAACTCCAGGGCTGGATGGCATACCAGTGGAAGTATACTAAACTAAATTTTTAAAAATTAGATATACTCAGAGTACCCTTATTAGCATGTTTTAACCACTCCTATATACAGTGGGGCAAAAAAAAAAAATTGTCAGCCACCAATTGTGCAAGTTCTCCCACTTAAAAATATGAAAGAGGCCTGTAATTTTCATCATAGGTACACTTCAACTATGACAGACAAAATGAGAAAAAAAATCCTAAAAATCACATTGTAGGATTTTTTATGGATTTATTTGCAAATTATGGTGGAAAATAAGATTTTGGTCAATAACAAAAGTTTATCTCAATACTTTGTTATATACCCTTTGTTGTCAATGACAGAGGTCAAACGTTTTCTGTAAGTCTTCACAAGGTTTTCACACACTGTTGCTGGTATTTTGGCCCATTCCTCCATGCAGATCTCCTCTAGAGCAGTGATGTTTTGGGGCTGTTGCTAGGCAACACGGACTTTCAACTCCCTCCAAAGATTTTCTATGTGGTTGAGATCTGGAGACTGAGAAAATCTCTGTTTACATTGGCGCATTACGTGCAGTAATGTTTTCATTCCAAAATATCAGGGGATTTTGCAGATAGCCACATTAAATCCCAGAAATACTCGTAATAAACATTGATAAAAGATACAAGTGTTATTCACAGAATTAAAGACTTCTCCCTAATGCAACCGCTGTGTCAGATTTAAAAAATAAAATAAAAAGCATAATCTCAGTACGGCGCTTAGAGCCCAATCCAACCAAAGAAATATCCGCACTCCCAGGAATGCACTCCCAGGAATCCCAGTTCAACAATAAATTACTGATTTGTTCCATTAAGTCCATAATTTATGTCCAAATAGCCACTTGTTGTTAGCGTGTTCAGCCCAGTAATCCATCTTCATGAGGCGCGAGCACTACGTCCAGACAAAAACTCTAAAAGTTCCGTTACAGGTTACAGAAACATGTCAAACGGTGTATGGAATCAATCTTTAGGATGTTTTTAACATAAAACTTCAATAATGTTCCAACCGGAGAATTCCGGAATTTGACTGTAGAAAAGCATGTCACGAGCCTGAGACACTCTGCCAGACCACTGACTCATTCAGCTCACAATCCCCCCTCCTTTATAGCAGAAGCCTGAAACAAGTTTCTAAAGACGGTTGACATCTAGTGGAAGCCTTAGGAAGTGCAACTTAACCCCATAGACACTGTGTATTCGGTAGGCCAAGCTTTGAAAAACTACAAACCTCAGATTTCTCACTTCCTGGTTGGATTTTTCTCAGGTTTTTGCCTGCCATATGAGTTCTGTTATACTCACAGACATCATTCAAACTGTTTTAGAAACTTCAGAGTGTTTTCTATCCAATACTAATAATATGCATATATTAGCATCTGGGACTGAGTAGGAGGCAGTTTACTCTGGGCACGCATTTCATCCAAAAGTGAAAATGCTGCCCCCTATCCCAAACAAGTAATCCACCTGAAAAGACAGGACAAATAATACAAGCAATATTGTGGTTAAACTCAAATATACTAATTTATTAAAAAATGAAATGTTTACAGAAGGTATAATTTTAGTGAATGATATCATAAATAGGGCTGGTGGAGTTGTCACACATGCAGCTAACACAGACATATGGAAATGTCTGCTCTACCCAAAATTACAAATAATTGCAGCAATACCACAAAAATGGAAGAGGCAAGTAGAAGGGGAAAAAAGTAAGGAACTTGTCTGTCTGTCCATATAAATTGCAAAATAGTTGGGAAGAGATTGTACCCATTCCATACCATGGTTTATGAATTGACACGCAAAACAACACCGGATTCAAAACTTCACATTTTTCAATTTAAATTACAATACAAAATTCTTGCAACCAATATTATGTTATATATATGGGGGATACAATCTTACCAGCTCTGCAGATTTTCCTGTTAGGAGGCAGACTCATTAGATCATTTATTTTGGTACTGTCCATATGTAGCTTGTTTTTTCGTCACAGCAAAATGACAGAAGAATTGCAACATTTGCCTAGAACTAACTCTGCAGATAGCAATACTGGGTGATTTGACAAGCCATAGTCAATCAATCAATAATATAACAATTATTTTAGCAAAAATGTTCATCTTTAATTTACAATCTGTAGAAGCTATGAGAATAGAAAGGTTCAGTACTTTTGTGAAGCATCACAGCACAGTTGAAAAATATATGGCAAATAGAAATCCAAAATGGATGGTGTTAAGAGATAGATGGGAGGGGTTGAATGGAGCTGAAGGGTGGGACTAATAACAAGATAACCAATGTAAAACATACAGGGTCTGCAAAATGTATATAGGTCCAGAAATGTTGCGAAATATTACAGTTACAAACAGAAATCAAACTGGATGGACATCAGAAATAGAGGAAGGACTACAAGCAAACTAAATATAACTATTGTAAAATAGATTGTGTCTATAAAATGTGTATAATATGTATAAACTGAAGGTAGAAGCCTAAGTGTTATTGTTTATTAGTTTACACCAATTGGGGGAAGGGTGGTAGGGTTTGCGGGGAATAATAAAGGTATATTCCCCCAAAATGATATGTATATAGGTATGTGTATATACAGTTGAAGTCAGAAGTTTACATATTCAGCCACTCCACAAATTTCTTGTAAACAAACTATAGTTTTGGCAAGTCAGTTAGGACATCTACTTTGTGTATGACACAAGTCATTTTACCAACAATTGTTTACAGACAGATTATTTCACTTATAATTCACTGTAACACAATTCAAGTGGGTCAGAGAAGTTTATATACTCTAAGTTGACTGTGCCTTGAAACAGCTTGGAAAATTCCAGAAAATGAGATCATGGCTTTAGAAGCTTCTGATAGGCTAATTGACATCATTTGAGTCAATTGTAGGTGTATCTGTGGATGTATTTCAAGGCCGACCTTCAAACTCAGTGCTTCTTTGCTTGACATCATGGGAAAATCAAAAGAAATCAGCCAAGACCTCAGAAAAATAATTGTAGACCTCCACAAGTCTGGTTCATCCTTGGGAGCAATTTCCAAATGCCTGAAGGTACAATGTTCATCTGTACAAACAATAGCACGAAAGTATAAACACCATGGGACCACGCAGCCGTCATACCGCTCAAGAAGGAGACGCGTTCTGTCTCCTAGAGATGAACACACTTTGGTGCGAAAAGTGCAGATCAATCCCAGAACAACAGCAAAGGACCCTGTGAAGATGCTGGAGGAAACAGGTACAAAAGTATCTATATCCACAGTAAAACGTGTCCTATATCGACATAAACTGAGAGGCAGCTCAGCAAGAAAGAAGCCACTGTTCCAAAACCGCCATAAAAAACTCAGACTACGGTTTGCAACTGCACATGGGGACAAAGATTGTACTTTTTGGAGAAATGTCCTCTGGTCTGATGAAACAAACATTGAACTGTTTGGCCATAATGACCATTGTTATGTTTGGAGGAAAAGGGGGAGGCTTGCAAGTCGAAGAACACCGTCCCAACCGTGAAGCACAGGGGTGGCAGCATCATGTTGTGGGGGTGCTTTGCTGCAGGAGGGACTGGTGCACTTCACAAAATAGATGGCATCATGAGGGTGGAAATGTATGTGGATATATTGAAGCAACATCTCAAGACATCAGTCAGGAAGTTAAAGCTTGGTCGCAAATGGGTCTTCCAAATGGACAATGACCCCAAGCATACTTCCAAAGTTGTGGCAAAATGCTTAAGGACAACAAAGTCAAGGTATTGGAGTGGCCATCACAAAGCCCTGACCTCAATCCTATAGAAAATTTGTGGTCAGAACTGAAAAAGCATGTGCGAGCAAGGAGGCCTACAAACCTGACTCAGTTACACCAGCTCTGTCAGGAGGAATGGGCCAAAATTCACCCAACGTATGGTGGGAAGCTTGTGGAAGGCTTCCCAAAATGTTTGACCCAAGTTAAACAATTTAAAGGCAATGCTACCAAATACTAATTGAGTGTATGTAAACTTCTGACCCACTGGGAATGTGATGAAAGAAATAAAACCTGAAATAAGTCATTCTCTCTACTATTATTCTGACGTTTCACATTCTTAAAATAAAGTGGTGATCCTAACTGACCTAAGACAGGGACTTTTTACTAGGATTGAATGTCAGGAATTGTGAAAAACCGAGTTTAAATGTATTTGGCAAAGGTGTATGTAAACTTCCGACTTCAAGTGTATATATGTATGTATATATGGATATATGTATGAATGTTTATATATGTATATGTATGGGTGTGTATGTATATGGATATATATATATTTACCAAAAGAAGATATGAGGGATTGGAAATGATGCAGACAATTACATTGTTGGAAGCAACAATCTTTCCGCAATATTAAGCTGATCCACCCCTAAAATATTTTTAAAAAATACATACCATACGAAACATAACATACCATACTAATTGGAGTGTCCAGGATTTACATGTACTATGTTACGTTTACCCCTGAGTCCAGGTTAAGATCTTGGAAGTTCCCTTTTATTATCAGTAACCATGCTGCTGTTCCTCGTTCCTTGTTCCTCGTACCACCCAACTGGTTTAAATCAGCGTCATGGCTTCATGAGCAATGCACACGACAGCAAAACAAGTAATACGCTTAATTTCTTGTGAAAGATGAACCAAGTGTCATGGGACTTTTTAGGGCTGTCCTATAATCTCCAGAGCAAACAAACAGGACAGGAGGATAACTTTACGATGACGGCAGTTGACTGTCTACTTTTCTGTACAGCCGGTTCTCCTTTAAGAATTGATTGCAGCCCGGGTGGCGGTCTGTTTCTGATCCCTTGCCAACTCCTTATAGAATTGTCATGCCAAACATCAAGATCACGTTGTGACAAATAGATCAGGGACCAGGCTACATCTATTGTGGTCTGGGAAGAAACACAGGCAATATTGTACGCAACAAAGCTGCATGATGTCTTCTGTATAAACAGTTCTCACAAAGTGCCCAGATCCTGATGCCTAAACACCCTAGAAGAGCCCAGGAAATGCATGCTTCAATGAAAAGCAAACTGACTTTAGCTTTCTTCCACCCACTTTCAACAAAGTGAACATCAAGTAATAACAAATATGTTTTTTGTTGTTGAAAGTGATCCTTCAGCAATTCGGTTCAAATGCAGTGCGTGTTTGATTGATTCCAAAGCTCAGTGTGTACAGTGCCTAGTGGAAGTTTACACCCTCCTTGCACAGCCTTCACGTCTTGCTGCCTTAAAATTAAATCTAAAAAGGGATTCAATTATATGTATTTTCTTACAGATCTACACAACCTAGGGGGGGGGGTAAGTCATGCCAAGGGTCAGTTGAGCCACCCCTTGTTTCTATGGAACCATACACCAAAATGAATCATATGACTAAATATTTAGAGATCATAATTTCATGGAGTGAAGGAGGAAATCACATGGAAAAAAGTGGGAAGCAAGTTAGGTCCCCAAAAGTTATTTTCACAAAGTCAAATGAATGTATAGTGTTAAGAGGTTTCATGATGCTTGTATCTAAATCAAAGTAGATAGTTAAGACTGTTTAATACATTGGTTGGGGTTTCTATAAGCTACAAAATGAGGTCCTAAACCTAGCATGAAAGTGCCTCCTTGTAGCAGAGTTGGCTAATATAGTCAAAATTGTTGCTTTGGGGTAAATTGTGCCAATATCGACATTTGACCAGAGGCAAGTTGAGCCGATGGCTCCACATACCCCATACAAATGATGGTTACATTTGGTCAGTAATATGCATAGTATTTTTGCAATTTGTCATGCATATGAACTCAAGATTTTTCAAAGGTGGTGATAATCGACCTCAACCTTGTTCCTAGTCTCAATTTACCACAGACCTGGGGAAAGTTATGCCAAGAGACCACGTTGTTTTGGACAAACTATGTTTTTAAAACTGTTATCTTTACATACATTCTCATTATTTCCAGGAAACACAACATCCTGAAATATGTAGATATCTTTGTCTGAAAGAATACTACATTTCTCTTGACGTAGTGATGCCGAATGTAAAAACAAAAATGTCTCAACATACCCCACTTTCCCCTACTCCACCTTTTCAAAGTGAAAGAAAATTATAGAACATTCTCAAATTAATAAAAAATAAAGATGCATTGATTGCGTTTGTCTCCACACCCCAGAGTTAATACCTGGTGGAAGCACCTTCGGCAGCCATTACAGTTGGGAATCATTTGGAATCAGATTCTACCAACCTTGTACAACTCTTAGGGCAACATACTGAGTGTTCAAAACAGTAGGCACAGCTCCTCTTTCCATGACATAGACTTGACCAGGTGAATGCTATGATCCCTTATTGAAGTCCCCTGATACATCCCCTTAAATTAGTGTAGAGGAAGGCGGGGGGAGACAGGTTAAAGAAGAATTTTAAACCTTGAGACATGGATTGTGTATGGGTGCCATTCAGAGGGTGAATGGCATGACAAAATATTTATGTGCCTTTGAACGGGGTATGGTAGTAGGTGCCAGGCGCACCCGTTTAAGTGAGCCAAGAATTGCAATGCTGCTGGGTTGTTCATGCTCAACAGTTTCCCTTGTGTATCAAGAATGGTCCACCCCCGAAAGGAAATCCAGACAACTTGACGACTGTGGGAAGCATTATTTTTTATATTTTTTATTATTTTATCAGCTATCTGAGCAGCTAACCGATCGCTACAGCTGTACATAGCCCATCTGTAAATAGCCCACCCCATCTACACATCTCATCCCTATATTGTTTTTTATTTACTTTTCTGCTCTTTTGTACACCAGTATTTCTACTTGCACATCATCATCTGCTCATCTATCACTCCGGTGTTAATTTGCTAAACCTTACCTCCTCACGCCATTTGCACACACTGTATATAGACTTTCTTTTTTTTCTATTGTGTTATTGACTGTACGCTTGTTTATTCAATGTGTAACCCTATGTTGTTGTTTGTGTCACACTGCTTTGCTTTATCTTGGCCAGGTTGCAGTTGTAAACGAGAACTTGTTCTCAACTAGTTTACCTGGTTAAATAAAGGTGAAATACTTATTTTCCACCATAATTTGCAAATAAATTCATTAAAAATCCTACAATGTGATTTTCTGGATATTTTTTTCTCATTTTGTCTGTCATAGTTGAAGTGTATGATGAAAATTACAGGCCTCTCATCTTTTTAAGTGGGAGAACTTGCACAATTGGTGGCTGACTAAATACTTTTTTGCCCCACTGTATATGCATAGTCACTTTAACCATACCTGCATGTACATACTACCTCAATAAGCCTGACAAACCAGTGTCTGTATATAGCCTTGCTACTGTTATTTTCAAATGTCTTTTTATTGTTGTTTTATTTCTTTACTTACTTACACATACCTTTTTTTCCCGCACTATTGGTTAGAGCCTGTAAGTAAGCATTTCACTGTTGTATTCGGGACACGTGACAAATAAACTTTGATTTGATTTGAAACCCTCTGTATTTTCAAGTGTTGCGGTTGGCGCCATCATGTTATGTGTATGCTTGTCATTGGCAGGGACAAGGATCAAAATAAATATGAAAGGAGCAAACTGAGTCTTCAGTTTAGACTTACATTTGTTTCTGAAGCTAAGCAGGGTTGGTCCTGGTCAGTTCCTGGATGGGAGACCAGATGCTGCTGGAAGTGGTGTTGGAGGGCCAGTAGGAGGCACTCTTTCCTCTGGTCTAAAAAAATATCCCAATGCCCCAGGGCAGTGATTGGGGACACTGCCCTGTGTAGGGTGCTGTCTTTCGGATGGGACGTTAAAACGGGTGTCCTGACTCTCTGAGGTCATTAAAGATCCCATGGCACTTATCGTAAGAGTAGGGGTGTTAACCCCGGTGTCCTGGCTAAATTCCCAATCTGGCCCTCAAACCATCATGGTCACCTAATAATCCCCAGTTTACAATTGGCTCATTAATCCCCCTCCTCTCCCCTGTAACTATTCCCCAGGTCGTTGCTGCAAATGAGAACGTGTTCTCAGTCAACTTACCTGGTAAAATAACAGGTAAATTAAATAAAAAAATTAAAAAACAAAGATGGGAACAAGGTTTCAATATTGCTGTTCATCAATGATTCCCAACCATTTCTACAGAGCTTAAGCAATTTTGACAAAACCAATGGAAATACAGTTGCCCTAAGTTGGTAGAATCTGATTCAAAATTATTCACAGCTGTAATGGCTGCCAAAGGTGCTTCCATCAAGTATTGACTGGGGTGTGAAGACATACACAATCAAGAAATTTTTGTATTTGTAATTCATTAGGAAATGTTTCTATCATTTACTTTCACTCTGAAAATGTGGAGTAGCAAATCATAATGAAATGTAAATCCCTTTTTAGATACAATTTTAAGGCAAAAAAATGTGAAGACTGTGCAATGGGTGTATAAACTTTCACTAGGCACTGTGTACAACAACAACAAAAAATGTCTCCCTCATGTGGTTGAAATTCAATACTGACTGCGTCACAAGTCGGCCTCAGCACGAAGTCCACCAGCCTTCAACTGACAGGAATTAAAATGGAATTGACCCCAACTGACAGGAGGCTGGGGAGGGGATGAGGGCTCATAATGACTGGAATAAAGTGAATGGAATGGTATAAACACAAGGAAATTGTGCATGTGTGATGTGTCAGTGCCATTCCACTCGTTCCATTTCAGCCATTACTAGGAAACCGTCCACCAGCTACCTGTGCTGCAGCTCTATCCCCATTTATTCTCATCATAGGTTTGACTGAACTCATGGCTACATGTCAAACTTACTGAAAAAATACACATGGAGACCTCTTTCTTTTTCTTACATATTTTATTATTATTATTATTTTTTTTTTTAAATCATTGCATCATCCTAAGGAAAGAACCGTACAGAAGTAAGAGTACCTGTTTGAGACAACTCCGAAGCAAGCTGTACACAGAAAACAAAATAAAGAATGTTGCATCTGAATTATCTAAGACAGACTGGAAAAAGATGAGAAGAAGAATCTTCCATACATAAAGATTGTGCACACCACAACCAGGAGAGAAGACTCCCACTGGTTCACCAACAGTGCTCCCTCTGAGTTCAATTGCACTTTGGTGTAGAGTAGCTTTATCAGACAGTCTGGTTCATGTCCATTTTACCGTTTTGAAAAAAGGGAAAAACATGACGCCAAATCTCGCTACAATAAGAATCATATTATCATACTGTACTTTGATTTCTCCAAAGCAAATAAAGGCTTGTCAAAATGTACTGTACCGGACGTGCATTCTACAACTGTCACATGATCACAAACACCACCTAGGATGAAATCTACATTGAAGGGTTGCAGAGATTAGATAACAGAAGTAAACGAAAGCATCATTTTTAATTGAGTCTGTTTTGAATGACAGAGAGCAAGTCAACGAATGTACTGCATTTCTCCATCTTAGTGAGACGAGGATGACCTCTTAGTGCAAAATCAAAACCCATGCCTCTTCTCATTTCCAATTTCCAAATTAAAATGTACTAGTTGGCTAAACCTCTCTCTCACTCTTGAAAAGCAGTCTGAAAACTAAAGCCTCCCAAATCATCTATGGTGTAATCTACAGCCAAAACCTAACTTGAGATTTGCGACTAACTCCAAAAAATGAATGTATTATTATTATTATTTTTTAAATCTCCCATTGATATCAATGCACGATGTGCAAAAACGCTCAATTAAGATTGTCTAAAGTTAGGATTTGTGTCATCGATATGTGTCAGAAACATTTATTCTAATGTCAAAATTTACAACAAAGTGTAAATAGGATAATTTTTGTCATAGGGTCAGTCTGGTCTAAAACAGAGTTTGGAACATCCGTGTGTCACAACAGGTAAATGAATGTTGTGTTTTGATTGGACGATGTCCATTTACCCACTAACATGGGATGAACAGCTGCGGTGATTTCTCTCTATCCAATAGCATAGACAGTAAGGCAGACGTGCTCGGAAGACAATGCGTCTCAGATTTTTTTAAACTTGAGAAATACTGCACCAAACACCTTCAGTCAGATTTCTCATTTTGCAACTAAAACATCCTCGGCCAAAAAGTCTAAATGAATGACAGATTTCTTCTTATCCTAGATTCATTCTGGGATTTTGAGGGGAAATAGGCTTCCAGTGTCTAATGGGGGACAAACATTATTAACCAAATGAGGAATCGGTCAGGAAACACACCTCCAAGACTGAAATCGACCTTTTTGTCATGAGAAACAGAAAAACACATGCATACCGGCCTGTTCAGCATCTCCTTAATGATTCTAAGCCACCCAGGGACCATTCTGCCCTGGGTGCCTTTAAAAAAAAAGAAACATATTTTGTTCTAAGCAGATGATGGTAACAATTCTTCTTTTGTCATATTGAGGGAGCACTGTTTGACAAGTAAACAACAACATCTAAACAAAAGAATAAGCAGTCATAACATCTTCAAGTTTAAAATGACAGAGGAAAGAAATAAATCAAATCAATCGATCAGTCATTTTTAGTGACAGACTGATTGATTCTCAAACGCATACTTGCTATTTGGTTAATTAGATATCGTAAACATTTGTACTTTTCTGTATGGAGGAAAATATTCAAGCTAGCTTATTTGATAGATTCTGTACGGTTATCATTAACAAACAAAAACAAACAAAACAAACCAAAACAAACACTTGGACAAATCAATTAGCTTAAAAGCCTAATTAAAAACAAACCCTACTCAGGCACCTTAAAGGAACACTTTCTAATGCCATCATTGTTCCATGTACAAAGGTCTGTTATTCACCGAAGGAGTGTTTCTGATCCATCTACATTTGTACCTTAACTATTGTTGTTGGCAACATGTTTGGATGGTATAAAGTATGTGTTTTCTAGTGCATTTGGGGGGACTTTATCCAATGATTAATAAATGCCCCGCTCTTCGAATTATACATTATTTTCATACCATCTCAAACACTCCCCTGGTGAAACTTTCAAACGGCCTCCTTTTGCTAAATAAAAAACACAACCAGAATCTCAAACTGAGAATACATGTTCATGTCAAAATAAAAAATAATTGCCACCATGATCTGAAATAAATGAAAATAAAAAAGGTGCTTTCCCCATTCTATGGACAAAGCAGATCTGTATAGGAAAGTATTTTCTGCTCAGAAAAACAATCTTATCATCTTAAAAATATACAGGCTGTAGTCTAGATAGCAGCTAGTCCCAGTGTTGGTCAGCTCTGTTGTCACCACCCTTGGTAGGATAGTAACAATGGAGCTTTGCTGAAAGACACTGGTGTCAAGGCTACTGATAATCTCGACTCAGACTTGATACAAACACATATGTGTGAGTTGGTTAAATGGGGCCAAGGTTGACCAATCAGTATGATATCATCATGGACAACTAGATTGAGAGCTGCATTTTAAACATAGATGAGCCTGCCTCCTCTTCATTATAATTATTGTGGGTCAATTAAAATCAATAGAACCACAATCAAAAAAGAAGGAAAGCTTGCTGTTGATTATGATAAAGCTCAATTTCTGGAAACTAGATATCACTTGGCCCACTGATGAAATGCTGCTGTGGCACGTCAATAGACGTGTTACCATCTAAGCTCTGATTAAGTTAGCTTCTGTTTCTGATCCGTTTCCAGCATAATTAAATCAGAATATATAACCCAAAAACAATATGTCAAGATATATTTCAATATATTTCTTCCAAATATGATTCAAACCTAAATATTCATCAAACGTAATAAATGTTAATGACTTGTATTCAGTAAATTATATGGTAGAAGTATGATACCTTATTACAAGTATTTTGTACCAGAGATAAGCAATAATGGGTAATTCATCTGATCATTTTGAAGGGTGCTTGGACACATGCTGTTTCACGATAACAGGGTAAAGGACAATTCAAAGCAACTTCTGCTCCAAGTCAAAGCACAACAATGGTCAACTCACCCGCATCCCTCTTCCGCAAACCAATCTCATTGGGCATGACCACTGAAACACGATCACTGCACAAATGTTAACATTAATGTTAATGCACGTGACGTTAATGTGACTCCATGACATTCATATAGCATTAAAGAGCTGAGGACCGACCAATTATACCGATTGCATATTAGCTAGCTTCCCTTTCATTTGGTTTGAAACGGGTCACCCATTTTCAAATGGGAAATGGGTAGGCCTGACACAATCAAAACCAGACACGGAACACAGTTTTATAGTATATACAGTTAAACAATTGAATCATGAAAAACAGCAATAATGGACATTAGTCCCTCTTGCCTCAATGTCAATTTCAAAACAGGTTCAGAATACAGGCTACTATTTCAAAGTTTGTCATGCCTCCACCCTATGTATTGTGTAAGGGGACAACAACATTTTTTTTCACTTTGATTCACAAAGAAAGTCAGATAAAACATCCCTGACATGAGACGCTTAATAAAAAAACACTATCATGGCTTACTGAGCTTCACTGACATGGTTTAGGATTAATTCATACTTTGTAGACCTAGACACACTAAATTAAGGAGTGTGGAACAGGAAAGAGCACATTCACAAAATGATGGTCCGACGGACTGTAAATAAATACGTCAGTAGCTGGGTAAACTGGATCTGAATTCACAGGGTATTGATGTGAAAACACAGAAATACTGCATGCATTCAATTGAGTGCGTATCGAATGAGATTCGGCATATTAAACAAAACGCGGTGTTGGGCTACGACTGTGTATTCACATTTCTATCCACTCTAGGTTTGATTCAATATACAACAAACCCCAAAGGAAACTGCCTCGCTCACTGAAGAGCACCAAGCAATAGCCCCAGTCACAAAAAAAAGAACAAAAGAGAAGCATAACTAAACAAACAACCTCCATAACTCGCAACACACACACACACACACACACTAAAGGAAAGACGATAACTATGCTCATTTGTCAGTTCTCTTCAGGGGTTGACATTAGTTGCCTGGCTACTCAGACTCCTTGCTCCAGCCAAACGCTATGCCACACCCCCGGACGGTAGTTTCTTACGCAATACCTCCCCGACCCGTCACCGAATGCAAATATATTCAGGGACACCTGATTGGTCCAGAAACCGATGGGTTGGGCCAGAGCCAGAACACGTGGGTAAAGCGGCAGTTTGAAAATTTGTCGTTGGCTTTGACACTAATTGGTTAGAGACAATCTAATCGCTGATTACTTTATTTTGCACAACGCCCCTCACCACAAATGACTTCAATGATGGTAGTCTCGGACTAAAGTATGTAGTGAACAACAGAGAAGTGGAAGAATTTAGTGCGGGTCGTCAGGCTATGACATTGGCAAATGCTTTTTAAACAAAGACTACAGTACACTGTGGCTCTGTCTACAGGAGAGAAGCTCTTCTGACATAAAGACAAGAGCTAAGTAACGCAGACAGAGAAGGCACTTCTTAACTTTGTGATTCACACTCTTTTATATCCCTCTCAAGACACCCAACTAATGTCACTTTGAGTTTAATTCTTGTCTAGTCTCCTGGCCAAGAACTGTGCAAAGCACAATTAAACAGTACCAATGTATTTATCCTTAACATCATTTTTGTCTCCAACCAACATTTGTACCATCTAATTTCCCATAACTAATTAACCAATCCACTTGAATGACTGTTCAATTGCAATATTTACGCATCATACTTAATCTGTATTACCAAAAGAGCGAGAATAAATCACACTTTGAGCAAATTATCATGTTTAGAACTGCCCAAAAAGGAGTGGCCATCATTCTACAAATGTTCTCAACTAATCTAAACGCAGCACTTAAATCAAGTCACCAAACTTAAATCCTCGATATCCTCAGTTTCATTACATGATGTTTCTTTAAAAGGGAAAACCATTCAATAAAATAGTTTAGATTTTTTTCTGTTGATACAGTCCTAAAATGTTTTGGGACTGTATCAAGTGGACTAATGAAAAAATATATACCAAAGATAGTTTGGGTGGATTTTCACTTTAAGTCAAGAATCAACCTTCAAATTTTGGCTGAAGTGTATTCACACAAACAAAGTGTATGCTATGGAAAAGGAATAGAAGCATTGGCAGAGTAAGTCCCTGAAGCCACACAACAAAAGTACTGCTCAGTACCCGTGGAGGGATTCACTCGACAGTGAGTGTGTCTGTAAATCTCCATGTATTCTTATTCACTTACTATTGTTTGTGCATTATACAGGTCTACGACATGAGACGTACACACTTAAAACAGCACGAGTACTAGGGCTAGTGTCTAGGTACTATCCAAAAGAAGGATTTACATGCATTCTGTACTTATAGAAAATCTCTCGAACCTCCGTGGTCATGCTCAAAACGGATCAGATATTTTATTTGCTACATGAAAGACATCCTTCATTTGGCTCAAGTTTAGCTGGATACTGTGCATCCTCCAGCAGTTTCCCCTGCGGGGGGACACAGTTGGACTGGAAAGCATTCAATACTTTCTGTTTGCATGGTTACGTACAGCAAATACAGCTTTTAGACTGACAGTCACACTGCCTGTTACTGTCTGTAGATATATGGGTCATATAACGTTCATCTGGGGTTTTTCTTATGTACAACAATGTTCTACAGCTCTGTGAATCAAGCTTGTGTCAAATTAAAACAACAGTCAAGCTCAAAGAGGAAGTACTGTGAGTAGTAGTAACGCTGTGACAAAAGCAAACGCTTGTGAGAAGAACATTGTACTAGACAGGCTTCCTAGAGACTAAGCCATACAGCACCGAGAGTTAAGATCCAATAGATTGATGCTCTGTGAGTATATTCACGTAGAAATAAAAACACCAAGAATACTAACAGTAATACCATAGTCAATCATGGCTACAGGCTACAGTATAAAAGAAAGCACTGGAAGCAGAGTTGGGGTCAATTCCATTTGAATTCCACTCAATTCAGAAAGTATATTAAATTCCAATGTAAAATGTTCCTCATTGAAAAGCATTAAAGATCATTGGAATTGGCATTTCAGTGTGCTTCCTGAAATGACTGGAATATAAATGGAATTGACCCCAATCCTGACTAGAACAGAAATGTAGAAATGAGCTTGGAGGGATTTCTCCACTAGCCATGATTAAATGAAAAAGGGAAACTTGAATCCCTTTAGAAACTGTATTCATCAATACACTATATATTTGATCTATTGTGAATATCATCTATATATTCACAATACACCAAATATATCACATCTCTTTTCATAAAGAATGTATATCTTACAACAAACTGGAGGAGAGCCCACGGCAGTTTCATGGAAATTGGACTTAAAAAACAATATCTATCTATGTATCTATATATATATATATATTTCTAAAGCTGTAGTTTGCTTTCCCTCCCAGCACCAACCCACCCACCCCACAGTCCCCTTCTTTCCCAACACAGGCTTGTGGTCAATCAAGGCTCTCTATGGCACTTAAGCAAGCTTTTTATAGAATCTAACAGTTTGACCCTCCACCCCAGCCCTCCTTTTCAGCACCATGCATCTGAAAGCTGGCATCAACTTCCCTTCCCCCAAGAATCTATTCTACATCCAGTATCTTTACCCTCCAGCTTCCCGACTCTCTCCTTTCCTCTCTCATTCCCTCTTGCTCTTCTAACTATGGTCTGAAAGCTTGTATCATAACTGTGTGCTTATGTTGTTTTTCGTCTACCAACACGTCTGTGTTTTTTGTCTCATGTTTACTGTGGCTGGTACTGTAGTACATAGTGTGCTTGATTTGCCATGCTTTAGAAGCTCTGGTCTCCATTGGGGGTCGTCATGCCATGCTGCCCCTCATCTGGGGTGCTGCTGCTAGGTCTGGGTGAGGACCGGGTAGGCCAGGGTTACATTCAGCTGGTCGTTGTGTTGGACCAGGGACTCGTGCTTGTAGTGGAGCACCAGATCCTTCAGGGAGCCATAAAGGTTGTAGGGCTCGGCGAAGCCATAGCCTTTGTCCGTCTTGTAGATGACGCAGTGTTTGGTGTCGCCGTCCACACTGGGGGAGACAGAGCGATTACAGTTTTATGCAAACAAACAGAAAGTCAAATGTCAAATGTTTCCTTAGTAATTAAAAACAAAAACAACATTTTAGGTTATACGTTAGGGTTGGTCTGAAGCCAAAAAATTAAGGAAATTCACAATCATCACA
Source organism: Oncorhynchus nerka (assembly GCF_034236695.1). Classification (NCBI taxonomy): domain Eukaryota; kingdom Metazoa; phylum Chordata; class Actinopteri; order Salmoniformes; family Salmonidae; genus Oncorhynchus; species Oncorhynchus nerka. The sequence goes on from NC_088415.1 coordinate 81,997,555, forward strand.
AGCCCCAACTTCACCCATGCGCTATTAAGGTTTTCCAGGGCACAGCTTTGACCTACTCCACACTATAAAAAACATCCTGTTGTTTTTACGGTAACTTACTGGCAGCCAGTTACCTGTAAGTTACTGTAAAAAAGGTACAATATATTATGTAAAATTACAAAGCAACTGTGAAGTTTAAAATGTACTGTTAAACCAAAGTTTCAATGGAATTAAAGGTAGAATACTGTACTTTTTATTTTTCACAATAACTTTACAGGTAACTGTCTGACAATAAGTTACCGTAAAAACGACACAATTGTTTTTACAGTGCAGTAGCTATGTGGGTCTCCCCTTTGTTGTCTACTGGTGTCCCCTTAAATCAATGGCACAGTGTACAATTGTCATTTGAGGGGATGCCAACAACATTACTTAAAATTGGCAAGTAAGAATAGAGATAATGTATGTGTATGTTAGTTACAACCACACACTATATTCCTACTTGCCAATTTTTCAATAGATCAACCCATCAATGAATAATCTTAGCTCTTTCGACAGACACAAAAGGCCATGTAACACATTGAAATAAACACTCACACTACAGAGCAGGCATAGGAGCCCTTCTGCGTCTGGCTCTCTCGGATGAGGAAGGTGCCGTCACACTTGTCCCTCAGCAGCTCCTCTGCCTGGGTGCGCTTGATGTCGCCCATGTACCAGGTGCCGTCGTCGTGGTGGGGCGAGCCTTCGTCCTCCTCCACCAGCCAGTAGGAGCTGTAGGAGGGAGATAAAAAAAGAAAACAGATTGAACCTTTATTTAGCCAGGTAGGCAAGTTGAGAACAAGTTCTCATTTACAACTGCGACCCGGCTAAGATAAAGCAAAGCAGTGCGACACAAACAACAACACAGAGTTACACATGGAATAAACAAGCGCACAGTCAATAACACAATAGAAAAAAAGAAAGTCTATATACAGTGTGTGCAAATGGTGTGAGGTTGGCAATAAATAGGCTATAGTAGCGAAGTAGTTACAATTTAGCAAATTAACACTGGAGTGATAGATGAGCAGATGATGATGTGCAAGTAGAGATACTGGTGTGCAAAAGAGAAGAAAAGTAACTAAAAACAATATGGGGATGAGGTAGGTAGATTGGGTTGGCTAGTTACAGATGGACTATGTACAGCTGCAGCGATCGGTTAGCTGCTCAGATAGCTGATGTTTAAAGTTAGTGAGGGAAATATAAGTCTCTAGCTTCAGCGATTTTTGCAATTCGTTCCAGTCACTGGCAGCAGAGAACTGGAAGGAAAAGCGGCCAAAGGAGGTGTTGGCCCTATGGGACTCCCAATCATGGCCGGATGTGATGCAGCCTGGATTCAAACCAGGGAATGCAGTGCCTCAGACCGCTTAGCCACTCGGGAGCCCTAAAGATGGGGGGGTTTATGACTCATTATCTTACTGGATGTCTTTCTAAATCCTTTATAACAGTTTTAGGTTTATTATTAGATGTATTTTGGTGCTGCAGACATTTGGGGAGATGGTGCAGAGTTTAAAAGCCTTTGGCCTTTTAGGGAAAGACAACATGATCATCGTCAGTGGGCAGAATTGGTTGCAATTATGTAACTATGTAATTTTATAAAATGTATTTTTACAACCAGAACATGACATAAATTTGACGTCAATACAGAATACAAGGCAACAGTTTCAAATTCAACATTTACAGATGGTCAGATGTGTAAATGCCAGATGGGCTGGTTAATTTTTAGCCTATTACGGCCTGTCCAACAACTTTTTTTTAGCAAAATTTTAATGGGGGTAAAATGGGCGGGTGTATTAGAAATGCCAGAGCCAATTTCTGGTTCCAGTCCGCTCCTGCCCATGTACGTAGCTCTTAACAAGAGATCTAATCACTTGCCAAACATTCCTTCTTCATCACTTACTCTTCTGCCTCATTCTTTATGCCCAGCCATTCATTAATCTTCTTCTGCCTGGTCCCCTTCTGTGTCAACCACCTGCAAGACCAAAGAAAGAGAATTTGACTCCATTCCTCTTCAATTCAGTTCACAAATACTCATAGAAAAGAATAAGAAGCATAACATAGCATTGTATAGCATAGCATCGCATAGCATTGTATAGCCTAGCATTGTATAGCCTAGCATTGTATAGCCACCCAACCAACATGTCCAGGTGGGGAGCAACGGCTCTACATGGTTATCTTAGCTGGTACACATTTGGGTTGACCTTTTGGGCAAGACATGGAAAAACCGAGTGTATATAGTCAGGGTCTGTCTATGGGACCCAGTTGGGCCTACTACCAGGGTCGCACATGGGAAAACCCATGCGGACTATAACATAGATCCCAAATGGGCCCTTTACCATTTATAAAGGGGTTATCTGGTGTGAATATGGCCAGGGATTGTCTCTGGGACCCCGTTGGGCATAGCACCTGGGTCATGCATTAGAAAACCTCTGTGGGTTATAGTGTGGGTCCAAAATGGGCCCTGAATACTTTTTAATGCGCTGTAAAAACGCCAACTAATGAAATGTAGAGAAGCTAAAATAACAAAGTTGTGTCAACATTTTCATGTTCGTGCGGGTTTAATTGTTAACACTAGCTAGCTAATGTTTGGCATTGTTTCTAGTAAGCTAGCTAACGCTATGTTTCTAACTCAAGACGAGCTGATACAATGTGGCTAGCTAGCTCAAAAATCCTCCTTGTTGTCGAGGTAGCTATCTAGCCCCGTCACGAACATACAGGGCCTTGGTTTATTGTTGAGCTAGTTCCTGTCAGTGTTGCCAACTCCTCAGTAAGGAAAGTAGCTATTGGCTGTCCTAAAAGTTGCTAAATGATGTCATCGCCTAATTTGCATAATTGACCATGTGCATGTAATTGTGATGGACGCTGTAGGAGAGAGGGATAATGTCTTGGGAGAGACAAAAGTGAGTAAAAAAACACCCTAAATATGTTTAGAACTACAAATGAGCAAGCTGCAGAGAGTGAACAAGAACCAGATATTGAGGCCATACTCCTCCTTCAGCACTTTATGGACCCCATTGTTAATCCCCGTCATAACAGAGGCATTGTCAGTCCCTATCTCCAGGAGATTCTCTTTTTTAAGAAAACACTTCGAGGAAAGCCACAACAGCACAGGCTTTAGATTTGGCATCTCCTCCCTCCAACTCAACAAGCCCCAGAAAAGTTGATACAATTGTCTGCTTGGGGTCACTAAAGTACCTTAGCACAACCCCCAGGTACTTAGAAACACTTACATACGTGGACTCATCGAGGAGGCTGAAACGCTGGTCACCCACATCTGCGACCAACTTTTTCAGAAAGTATGGTGCTAGAACACCATTAATCATTTCTGTGCACTTTGAAGTGGGTAGCAGCAGTGGAGTCTGAGAAAGCAGCTCTACATACTTCTCCAATGTGATCACATGCCAGCATGGAACAGTGTTATAGCTAATGCCATGGTGGCTTCAGACTTTATTGCAGAGTCAATTTTTTAAACCATAAATGGCAGCTTGTTTTGGGTGGAACTGTTATAAGGCTTTGCATTTTGAGTATGTTTTTGAGTTGTCATGTGTTTTTTTTACATCACTAAGTTTGGCGTAGAAATCAGCCTTTACAATACAGGCAGTATGCCAGTGTATCATCTCCAATAAACGGCTTCAACCAGCCTTACAATACAGGCAGTATGTCCGTGTATCATCTCCAATAAACGGCTTCAACCAGCCTTAGAATTCAGGGTTTGATTCCCACTCCTTTCTGTATTTTTGAGTGTACAGTTTAGACTGAGACATGATGAGCTAGCCAGCTAGATGTTTAGCTTATGTCACAGAGAGGCACACACACAGTGGATAAGGTGAGTAAGTGACTGAGGCTGTCTGTGTGAGTCAAATGCAGTGATTTATTTATGTGCAGTGATTTATTTTAGACAAAGAACATTTTACATTTACATCCCGCCCTGAATATAAGCCAGGGCGGGATCAGCCAGCGACGGCTTCCCGCATGTGCGATTCATTTGCAGTCTGGACGCGGAGGGGTGAACATCTCCTGCTCTGACTGCAGCTGGGAGGGACTGCTGTGCGAGGACTGGGCCGCCTGTGACTTCTTTGGGACGGGGATGGGGCCCACAGCAGCACCCGCTGCTCGTTGAGAAGAGTAAGAACGATACGTGCTTTCACGTCAGAGTCTCCAAAAGTCTCCAATAACACCAGAAAAAGTTGCTAGATTTGTCGCTAGTCGATTTTTTGAAAATGTGTCGCTACAGGGGTCTGAATAGTTGAGTCGCTAAGTTGGCAACACTGATTACTGTTAGCTAGCTTGTTTTGCATGGGAGCCAACAAAAATGGCTTGCTTGCTGAACAAGCTTGTGTTAGTAGTAAAGAAACACTCATGACATGTTTGAACCACTGAGTTGACTATGTCGTTTTTTGTGAGTGTACATTTCTCAGTAGCTAATTATACTGCCCTCGCTGTATTTATCGTCTGTTGGCTTATTCGGTCCAAGTTTCAAGCCATGTTAATTGCTACCAAGGCAAGTAGAATCTGAATCAGAATGACGGCTGCCATTTGTCAGAATGCTGATGAATTGTTCAGGAATCGCTTGGCAAATGATTTGCGATTCACATGCTGTAATATGCTGGGAATGTATTATTTTTAAGGAATCAAGTATTTTGTTGATTGGAATCAATTTAAGGACTCAAGTGTTGTTTGTGGAATTTGTAGTAAAATGAAACTGAAATTAGAAATTTGGCCTCCTACACTAACTGAACTAAAATGAATACCATGTGTAATTATTGAGCTAGATAAAATCGGCTTGTTAGAAAAGACTGTCCAGAAAACATATTCTGAATGGTCCAAAATATTAAAGAGTCTTCCAAATGAAAAAAGTGCTGATCTGATTGGTCAAAAGACAAATTAGTGGAAAAAAGAAACAGAATTGAACTACCTGTGTAAATGCAGCCCATGTTGTAGCCCACGTGGGTTTTTTCCATGTCTGTCCCAAAAGGTTAACCCAACTAGGTTCTAGCTAAGAGTCCTTGGTTAAAGACCGAATATAAATGTACGGGCTGGGATAGTATAGCATTGTACAGCATAGCGTTTTCTTACACCAGGTACTGGTCCCTGATCTTCCTTAGCTGCATGAGGTCTGGTTTCAGGCTGTTCATCCTCTTGTCAATCTCTCTGTTGTCGGTTGCCTGCTGTTTCAGGTCCTGCTCCAGCTTCCTCTTGCTGTCGTGGATCTCTGTCACCCGAGACTTCAGACGCTCCGAGTTGCTCTGGATCCTGAAGTGAGTGGGAAGAAAGCTCCATAACAGTTTTTGCTCTGGGGTTCATTTGTAGTGGTCTGGTTTGGTTTGACTGTTCTTTACAATACATTGACTGAATGTTGTTTTAAAATTGTCTTAAAATACATGCTACATACATACATAGGTACTAGTTTGATACGGGCTGTGGTATAAATACCCATGTCACTATGAATAGGCAAAATGCTTACTTCTGGATCTCTTTGTCGTTGCCTTCACGTCGGAACTTCTCGATGGTCTCTTTGCTGTAGCGCTCCTGAGTCTCACACTGCTCTTCGAAGATCTTGATGGTCTCGTTGAAGGCCTCGATGGCTGTGCGCTTCATCTGGAGCTCCTGACAGAGACACAAACGTGATCACCTCATGACAGTTAGGAGGCATGTGATTTTCCATCATGCCATTTTCACCAGCTCCTTCACATCATTATTTACAGAGGAAGGATACAAAAAAGACAAATACAAGACAAATCGTTTTGGGACAGAGCTTGAGAGGGGTGGTCCAGAAGTCAGTAGTGTGGACTAATAGTCTCTATACAGTATAGTAAAGCAATAAGGCCCGAGGAGGTGTGGTATATGGCCAATATATTACAGCTAAGGGCTGTTCTTAAGCACGATGCAATGCAGAGTGCCAGGATACAGCCCTTAGCTGTGGTATATTGCCAATATGCCACGAACCCCCGAGGTGCCTTATTGCTATTATAAACTGGTTACCAACGTAATTAGAACAGTAAAATAAATGTTTTATCATACCCGCCAATCAGCATTCAGTGCTCGAACCACCCAGTTTATAATAAGCAATATAGGACCTGTGAGGTACGTGTGTACTCCTCGTAGAGCACGTCGTACTCCCAGCTCTTCTCCTGGTACTGCTCATGGTACACCTTCAGCTGCTCGCCCACCGCCTCAGTGCTGTCCTCCTTCACCAGCTGCTCCTGAGGAGAAATGTTGCCAGGGCCATATATTTAGAGAGTTGGGACAACTTTTAAAACAGTTTGTCATGTTAGCGCCTTTGAGCATTCCATTTATCCATTCATGACGAGAATTGAGCATAGCATTGTTAAAAATTCAGAAAATTCAGTGAACTGCTATTGGTCAACATTGCCCATGGGGAGCTAGCACAAAACATCCTGTGGCGGACTGCAATAGCATCGAACAGTCCCCGCGATATGCAACTGTTCAGGGAAGTCAGGAACCAATACACGCAGTCAGTCAGGAAAGCTAAGGCCAGCTTCTTCAGGCAGAAGTTTGCATCCTGTAGCTCCAACTCCAAAAAGTTCTGGGACACTGTGAAGTCCATGGAGAACAAGAGCACCTCCTCCCAGCTGCCCACTGCACTGAGGCTAGGGAACACGGTCACCACCGACAAATCCATGATTATCGAAAACTTCAACAAGCATTTGTCAACGGCTGGCCATGCCTTCCGCCTGGCTACTCCTACCTCGGCCAACAGCTCCGCCCCCCCCGCAGCTCCTCGCCCAAGCCTCTCCAGGTTCTCCTTTACCCAAATCCAGATAGCAGATGTTCTGAAAGAGCTGCAAAACCTGGACCTGTATAAATCAGCTGGGCTTGACAATCTGGACCCTCTATTTCTGAAACTATCCGCCGCCATTGTCGCAACCCCTATTACCAGCCTGTTCAACCTCTCTTTCATATCGTCTGAGATCCCCAAGGATTGAAAGCTGCCGCAGTCATCCCCCTCTTCAAAGGGGAGACACCCTGGACCCAAACTGTTACAGACCTATATCCATTCTGCCCTGCCTATCTAAGGTCTTCGAAAGCCAAGTCAACAAACAGGTCACTGACCATCTCGAATCCCACCGTACCTTCTCCGCTATGCAATCTGGTTTCCGAGCCGGTCACGGGTGCACCTCAGCCACACTCAAGGTACTAAACGACATCATAACCGCCATCGATAAAAGACAGTACTGTGCAGCCGTCTTCATCGACCTTGCCAAGGCTTTCGACTCTGTCAATCACCATATTCTTATCGGCAGACTCAGTAGCCTCGGTTTTTCGGATGACTGCCTTGCCTGGTTCACCAATTACTTTGCAGACAGAGTTCAGTGTGTTAAATCGGAGGGCATGCTGTCCGGTCCTCTGGCAGTCTCTATGGGGGTGCCACAGGGTTCAATTCTCGGGCCGACTCTTTTCTCTGTATATATCAATGATGTTGCTCTTGCTGCGGGCGATTCCCTGATCCACCTCTACGCAGACGACACCATTCTATATACTTTCGGCCCGTCATTGGACACTGTGCTATCTAACCTCCAAACGAGCTTCATTGCCATACAACACTCCTTCCGTGGCCTCCAACTGCTCTTAAACGCTAGTAAAACCAAATGCATGCTTTTCAACCGATCGCTGCCTGCACCCGCATGCCACACTGGATGATTCCGACCTTGAATATGTGGACACCTATAAGTACCTAGGTGTCTGGCTAGACTGCAAACTCTCCTTCCAGACCCATATCAAACATCTCCAATCGAAAATCAAATCAAGAGTCGGCTTTCTATTCCGCAACAAAGCCTCCTTCACTCACGCTGCCAAGCTTACCCTAGTAAAACTGACTATCCTACCGATCCTCGACTTCGGCGATGTCATCTACAAAATTGCTTCCAACACTCTACTCAGCAAACTGGATGCAGTTTATCACAGTGCCATCCGTTTTGTCACTAAAGCACCTTATACTACCCACCACTGCGACTTGTATGCTCTAGTCGGCTGGCCCTTGCTACATATTCGTCGCCAGACCCACTGGCTCCAGGTCATCTACAAGGCCATGCTAGGTAAAGCTCCGCCTTATCTCAGTTCACTGGTCACGATGGCAACACCCATCCGTAGCACGCGCTCCAGCAGGTGTATCTCACTGATCATCCCTAAAGCCAACACCTCATTCGGCCGCCTTTCGTTCCAGTACTCTGCTGCCTGTGACTGGAACGAATTGCAAAAATCGCTGAAGTTGGAGACTTTTATCTCCCTCACCAACTTCAAACATCTGCTATCTGAGCAGCTAACCGATCGCTGCAGCTGTACATAATCTATTGGTAAACAGCCCACCCATTTTCACCTACCTCATCCCCACAGTTTTTATTTATTTACTTTTCTGCTCTTTTGCACACCAATATCTCTACCTGTACATGATCATCTGATCATTTATCATTCCAGTGTTAATCTGCAATATTGTAATTATTCGCCTACCTCCTCATGCCTTTTGCACACATTGTATATAGACTCCCCTTTTTTTTCTAATGTGTTATTGACCTGTTAATTGTGTACTCCATGTGTAACTCTGTGTTGTCTGTTCACACTGCTATGCTTTATCTTGGCCAGGTCGCAGTTGCAAATGAGAACTTGTTCTCAACTAGCCTACCTGGTTAAATAAAGGTGAAATAAATAAATACAAAAATAAATAACATGGCTGCCATGGAATGTAGTGTCATGTAAATGGATCATAATGCGGAAACCTCAATATCCTAACTCTCCAAATATATGGTTCTCACGTCAGCCAACAGTCAGTGAGAATACTCACCAAGCAGCCACTCAGGATGGAGGACAGCAATACAAATTCAGCAGGAACTGTTTTCTCCATTTTGGCATCAAAAGTTCAATGAAAAGGCCATTCCAACTTGCATTCTAAATTAAATGCATTATGCTGGAACTTCAGGTGCCTAAATGGCAACCCCTCAGATATTTCACAAATATGACCATAGTATCAATTACAGGAGGGTTTTGTGTAGCCTCAAGAGAGGTGGGCCAGCAAAAATACTTTTTCATTTTCATGGACAATTATATGTTGTTCAGTTGTTGTTCATGTAGTGTATGTACCTGTTGGAATTTGGAGACTGGGTAGAGGAGCCGGGTGTCCAGCTTGGCGTTGTACTGGGCCAGGGACTCATGGCGGTAGTGGTTGATGAGCTCCACCACCGTGATAAAGGTGAGAGGCTCTGAGAAGCCATAGCGACCTTCCCGATGGCAGACCTTGATCAGCTTGTTGTTTCCGCCTTTCCTGTGGAACGGTTGAGAAATCAGTCTTAAGTCCTTTAGAAAGTAGTTCCAGTTCTTTCCTTAATTTTTTTTTACTCTGCTGAGCTACAAGGGTCCCAAGTATCGCAATAGCAAACATTCCACATTCAAAAAGGAGATAGAAAATGATACACAGAATCAAGTATTCACAGAGGTTCAGGAATGGTAATGTTAATGGTCCTGTTGACATAACATCTATATATAATCTACAGGGGGCAGGCTCTCACCTGAGGGTCAGTGTGTACTCTCCCTCCAGTTTGCTGGAGGCGTCACGGACCATGAACGTCCCGTCAGGGGTGTCTCTCATCTTCTCATTCACTTCCTCCCTGGGAACACAACGGCAAAGTTAGAGGCAATTGGGAATTCATGAAAGCACCACATCCTTCACAATACAACTTAATCACTTGCACACAATTATAATAGGCTGTTCCATGTGTGCAGAGTATCCTATACTACAATCCACAATAATGTTTACTATAATCCTGTTTTAATCCACCCCAAAAATAAGTACTATAATCCTAAATACTAAACTATAGGCCTACTATTTTGTTGATGTATTAAATGATTTCATTGATGTAGAAATGCTATTGTTACATGAATGGCTCTTCACCTGGAGATTTCACCCCAGTACCACTCCGAATCACTCAGTATGCTGCTCTCAGTCATGGCTGGAGTTGTATCTTTGACCTTTACTGGCATGGCAGGTAGAGCTACACATAAACAGAGACGTTCATTAGTTAGGAAAGGTTTTGACAAGCATCACAGTTAATTAATAGAATACATTTCATTCAAACCTACAGATCCTAACATATGAAACACACAACTTTTTGACGGAAACATTTCATCAGTCTGTACTAATCAGCACTAACTCATGAAATTCCCAAACAAATGCAAACTACCATTGCAAAACAATTGCAAACAAGTTAAGCCAACAGTAAATACATTCCATTCTAAAAACAGCATTTCCATCCATTCTAGCTTCTATATATTCTATGGAGCCCTCCATTTTGAAGCACTGCATCTATCCATCAATACCTGGGTGCGGGACTTCCTGTCCTATGGCCATCTCCATCAGAAGCCTCTCCAGTGCCAGTGCAGGGAACTCCTCCCCCACCTCCCACCTGTCAATCAACAACGGCAGGGAGTCAGACACATGGTCATAAGATGTTCAGTCAATGGCAGGTCATTCAAACACATGGTGCTGTGCAGGAAGAGGAAAAGCACTCGACTGCAATCTGTAGTAACAGCATTTGGCCTTATGGATTTCCACTGGAGTCGCACGAGGGAGCGAGGTCTAACGGTTTCGTCCTTCACTCACCCAGTGACGTTGGAGCTCTCGTCGGTCTCAAGAGGATATCGCTAGCTATGTGGTAACTCAGCAATCTGACACAAAATGGCTGCTGTATATTACCAAGTTAGGTGCAAATACACAATGGTGGGGTTTGATGTTACAGTAGTTTCCCAATACAATGTAAAGTGCTTTGAGACCTAGCGAAAAGCAACTAAAAATAAGCAATCTATTAAACTGCTTGCACACCGCACACACCACCAAACGCTGATTGAAAATGCCAAATTGGACAACAAACACCAACCAACACAGACGAACGGCGTACACTGACTCAACTCTGTTCGTTGGTGTTTGTCTGGGTGATGTGAAAGTGGCTTTATAACATTGTAAAAACAACCAACTTAAGAATGTTGAAGTGTTGGGCTTGTTGACAGTGTGCAACCTCTACTCTTATGTTAGATTAGGGATTCTCCTACTCACCCAGTGGCAGAGCTGTGCCGGATCAGCAGCGGCCCGAAGACCAGACCCAGGGTGTGAAGGTCCAGGCCATTAAGATGGGAGGTCTGGACCACCTTACCCAGGTGTGTGAGCACGTAGTGCAGGGTGAGGTGGTGATGCAGGGACATGCTGGTGGCCCTCTCCAGGACCAGGCTCAGCTCCCTGCCTCCACTGCTGCTCGCCGCCACAGCCTTGGACCAGTCTGTGGGAGGACGGACACCACATGTGTTACGGCAGCCCGTTACACACACACACACACCTGCAAGTGCACACACAAACAGGAACTCTCTCAACACACACACACACAACACCCCCTTCTCTTTCTCTCATATGCAGACAGGCATGCAGGCACGCACACACGCCTGACATCACCAGGGAAGCAATATATGTTACAACATTTCTGGGATGCCTGTGACTAGCTCATCCCCAGCACTCCACACTGGGCCTATTCCCTCAGGCAGGAGGGGGGCATGTGATTGACTCGCCATACAATTTATCTGTTTGCTCGTTCTGCTTCATGCGATTCTGTTACTTGCTATTGCCTGGGTCTGTTTCGTCGGGGCTGGGGATGGGTTGGTGGGGGGCACTGGTTGCGCACAAGCAGGGGTGAGTGAAATGTGGCATGTACCCGCGGCGCCCTGCTGCAGCACAGCCTGCAGGTCTGGGTAAACAGCGGGGGGGATGACGGGGGATGGAAGTTCCCGCAGGTAGCGGAGTAAACACTCCGACACGGCGCCCACGTCACTACCAGGCCCCGACTCCACCTCTGGGGAAAGAGGTGAGAGAGAGAAACAGTCAGCGGGTCTGACCAAATGGATTTAATTCAATCAGATTTGTCACAGATTTGCTCCCAATGCTTTCCCTGGCATTTTGAACGCATTGCATGATATTCATACATTTATATAGGATACTAGCAAGTTGTATCCAGTCATACACTGGGTGTGAGAAAAGTATGAACGTGCATTACTTATACAAGTAGTACAAAGAAAATGTTGTCACTGCAAATACCCCCACAAATGTAACAGTCAGTCAAAGCTCTTCATTTCAAGGATTAATGACACATCACTACTAATTCTAACAGAACAAATACAACTGAAGAGTGATAATAATAACTCACCCTCTCTCTGACTCTGTGTTGGGCCATCTGAGGCGGATGCGAGACGTGTCCTGTACAGTGTCTTGCAGTCCAGACCTGCAGACGAATCAAGATGATTTGAGACGTTAGCTCATCGTCCTTCTAAAAGAAACCCTCTACAGTATGCATGACAGACAGACAGGTCACATTAAATGTAAAGACCCTAGGGATGTGATTACGAATACACTCTGGGGAGCTAAGATGGAGGAAAGTGGAAGAGAGACACCTGTGTGGAAGAAACGGTCGCAAGACGTTTCAGTTTGAGGAACTATTTTAGTCTACATCCCAAATGGCACCATATCTCCTATATATTGCACTAATAAGTGTCATGACGTTGGCCTGGGGGTAGGTTTATGACAGTCATAAATACCTCTTCCCCCCTTTTTCCTCTCTCTACCCTACTGATGTGGAATTTGAAAACCCCTTGGTTAACATAGAGATTCTGGGAACATCAGAAAGTGTGGGGAAATGAACTATATTCTGGTAATCCGACCTATTGAACATATGCGGTGGTACTTAATGAATATGATGTCAGTTCGGTTGTCATCTGAGACAATCTCATCAATGATAGGATGACAAACTCTACAGTGGAAAGTCTACACATCAGAGTTATCGGATTCACATGGAATTGTTGATCAATTTAAATGTTTGAATATAAAATTATTGGTGAAGAGATTAAATGTAATTTTAGCTTCCAAATGAGAGATTTGGGTTTCCATAAGGTTAGGGCTCTGCTCAATCAGTGGCCCGCCCTTGTGAAGAGACATGGGTTATAAAACTTTTCAAACACAACCTTCTCGCTCCACTATATAACCTCCATGTCAACTACAGAACTAAGCCAACCTCAGCGTGAGCTTTGGTTGCGAATGGTATAAACTTTGAACTCTTATTCACTACAGAAGTGATACCTCCTAGCCGTTGAGTTAGCAACAGCAGCTGCAAACGCGGGCTAGGAAAGAACAGACAGAGTATTCCGTCTACCACACAACGACGTTACTACAACGTATCCAATTGACCACCAGAGACATTCTTCAAAGGACAAAGGACACGGTTTGGCAACACGGCCTTCCATCTACCACCAACCTACCGAAGCGCAGCTCAGAGTAAATATTTACTGCATTTTCCTTTTCCAAATGGGCGGTAATTTAGAATGCATAAGATACTGTATTTACAATAGCACAGCTTCTCCCTTTGTCCCTCAGTCTTCCCGCTCTTTCACTCAAACCCAGCCCCTTTTCTTTTGTGTAACCAGCTGTCATATCTGTTCCGCCCGCTAGGGACGTTTTCCTTTATGACGTAATTTGTAATCAAGGTATAATTCATTCTGTGTATATTTAATTCTGTGTGATTAGTTAGGTATTTAGTAAATAAATAATTAAACCCAATTTTGTATTGCTGATTCAACGTGTTAGCCAGGGTTCGTGAAGATAACCAAGAATTTACAACTTTCAGATGAGACTGAATTAAGGTGACGATTAATATTGACTGCTATTGATGTAAAATATTACTAGGTCTTTAAGAGTTTATACGGAAGATAAAAGCTCTAGAAATATTATTTTGTGGTGCCCTGACTCTCTAGTTAATTACATTTACATGATTAGCTCAATCAGGTAATATTAATTTGATAGAATAGCATGTCATATCACTTAATCCGGCAAAGCCAAAGACACGACATAAGTAATGCACTATGTAGGGAATAGGGTGTTTGGTGCACAGCTAGGTGATTCTTGATAACTTGGTATTACTCTTGGTCAAGACAAAAATAATTTATTTTGTAATGGATAAAATCTCAAATGATTGACTGTTAAATGAATCATCAGATACATTTTTACATATTTTCCAAGACCTCACTTTAAAAAAAATCTCATTTACCGTAACGCTTGTAAAGTAAGAAGAAAAAAAACATTGGATGGTGAAAATGTTGCAAATTGCCTAGATACAGGAGTTATTACGACTCAAAATGAAAATATACTTAATAAATTGATTTTCTTTTTTTATGACATTTTTGTTATTTTCTGTTTTAAACTTATTCATATTTTAAGTACATCAATATAAAGAGCAAATGACATTTTATGCACAGCTCAAATAATTTGGATTCTGTAATATTATTCTAGGATTATTTTATCATTGATGCATTTTGGTAATGAGATCTGTGTTACGGTAGATGAGACCGCATTAAGGTAATGAGCAAATGGTACTTCATTAAGAGCAAAACATATAATTTTAAACCATTTTAACCATCTGAAGAATTAACAACAAATTAATAATTAACTCCACACCACATCCCACAAACCAACCCCCTCCCACACATGTTTTCTGTGTTCTTTAGGAGTTAAGTCTGCCAGAGACTTAATTCAATTTTTTTTTTTTTTGGTACATGTGAAATATGGAAATTAAATCAAATTCAATTTCATGAGTCACTTACATACAGTCCCTCCCTATTTGTATAATTACATAAACAGCTAAACTCCATTAGTATGCAATTACAATGCAATAGCATGATTACTGTGTTACTAGTGAAGGCTAACTACAGTGTTACAACCAGTGCCTAAAATAATGCTAATCACTAATGCTAACTGCTAACTAAATGCCACTTAGCTAAATAGCTACTAGCTAGGGCAAAGCAAATGTTAGCTCGAATACAGGTTGCTACTCATGATGTAGATCAGCATGTTTGTGCAATGGCATGTTCTGAATCAGATAGTCAATTCTACAATTTTTTATGATTAGGGTCCTCTGGGAAACACCAACCAACACGTTGGTTCCCACCCTTTCATAACTCCTACCTGGCTTTTTCATTTGTTGTCATGCTAAACACCAACCATAGGATTAGAATAATCATTCTGTTTCTATGATTACAACAGTTCACTCAAATGTTTTGATATATATCGCAAGTCAAATCACGATCTTTGATTTAAAAATTGCCCATATCATGCAGCCCTACTAATAACCTGGTAACTTTACCAGTTTATGCAAACATTTTGTGGCACAGAAAGGAAAATGTATATCTTCTTCAGGAGATGCACTTAAAAGTAAATAGCTGGCTATATATCTTAAACATCTATTTTTCTGCTGCTTGTAAATTGTATGTGGTGCTAACTTTTCTACCAATGAAGAACAGTGCTACCAATGACATTTTTTAAATTTAGAGCCCAGGTTACAACACAGGTATAAAACCAATGTCATGTGCATTGTTATCAAACCTTTCTGTAAGGGCACAGGAGCCATCAATAACAATCACCCAACACACATCTGGGTGATTCTTGCTAACTTGGTATTACTCTTGGTCAAATTTGAAAAGACCCAAAACATTTTTTTGTAATGGATAAAATATCATCTCAAAATCAGATAATGATAATTTTTTGTTACACATTTTCTAAGACCATGCACAAAATAAAAGCTCATTATCATAATGCATGTAAAGTTAGAAGAAAAACAACATTGCATGGGGAAAATGTTAAATTGTTTTAATTTCCTAAAGATACAGGAGAGTTATTACAAAACATTTTCAGAAAAAAATCTGACATTTTGATGAAGTATATTTTCATTTTAGCCCGTTCTCATTACCGTAACACAATGAGAACTGTACTCCTCAAGCAGCTCTGGATTTCTGTACAGTTGCTCTGTATGCTTTTCCACTGTAGCTTTTGATGCACTTTCTTTCCTTATCTGCCAATCTTAATAACTAGACATTTAGATTAAATCAGATTATGTTAATTAGACTACATTATTAAAACAACCCCTAAAAGGAGCAATACACAAAAAAATGTAGTTGGTTAGATATTTTCATACTTCAAATGTAGTTGTAATTCACCCAAATTACATTGGCACATTGGTTTCCTTACCCTGTAAGCAGTTGATGGACAAGATAGCAATCCATGCTTTGATTTTGTTTAGCATTTATAGCACAAAACCAATGCAAGTGGATATCCCTGATAAGCAATTTCACGTTCCATGTCCAAATCATCCCAAAGTGTAAAATGGATTGTACAGCTCAATAAAGATACTTCAAGATGATTTGGAAACTAAATGCGAAAAAATGCTTCACTTACATTGGTTTTGTGCTATAAATGCAAAAAAGTTGGAGACAGTGACCAGATAAACAAAACCCAAGCATGGATTGCAGTTTTACCTCGTTCATAGACTGCTGACAGGGTAAGAAAACCAATATGTCCGTGGTGTGAACTATCCCTTTAAGTCCACATGCCAGGCCATTTATTGTGTAGCTACATCTATATGCATGGTGTTGAGGCATACAGCTGGCTCTACACAAATAACTGGCATGGGGTGTGTGTTTATCTTGTGAAAAGCATGAGCTGGCGTACACCCAAAACAGTTAGTAGAGATGCTGACTAACGGTGAGTAAACTGTAGGTTATACAAATAAATAGAGTCTCACACTTTATATGAGCTCCCAGTAATGTATTGGGTAAACCACCAACAGTTAGGCATCAATGTTCCCTCTAAGCTAGCCCGAGACCGCCGCGCAGATCCCCCGGGAGAGAACTTCAGTCAACTTTCTTGTACTACATTCCTAGTCAATCATCAAACATTGCTGAAAAAAAAAACAAAAAAAACAATGATAAAGCCTTGTGTTCCAATTTAAAAATAAAATAATTTAGTCTCAGGCTGTTGCCAGTAGGTGCACCCGATTCAGCTGCCCTGCACGCCGGGTAGTCAAACGGACATTTTGAAACATTTAATTTGTCTGAAGGCATAAACTCTGCCTTTCCGGCAGGCCCAGATAGCAAATCATGTATACTATAGGCTTAGCACTGGCCAATCGGATGGCTCATATGACCGTGTCTGCAGTAACGTAGCAGGCATAAAAGAAAGCTACAACATAGTTTATACTGTAAGATGTCAAAACGTTTAAAACCATGGCTAGAGAGAGACTGTCAACAAAAACAGCAAAGAGATGCTGTTTTTATGAGTGAGTTCATGTTTAAAGTTCTTACTCAGCACTGTCAACAAGCCATAAAATACGCATTCTTCCTATTTCCACTCAGGTCTAAAACAAGCACTGCAGCAGTAATGAATGAGTAAGAGCGTATCTATAGGCTTGAGGATGATATTATTAGCGGCTTGGGTCTTTTTTTAATATCAAGGAATATTTCACTTTCTCTGTTCATAGGAGTAACAACATGAATTTGTTCATGAGGCAGAAAAAAATACGGTGCGACTCGAGTTTTGCCATCAGCTGGAAGACGGTGTCCCTTTAGTCAGTGGAGGAAAGGGAGAGCGGAGGGATATTAAGAAGCGAACCCTCAGTCTGCTGCTCTCGCCGTCCCCTGAGAGTGACCATCAGCTGGAAGACGGTGTCCCTTTAGTCAGTGGAGGAAAGGGAGAGCGGAGGGATATTAAGAAGCGAACCCTCAGTCTGCTGCTCTCGCCGTCCCCTGAGAGTGACCATCAGCTGGAAGACGGTGTCCCTTTAGTCAGTGGAGGAAAGGGAGAGCGGAGGGATATTAAGAAGCGAACCCTCAGTCTGCTGCTCTCGCCGTCCCCTGAGAGTGACCACCAGCTGGAAGACGGTGTCCCTTTAGTCAGTGGAGGAAAGGGAGAGCGGAGGGATATTAAGAAGCAAACCCTCAGTCTGCTGCTCTCGCCGTCCCCTGAGAGTGACCATCAGCTGGAAGACGGTGTCACCTTTAGTCAGTGGAGGAAAGGGAGAGTGGAGGGATATTAAGAAGCGAACCCGCAGTCTGCTGCTCTCGCCGTCCCCTGAGAGTGACCATCAAATGCAGGCACCGTCAGTAAAATAAAAAGAAAATTATTTAAATGTACAGTACCAGTCAAAAGTTTGGACACAGCTACTCATTCAAGGGATTTTCTTTATTTGTCCTATTTTCTACATTGTAGAATAATAGTGAAGACATAAAACGATGAAATAACACATATGGAATCAATGGTTACGGCATGATTCCATGTGTTATTTCATAGTTTACAATGATAGAAAATAGGACAAATAAAGAAAAACCCTTGAATGAGTAGGTGTGTCCAAACTTCTGACTGGTACTGTATGTAAATAAGGTATCGAGTGGGACGAAAGGTGTGTGTGCCCCACCTTTGTACCTGTGCATTGCTGTATGTGCACGGTTATTTGTGTGTGTGCACGTCTCTGTGTGTGTCCGAGTATGTATGTAGGGGAAAACTAGGACAAAAGGAACACGTTATTTCCCCTAATTACTCAGATCTATGCATTTAGCGATACCATATCTTATGACAAACAAGTTATATGTCCTCTACCATTAGCAACTGTAAATTCAGGTAGTTTCGCGAGCCAATGCTAACTAGTATTAGCACAATGAAGAAGTCGAGTAGATTTGCGAAACTATAACTTCCTTCACACTGAGTATAGACAAATAAAAATGGTATCCACAAGGTCATCTGACTCTGGGGAAGTACTGTACATAAAGGGCCTCATTGCCAAAATCCCGAAGTATCCCTTTAAATGGGTATGTATAGTATGTTTTTCACCATTTTCAATGATTATTCAGGTGCGCTCCAGCTGTCCTCGGCGCACTCCTTGTGTCTTGATAGAATTCAAAAAATTATTCTCATCATGCTTATCACATTTCCATGGCTTGACACATGGTAATTAACCCCCAGAATCATAAATATATATATTTTTTTACCACTAACCTCTCGACAAAAGCTTATGCGAGAAGCTGATCGATCAAGTCAATTAATTAAGGCATCATTCTAAGGATGTCATATAATTTTCAAACATTCAGTCATTTGTTGATATTGTGCTAACATTTTAAAAGCAATATAAACTAGAGGAGACAATGGCCTGTGCTTAAATGTTTATTATATTTTATTCGAGGTCCCTCAGTTAACATTGTGTTACTTTCGTCCCACCAGTCTCTCCTGTAACTTCTGCCAGACTAAGACTTAAGACTAGCTGGCATGATACTTGAAACCTATGATGGTTTAACCTCTCTTGGGTAGGGGGCAGTATTTTCACGTCCAGATGAAAAGTGTACCCAAAGTAAACTGCCTGTTACTCAGGCCCAGACGCTAGGATATGCATATAATTGGTAGATTTGGATAGAAAACGCTACGGCTTCTAAAACTGTTACAATTATGTCTGTTGGCATAACAGAACTGATATGGCAGGCGAAACCCCGAGGACAACCCCCCCCCCAAAAAAGAATTCAGCCTACCACTGTTTTCAATGGCTGTCATTTCAAAGGCGAAATCCTCCCAGATTGCAGGTCCTAGGGCTTCCACTAGATGTCAACAGTCTTTAGAAAGAGTTTCATGCTGATTTTTGGAAAAAATTAGCCAGAAATTGTAGTTTTTCTAGGTGGCTCCCATTTTGGATGTAGTGTTTCCAAGCGTGTGGAAGAGAGTGAGTTCTTTGGTATTTTTCTCCAGTAAAGACAATAACGATTCTCCGTCTTAAATTTGATCATTTATTTACGTATCAGGGTACCTAAGGTTTGATTATAAACATTGTTTGACTTGTTTGGAAAAGTTTATTGGTAAAGTTTGGGATTCATTTTGTATGCATTTTGATGGAGGAAAACTCGGTGGATTATTGACTGAAGCGCGCCAGCTAAACTGAGTTTTTATGGATATAAAGAAGGACATTATCGAACAAAAGGACCATTTGTGATGTATCTGGGACCTTTTGGAGTGCCAACAGAAGAAGATCATTAAAGGTAAGGCATTTATTATATCGCTATTTCTGACTTTCGTGGCGCACCTGCCTGGTTGAAATATGTTTTTCATGCCTTTGTATGCGGGGTGCTGTCCTCAGACAATCGCATGGTGTGCTTTCGCCGTAAAGCCTTTTTGAAATCTGACACAGCGGCTGGATTAGCAAGAAGTTAAGCTTTATTTTGATGTATTACACTTGTGATTTTATGAAAGTTAAATATTTATAATTCTGTAGTTTGAATTTCACGCTCTGCAATTACACCGGACGCTACCGGGTCACCTGCCCATAAGAAGTTAAGAAAATTACATTGTTGCAACCTTAATCTAAACACCTCCACAACCTAAAAACCTTTCCAGGTCCACAGAAACATGTTTTGTGGATAACTCTGCAAAACATTGGGCTGTTTTTTTGCAGGGAGCTTGTCCTCCGCATTAGGAACGTGCTGACTTCACTACATCATTCTAGCTTCAGTGTCATCTGAGAAAATGGGCGTGTTATTTCGCCCTGTGTTACTTTAGTAACTGTGTCGCCCTGTGTTACTTTAGTAACCCGTCTCTCCCCTACGGGCACTGAAACTGTGTGAATTGGTAATACAGTGTAAATGAAGACATTCCTCCTGAATGGTATTAACTGGTAATACAGTGTGAATGAAGACCTCCTCCTGAATGGTATTAATTGGTAATACAGTGTGAATGAAGACCACTGTCCTGCATGACACCATGAGCACACAGGTGAGAATAAATATCAGGGACAAATAAACACTACAGTGTATGCTGTATAGTGTAGTCTGAGGAGATATGAAACAGGATTTGGACTAACTATCTGCGTAATATAATGTATTCCCATTGTGCCGCTCCTCTGAATGGCGACTACTAGGATACCGCTGTATATTTCAATTTACTGTGTATCTATGTTAATGTTTGCGTTGTGTTGCATTGCCTTGTGTTGTGTGTGTGAGTGCGTACCTTTCTTCTCAATGGCCTCCACTAGGTTCACCAGGGTAGGGGGAGCAGTTTCTGGCGGTGTGAACTGCTCAGTCAAATCCAGAAGAGAAACAGCTGAAACAACAACACAAACCATGGTTACATTTTCTGGAAAAACCTTAAAAACTGGATTCCAGAAGGCCTCCATTGACAGAGAGCTGCACGACCGGACTATCGCTTGTCCTTTAAAATGTGAATGCATGTGCTTTTCATTTCATATTTGCTCAAGGAAGACCACATATCCCATAAACAGCAGTTGGAGGCAGCCAAAAACACTATTGTCTAGACTCCAGAGACTGAGTCCCTTATACATTACATTTACATTGTCCAAAAATAGAAATAATCCCAGACAAGCAATGTACCATTGAGAAAGGAAAGGGGCTTAGTGAACAGAAAGACGATACACAACCAGAGCCAGCCGGTCTGTTGAGGGACAAAAACTTTTCACCTCACCACAACTACCCCATACAGTAAATCAAACATCTTTTCAGTCACTGAGGGAAAGCGAGGTAGAGAGTGAGGGAGGGGTAACAGAGAGAAAAAGAGATCCCATTTCCCTTCTCTCTCCGCACTCTCCTTTTCCACCCCTCCAGTCATTTCTCTGCGCTTGTTTCGCCTTGGACCTTTGCGTGAGTGGAGCACAATAAAGGATTTAATCAAAAATCCTGAACAAGCAAAAGCCCTGTGTCCGGCTGCCAGGGCCTCCTTTTCGGGCCCACCGCACCCGAGGCCAGAGCTTGGCAGCCTCCTGCTCCTGGCAGTGCACGGCTGAACCGCGGCTGATTATTCATTTGGGGAGTTCAGACGAAAGCGCAGCGTCAGCACATTCTGCCCCTCTATCCGTTGCACGTTAAACATGGGAACTGCTTTTCCGGAGTGATGAGCGGTAACAGCCTGTGCTAGCATGCAGCAGCAGGGTCCATTTTTGGTGGGTTGATTTTCGCAGGGGCAGACTTAGCAATTTCAAAATGCCGTTGAGGGGACCCTCCACCGCACAATTGAAAATGTTTATTTCATCTATGTTTTTCATTTCTGTAACTATAAAAAATATATAGGGACATGTAAACAACATTACACGGGGGGAGGGCAGCTGGGGCTCATTTTCAACTGACTCCTTTCAAAAGTCCACCCATGCATGGTTGGTCTCTAGCAGCAATTGCTCAGTTGTCATAATGTGTCTTCCCACCAAAAGGTATTCTCGAATCTGGTAAGGAAATAGTTCAATAAAAACCTGTCTGCTGTTTAATAAATGAAAATAAAGGAAATAAATGACCTATGGATAAATACAGACTATGCAAGTCATACTCAAATCAAGTAGTTATTCTGTTTAACAGCATAGTACAGTGAATATTCAATTCAACAGGACTGAAGGCAATCCACAGACATGCAAGCTAGCATGGAACTAATATGCACTTGGGGTTGGGGTGGGCCGCAGCCAATAAAATAGGGAAATCAAATCCAATAGGCAAATAAGCAAAAATATAGACTATAAAAACCACAAAACAAATGTATTCCAATACTTTGGAGGTGGGTGACAGGAGAATCAAATGCCATATACTCCTCCGGAAGAATAACTCCTCCGGAAGAATACCATCCCTCGCTCTGTCACACACGCGCTTAGAGTAGCTTGGGTTTTTGTGCAAATGAGGAGGCGGGTGGGGTGGGGGGGGGACAGCTGTGGCCCTGGAGTCATCTTTGGGTTTTTGGAGAGAGCACCAACTCATCATTACTCAATTAGAACCACCTCGGCGGTCTGTGTGCTGGCAGGCAGGCCTGCGACTCAACATGCCCTGGAGAGAGAGCAGAGAGAGAACACAGGCAGAGAGAGAACACAGACAGACAGAGACTAAACAGATGGAGGGAGGGAGAGGGAGAGAGCAGTATAATCATGTGATAACCGTAACCAGCTTTATTCACGCTGGGATGGGCCGTCTGTGTGGAAGTTTAATGGTCTGCTTTGGTTAGGGCTGTTGCGGTCATGAAATTTTGTCAACCGGTGATTGTCAAGCAAATAACTACCGGCCTCACAGTAATTGACCGTTAATTACCATAAAAACATTTAGCATCTCCTGGTTTCAACGCATAGTTTACAAGCCACTGATGCAGACATTTGGAACATCTACATCTGAAAATGTCTAATAAATCCATGTAATATAGCCTACACCATCACAATGAATCCATGATTAATTTTAGACAGGTCTAAAGAAACATGATATGAAGAACAGAAGAACAGGATAGCATAGCATACTCTGAGTTGTCCTTATGTTGGGCCCTGATCTGGCTACACTAGGTCATTTAGATAAGATTTTGTTAGAATTACGTGGCATTATTTTATAGTATGAAGAACACAATATAACATAGCTGGATAAAATAGAAAGGATATTTTCTCCAGACGATTTGAGGGAGTAGGCACATCGGTTATTCTGTGTTCAGCAGATACCAAAGAAACAGGTCCTCCTATATGCTTAATTTAGAGTTATTTATGTAACATTAGTTGTGATACAAATGTTGGGCTATATGGTGCTGCATGATGCCACTCTAATGATGATTTGAAAAGTTGGATGAAAGGCACATTGCTTTGTGCACAGGCTGTACACACTTTATCAGTCTCTCATTCACAATTTGACAAGAACTTGATAATGTCTTGAATTTCCCAGCTGCATCCACGTTGTGTGGCCGTAATGCCGCCCCCTCAACGTCAATCTCTCCCTCAACGTCAAAAAAACAAAGGAGCTGATCGTGGACTTCAGGAAACAGCAGAGGGAGCACGCCCCTATCCACATCGATGGGACTGCAGTGGAGAAGGTAGAAAGTAGAGGTTGACCGATTAATCGGAATGGCCGATTAATTAGGGCCGATTTCAAATCAAATCAAATCAAATGTTTCATGTTTGAATAACAATCGGAAATCTGTATTTTTGGACACCGATTTTGCCGATATATATTTTTTTTTTACACCTTTATTTAAGTCAGTTAAGAACACATTCTTATTTTCAATGACAGCCTAGGAACGGTGGGTTAACTGTCTTGTTCAGGGGCAGATCAACAGATTTCGTTTTTGCAACCTTCTGGTTACTAGTCCAACGCTCTAACCACCTGCCTTACATTGACTTCCTGTTACGCGAGGGCAGCAAGAAGCCAAGGTAAGTTGCTAGCTAGCATTAAACTTATAAAAAACAATCAATCAATCTTCACATAATCACTAGTTAACTACACATGGTTGATGATATTACTAGTTTATCTAGCATGTCCATATAATCGATGCGTTGCCTGTTAATTTCTCCTCGATTCACAGCCTACTTCGCTAAACAGGTGATGATTTAGCATTGTCGTTGCACCAAACCTAACCATAAATATCAATGCCTTTTTTAAAATCAATACACAAGTATATATTTTTAAACCTGCATATTTAGTTAATATTGCCTGCTAACATGAATTTCTTATAATTAGGGAAATTGTGTAACTTCTCTTGCGTTCCGTGCAAGCAGTCAGCAGTCACAATGCAGCAGTTTGGGCCGCCTGGCTCATTGCGAACTGTGTCAAATACATTTATTCCTAACAAAGGAATAATTAATTTGCCAGAATTGTACATAATTATGACATAACATTGAAGGTTGTACAATGTAACAGCAATATTAACACTTAGGGATGCCACCCGTTAGATAAAATACGGAACAGTTCCGTATTTCACTGAAAGAATAAACGTTTTGTTTTCGAAATGATAGGTCATTAATATGGTCGAATCCGGAAACTAAGGCTCGTATTTCTGTGTGTTATTATGTTATAATTAAGTCTATGATTTGATATTTGATAGAGCAGTCTGACTGAGCGGTGGTAGGCAGCAGCAGGCTCGTACGCATTCATTCAAACAGCACTTTGTGCATTTTGCCAGCAGCTCTTTGCAATGCTTCAAGCATTGAGCTGTTTATGACTTCAAGCCTACCAACTCCCGAGATTAGGCTGGTGTAACCGATGTGAAATGACTAGCTAGTTAGCGGGGTGCGCGCTAATAGCGTTTCAATTGGTGACGTCACTCGCTCTGAGACTTGGAGTAGTTGTTCCCCTTGCTCTGCAAGGGCCGCGGCTTTTGTGGAGCGATGGGTAACGATGCTTCAAGGGTGGCTGTTGTCGATGTGTTCCTGGTTCGAGCCCAGGTAGGGGCGAGGAGAGGGACGGAAGCTATACTGTTACACTGGCAATACTAAAGTGCCTATAAGAACATCCAATAGTCAAAGGTATATGACATACAAATGGTATAGAGGGAAATAGTCCTATAAATCCTATAATAGCTACAACCTAAAACGTCTTACCTGGGAAAATTGAAGATTCATGTTAAAAGGAACCCCCAGCTTTCATATGTTCTCATGTTCTGAGCAAGGAACTTAAATGTTAGCTTTTTTACATGGCACATATTGCACTTTAACTTTCTTCTCCAACATTATTTAAACCAAATTGAACATGTTTCCTTATTTATTTGAGGCTAAATTGATTTTATTGATGTATTATATTAAGTTAAAATAAGTGTTCATTCAGTATTGTTGTAATTGTCATTATTACAACAGCAAAAAAAATCGGCATCAGCTTTTTTTGGTCCTCCAATAATCGTTATCGGTGTTGAAAAATCATAATCATCGACCTCTAGTAGAAAGCTTCAAGTTCCTTGGCGTACACATTAATGACAACCTGAAATGGTCCACCGACACAGACAGTGTGGTGAAAAAGGCTCAACAGCGCCTCTTCAACCTCAGGAGGCTGAAGAAATTTGGCTTGGCCCCTAAGACTCTCCGAAACTTTTACAGATGCAAAATTGAGAGCATCCTGTCATGCTGTATCACTGTCTGGTACGGCAACTGCACCACCCACAAACGCAGGGCTCTCCAGAGGGTGGTGCGGTCTGCCCAACATATCACCGGGGGCAGACTGCCTGCCCTCCAGGACACCAGCGGCACCTGATGTCACAGGAAGGCCAAAAAGATCATCAAAGACATCAACCACCCGAGCCACAGCCTGTTCACCCCGCTATCATCCAGGCAAGGCAAAGTCAGTACAGGTGAATCAAAGCTGGGAAGAGAGACTGAAAAACAGCTTCTATCTCAAGGCCATCAGTGTTAAAATAGCCATCACTAGCCGGCTACCACCTAGTTACTCAACCCTGCACCTTAGAGGCTGCTGCCCTATATACATAGGCATGGAATCACTAGTCACTTTTTAAAAAATTACATACTGCTTTACTCATCTCATATGTACAGTTGAAGTCGGAAGTTTACATACACTTAGGTTGGAGTCATTAAAACATATTTTTCAACCACACCACAAATTTCTTGTTAACAAACTATAGTTTTGGCAAGTCGGTTAGGACATCAACTTTGTGCATGACACAAGTAATTTTTCCAACAATTGTTTACAGACAGATTATTTCACTTAAATCACAATTCTAGTGGGTCAGAAGTTTACATACACTAAGTTGACTGTGCCTTTAAACAAAAATTCCAGAAAATGATTTCATGGCTTTAGAAGCTTCTGATAGGCTAATTGACATAATTTGAGTCAATTGGAGGTGTACCTGTGGATGTATTTCAAGGCATACCTTCAAACTCAGTGCCTTTGCTTGACATCATGGGAAAATCAAAATAAATCAGCCAATACAATTGAAAACAATAAAACAGTAAAACAATTGTAGAACTCCACAAGTCTGGTTCATCTTTGGGAGCAATTTCCAAATGCCTGAAGGTACCATGTTCATCTGTACAAACATTAGTACGCAAGTATAAACACCATGGGATCACGCAGCCATCATACCGCTCAGGAAGGAGACCCGTTCTGTGTCCTAGAGATGAACGTACTTTAGTGCAAAAAGTGCAAATCAATCCCAGAACAACAGCAAAGGACCTTGTGAAGATGCTGGAGGAAACAGGTACAAAAGTATCTATATCCACAGTAAGTGGAGTCCTATATCGACATAACTTGAAAGGCCGCTCAGCAAGGAAGAAGCCATTGCTCCAAAACCGCCATAAAAAGCCAGACTATGGTTTGCAACTGCACATATGGGGACAAAGATCGTACTTTTTGGAGAAATGTCCTCTGGTCTGATGAAAGAACTCTTTGGCCATAATGACCATCGTTATGTTTGGAGGAAAAAGGGGAGGCTTGCAAGCCGAAGAACACCATCCCAACTGTGAAGCACGGGGGTGGCAGCATCATGTTGTGGGGGTGCTTTGCTGCAGGAGGGACTGGTGCACTGGCATCATGAGGTAAGAAAATTATGTGGATATATTGAAGCAACATCTCAAGACATCAGTCAGGAAGTTAAAGCTTGGTCGCAAATGGGTCTTCCAAATGGACAATGACCTCAAGCATACTTCCAAAGTTGTGGCAAAATGGCTTAAGGACAGCAAAGTCAAGGTATCGGAGTGGCCATCACAAAGCCCTGACCTCAATCCTATAGAAAATGTGTGGTCAGAACTGAAAAAGTGTGTGCGAGCAAGGAGGCCTACAAACCTGACTTTGTTACACCAGCTTTGTCAGGAGGAATGGGCCAAAATTCACCCAACTTATTGTGGGAAGCTTGTGGAAGGCTACCCAAAACGTTTGACCCAAGTTAAACAATTTAAAGGCAATGATAATTGATTTGAAAATGTCGCCAAAAGCAGCATGTGTTTCTTGCTAGGCTAATATTGTTACCCATCACACTATTCTTGATTTAATTGTGTCTTTACATATCCTAAATAATATATATATATGTGTAATTTGTTTGATTTAGAAAGGTGCAGGATAATGGTCCAGTCTCGAACAGGGGCAGTGGTAAAAAATACATGTCATCTATGCACTTAAATAGCGAATCAAGGACACTTTTCCCATGGTTCATTTTCATGTCAACCAGGTAGGGTATACTCCTGTTGTAAAGATAAGAAATGTGCTTCATGTTCGGAAAGTTGAGAAATAAATATAATAGGCCTAGCCTATAGAAATCTGATGGGAACCTCCTCTTTTTAATAGAGGCCATCACTCTGTTTTCTCACACAATTGCATAGCCTATAAAAATGTTGCGCAACATGAGCTCATGGGAACTCATGAAGCGTTTGATTACATTTCTGATCACATTTGCATTGATGACAGCATGATTAGAGGGACAATAGAGTGCTGAGTACCAGGTAGTTAGCAAGTTGATAAGCTACTAATGACCATCAGCAGCATCAGAGCTTGGAGAAGCCTAATTACCGTGACTAAACGGTCACGTGGAATTTGGCTGCCATCATGACTCGTGACCGCCGGTGTGGCAGTAATATGGTCACCGAAACATACCCTTGCTCTGGTTAATGCCTGTTTCCAGACTTCTACAGTGAGAGAAGCTCTGACATTTAGCCATGTTCACCTAATTGTGAGATTGGTTGAGCAACAATTCTAACATTTGCTTACTATCTTCTCACAGTGGTTTGTGAAAAGCGGATGGTAGCACAAGCGAAGCAGATTGGATAAGGCCTTGCTATTTGAACCTAAAATATTTGCACGGCCTCGCGATCAGTCGGTGGAAGACCAGGCTAGTTCTCCCACATTCTGTTCTCCTCCCTACCCTCTCTTTTGGTCTCCCTCTCACAGTCTCAACTCATGAGGGCTTTCAAGCCAGTCATCAGAGGATATTTCATGCAGTGAAATGGAGATTCATTAATAAGATAGCATTGATCAGATTTAACCTTTGAGAATTTCTTCACATCATGACTGATGGAGATGCAGTGCAAATATTTTAGCTTCAAATAGCAAGGCCTTATCCAATCTGCTTCGGCTGTGCTACCACACAAAAGGACTGATTATTTGGTTCAAACATTTCTTGCTAACCTATGGCTATGAGTTCGCTAATGCCTTCAAAACATTGTGCAATGTAATATGTAAAGACACAAATGTGAGAGTCTGGCAATTATGTCAATTATTTAGAGAAATTTAGTTTGTATTGATTTTGTTCTGTCGCCAAACTGTTGTAAATGTCGCATGCTTCAGTCAAAACAGTTGACTCCAGTTTGTTTGGGTCTTTGGTAGTTCAATTTTTTGGGGGGCTGTTCCCACACCATTTTTGTGTTGTTGAGGCAAGTCGAAGTTTGGTAGCTGAAGTCTACACCCCTTTGTTGGTGATTGGTCAACAATTAGGGGGGGGGGGGGGGGCTAGGCCCTACTGTTTGCAGTGCACCACTAGTTTTCATGCACATTGTTACACTTGAGAAGTACTGCACCAAACATCTTAACTAGATGTTAAATTGCACGACTAGACTGATGCAAAAACTTTTATATTCATGACAGATTTCTTGATTTATCTTCAATTAATTCGGACTTATTAGGCACAGTCGGTGCACTTCTTTGTATTTGGTCTCCGTTATTAAGGGGTGTTTCATTGTTTATCGAAAACGTGCATTTATATGCTAATTAAGTTATTAACAATTTTAGCATTGGCCATTGTAATGTGAATTGTGCAACCAAATCACCATTCAAGTTATACATTTCTGACAGCCATTTTTCCCCACTTGTATATGTTGTATGTTCAACCTCTGGATTCAGTCTTCTCATCACCTGCACTGTAAAATAAGTTCCAGCTATTTTTGCACCCGAAACCTCGAACTCAACTGTTGCTGCTCCACACCAACTAAATAGGCTGCTGGGTACCCTCTCTTAACACCTAGCTACTGCAGGCTAATGTTAGCATTGTACTATACACCAAAACAATGGGGTTCAAGGTTGCCCATTGTCTGAATATCTTAGCAAACTCAACTCAAAGTAACTTCACACCAATTCCTATAGAGAAATCTACATGTGTTTATCGAACACTTTTCTCTGGATCCTCCTTATAAAACTGTTCATAGGTGATAAAATAATGTGCCGCGTGTATAAAATATGTGGATTGTCTTTTAAAAGTCACGTCAGAATTATGCACCTAAAAACGTATACCTATTCCTCAATCCACCCATCAAAGAATGCATCTGTTATCTGCACAATACATTATGCAATGTAGAACAAGGCAGGAGATTCTGCTAATGATGCATCAACAGCTCTGTGATGTTATGCAGTAGTGCTGCTCTTATTGCATGGGCTACAGTACATCTGTAGTTCTGAACAGTGCATCCCAGCAATGTAGACAGGCCGTGTATTAAGTACCATATCACCCCTTGAGTCAAAATGTGCTTCAGACCAAGATTACATTGATGCAGCCCAGTCTGAGGGGGCCAGGCTACTACGAAGTTTTAAAGCTCAGTATTTACATTGCATTGGTTTGCTTGACCACTGTGTTTCGATTTGTTTGATTTTACCCCCAAAATCTGTGCTTTTTACTGGGGCATGTAAAAACTAGCTCAAGCAGAAACAAATCCACAAGTGGCTGCCCACAGTTCTCCAGTCACAAAGAAATGTATGGCTCCAACAAAACAAATATATATATATATATATAGGTCTTAAAAGCAAGCGCAGTTCCAGCTGGTTCCTATATCTGCTGCCTGAGACTGGGAAGGCCTCACTCCCCTTCCCTTCATTGGATTCTTTGAAAACTGGTTCCTGGTAAGGGGCAGGGAGCAGAGAGAAAAGGCCTATCCTTTCTGAGAACTGGGGCGGGTAGATAGTTTATAGCTGCCTGGAGACAGTATCAGAAGAGTATGTGAACCAGGGGGATGAGGAGGAGGCAGAGGAGGAGTTTGCAAAAATGCCAAGCCATGGTTCACTTCAGCAGGCAGTAAAAGTGAGGCCAGGGAGAGGAAGGAGAAAAAAAAGCCTCCCTCCTCACGAGCAATGCTTAGTTTTAATGTCAAAGGAGAACTGTTGGGACTTTAGCCTGATTTTGATTTAAAATCTGGTGTAATTCCCCAAAGTTCCTGGGTTTCTCTGGCAAATAACACAGATTGATGGGAATGGAAGCATCTGTAAAAGCTATCTGAAAAGATTATACCTACTTGTCAAACTGGCAGGACCAAAGTTTAGAGCGAATCTGAGCGAAAACATGTACTAATGGGACTCTTCCAACAAGCCATTTTATTCTAAGTTAGGTTTCCTGTGAAAATGTAAGGAAGAAACTAGTGTACTCATTGCATTATGCCTACACTGAGCATTCTAGAATACTTATACAAAATCAAGACAAAGCCATGTTCAAATGCATGAACAAATCAGCCCATTGGATAAAGTTAGGTTTGCCGTTTTAACATACAATGCATATCAATTCAACCAAATATTAAGGCCAAATGCTAAATCTGTCACACACAACAACTAGGGCCTCACTATCTTGAGGGAGATAGAAAGATGATATCTGTACAAATCTGGGCCTACCCATTCCTAATCTACAATGCACTATTGGTGCTAGGCCAAATCAACCCCCTGCTCCCTCCCTCCCCTCTCCACTGTCTCTCTTGGCAAAGCATTTTGCACGTCTCCCCTGCTCCATCCAAATCAGAGAGACCTCTGCTACCCAACTGGTTTCTCTCGCCAAACATCAACTCTGAGGAGCCCCACCCACCCTAGTCTGGCCTAGGCCTATACGTTCACTTCAGCTTACCATTAAACTCTACCACTGGTTCTTTCCAGGTAAAATATGTATCATGTTCCTATCCAGGTAGCATAATCAAGACTTGCAGAACTCCAGTTAGTTCTAATGAGTTTGGAGCAGGCCTGTGTTTAATTGGCCTGCACTGGAGTGCTTACCAAATGAGTAAACATGAATTACAATGAGCCACTGTATAAGTGATGAACTAGAGGTAATTCAAAGTTTATAATGTGCTTAGCTTACCTGTCACTAAAGGGCAGAATGGAGCTTTGTGGAACATTACCTTTGACAGAGGAGGAATGTGCATTTTCAACCCAATACAAATCACATAAGTAACTAGATAAATAATTTTTTATCCATTTTGGCCCAATGAACCACTGGCCTTCCAAAAAAAAGAAAACCATAAATGAGATCTTAGGGCTGAATGCGAGGGAGTGAGAGTGAGGAAGAGAGAGAGAACTAGGAGTACAGAAGAAGGCAAAAGCCAAGGGTATATTTGAGTTGGAGAGCACCACAGTAAAAATACTTCATGAATTAATCATCCATATATTTATGCAGTTATATAGTAGTTCAGAGATTAAAAGATTGGACAGGTTATCACTTGGTGAAACAATGTGATAGTGTTTCCTGACAATCTGACTTATTCATAATAAATAAACTGGAACATGTCTCTACTCAGGGGTAACCCGTTAGAAATGCAGTAAAGCCACAATTTACCTCTCACAGGTTCAGTTCCTAACTTCCTTAATAACCTCTCATATGTGTACAGGGAGTTTAGCAAACCATGTGTAATAGGTATGTAAAAAGATTGCAGCACATCTAATGTGTAGCACTCACTAATGAACTCTTAGACACAACCTTGTACAACACGATTGAATGCAACTCACCCCTATCCTTTGCAGGAGAGTTGAATGGAGGGTCAAGGCAATAATATACGAGACATTGAAGAAAACCTGACCAAGAGTCAGGTCAGTAACTGGATTAGGTTCAAATTAGAAATTGCTTAGTTGCATTTGGAATGAGAGAGGTTTATGACAGCTCTTTAGTCTTTACGGAAGATTAGAAGGGTCAGTTTGCGGTCGGAGCAAACCGTGAAAGCCTTGGACAAAACAATAAGCCAAGAGCAGCTCAATTAAGACACATTATTAGTAGTCAATATACTAAAACTTTCCAGCAAATATGGACTTCGCATTCAAGGATTTATGTTCTCTTCAAACACAACTCCGCTGGAGCTTGTTTTTCATAACATTCTTTACAATGTCATGACTATATTGAGAGGAATGCACAACTCTCCTCAACGTTGAATGGCAACTTCATTGGTGTATTAATAGACATCTCCATTTAAAAAAAAAAAATTTTTTGAAGGAAGTAGTAAACAAAATTATAATGCTGGTAACATTTCTCTCCCGAGACAATCAATCAACAGAATATAAATATCTAAAGTGAAATACACTGAGTATACCAAACATTAAGAACACCTGCTCTTTCCATGACAGACTAACAAGGTGATTCCAGTCCATGACAGACTGACAAGGTGATTCCAGTCCATGACAGACTGACCAGGTGATTCCAGTCCATGACAGACTGACCAGGTGATTCCAGTCCATGACCGACAGACCAGGTGATTCCAGTCCATGACAGACTGACCAGGTGATTCCAGTCCATGACAGACTGACCAGGTGATTCCAGTCCATGACAGACTGACCAGGTGATTCCAGTCCATGACAGACTGACCAGGTGATTCCAGGTGAAAGCTACATTATGATCCCTTAATGATGTCACTTATTAAATCCACTTCAATCAGTGTTAGTGAAGGGGAGGAGACAGGCTAAAGAAGGATTGAGACATGTATTGTGTATGTGTGCCATTCAGAGGGTAAACTTGCAAAATAAAATATGTAAGTGCCTTTGAATGGGATATTGTAGAAAGTGCAATGTAGTAAGTGCAATGCTCTTGGGTTTTTCACGCTCAACTGTTTCCCTTTTGTATTAAGAATGGTCCACCACCCAAAGGACATCCAGCCAACTTGACACAACTTTGGGAAGCATTGTAGTCAACATGGGCCAGCACTCAATATTAGGAAGGTGATCCTAATGTTGGATATACTCAGGTCTTACCTTGCTGTGACAGCTCAGGCCCTGGGGCTGCTGGGAGGATTCTTTGGGAGCGAGGCTGACTGGATGGCGGTGACATCCTCACGTGACCCACAAACTGAACGTATGTCCCCGGGAAGTCCCCCCTCTGTTTGGTCCGCTCGTTGAAGCCCAGCAGCCAGCCTAGGAGCTCGGGACGCTCCTCGTCCCCCTCCTTGAAGTTCAGGGAGAGTAGGGAGGCCTTGCTGACGGTCAGAATGTCCCCGGGCTGCAGATCAACATCTTCCTCCAAGTCCTTGGTGTACACGTAGAGGGCACGGTACTGAAAACCCTCGACCGCCATTTTGGGAAACCGAGAAAAGCTGCCGAAGACGCTGAGAGAATGCGAATGTCGGCCCGATGCTACGGCAACCCAGAAATGTACAGGCAGTAGTGGGTGATGAGTAGTGGCCGTTGAGAACTATTAACCGAAGCTAAGAAGCATTGCTAAAATGGCAGAGTCTATGGAGGAAGGTAGGTAGGGTGCTGCTGCCTCAGAGCAGGCCGGTGTTGGCGCTGTGGAGCACTTTCCTCAGCTTGATACCCCGGTTTAACCAAATGATGGAACAGAGGGACAGGGTTGGCAACATGCTCCTTCAAGTGACAAAAACTAGCTGGACAGGCTCTAAACCTAACTAACCGAGGCAGTCTACCTGTGTTGTCTGTGGGGGGGCAGAGTAGGACACTATAATAGTCCTTGATTCTTTCAGGCTCCTCCCGATCTGGACGGTGACAACCTACAGAACACAGAGGGAAAAAAGGAGAAAAACAAATGGGTTTAAGGGTTAAATAAATAGACAATGTAAAAATAATAATTTAGAATATACACTACCATGCAAAAGTTTGGGGTAACTTAGAAATGTTCTTCTTTTTCAAAGAAAATCAAAATTTATCCCCATGAAATTGATCAGAAATATAGTGTAGACATTGTTAATGTTGTAAATGACTATTGTAGCTGGAAACGGCAGATTTATGGAATATCTACATAGGCGTACAGAGGCCCATTATCAGTAACCATCACTCCTGTGTTCCAATGGCACGTTGTGTTTTAATGGAATATCTACATAGGCGTACAGAGGCCCATTATCAGCAACCATCACTCCTGTGTTCCAATGGCACGTTGTGTTTTAATGGAATATCTACATAGGCGTACAGAGGCCCATTATCAGTAACCATCATTCCTGTGTTCCAATGGCACGTTGTGTTTTAATGGAATATCTACATAGGCGTACAGAGGCCCATTATCAGTAACCATCACTCCTGTGTTCCAATGGCACGTTGTGTTTTAATGGAATATCTACATAGGCGTACAGAGGCCCATTATCAGCAACCATCACTCCTGTGTTCCAATGGCACGTTGTGTTTTAATGGAATATCTACATAGGCGTACAGAGGCCCATTATCAGTAACCATCACTCCTGTGTTCCAATGGCACGTTGTGTTTTAATGGAATATCTACATAGGCGTACAGAGGCCCATTATCAGCAACCATCACTCCTGTGTTCCAATGGCACGTTGTGTTTTAATGGAATATCTACATAGGCGTACAGAGGCCCATTATCAGTAACCATCACTCCTGTGTTCCAATGGCACGTTGTGTTTTAATGGAATATCTACATAGGCGTACAGAGGCCCATTATCAGTAACCATCACTCCTGTGTTCCAATGGCACGTTGTGTTTTAATGGAATATCTACATAGGCGTACAGAGGCCCATTATCAGTAACCATCACTCCTGTGTTCCAATGGCACGTTGTAGTTTAATGGAATATCTACATAGGCGTACAGAGGCCCATTATCAGTAACCATCACTCCTGTGTTCCAATGGCACGTTGTGTTTTAATGGAATATCTACATAGGCGTACAGAGGCCCATTATCAGTAACCATCACTCCTGTGTTCCAATGGCACGTTGTGTTTTAATGGAATATCTACATAGGCATACAGAGGCCCATTATCAGTAACCATCACTCCTGTGTTCCAATGGCACGTTGTGTTTTAATGGAATATCTACATAGGCGTACAGAGGCCCATTATCAGTAACCATCACTCCTGTGTTCCAATGGCACGTTGTGTTTTTATGGAATATCTACATAGGCGTACAGAGGCCCATTATCAGTAACCATCACTCCTGTGTTCCAATGGCACGTTGTGAGCTAATCCAAGTTTATCATTTGAAAAGGCTAAATGAACATTAGAAAACACTTTTGCAATTATCTTAGCAGATCTGAAAACTGTGCTGATTTTCTTTTTTAAATCAATAAAACTGGCCAGCAGCCCCAGGGCCTGAGCTGTCACAGCAAGGTAAGACCTGAGTATATCCAACATGAGGAACACCTATCAGCATTTGTGGGTTTGATTACAGGCTCAAAATGGCCAGAAACAAAGAACTTCCTTCTGAAACTCATCAGTCTATTCTTGTTCTGAGAAATGAGGGCTGGAAACTGTTGTGCTGATTAAAAGAGGGCAGCATCACAGAGTTGCCTCTTCACTGTTGACGTTGAGACTGGTGTTTTGCTGGAACTATTTAATGAAGCTGCCAGTTGAGGACTTGTGAGGTGTCCGTTTCTCAAACTAGACACATTAATGTACTTATTATTTTGCTCAGATGTGCACCGGGGCCTCCCACTCTTTCTATTCTGGTTATAGCCAGTTTGCGCTGTTCTGTGAAGGGAGTAGTACACAGCTTTGTACTCAATCTTCAGTTTCTCGGCAATTTCTCGCATGGAATAGCCTTCATTACTCAGGACAAGAATAGACTGACGAGTTTCAGAAGAAATTCTTTGTTTCTGGCCATTTTGAGCCTGGAATCGAACCCACAAATGCTCCAGATACTAAAGTAGTCTAAACGAGGCTCGTTTTATTGATTCTTTAAATCAGCACAAAGGTTTTCAACTGTGCTAACATAATTGCAAAAGGGTTTTCTAATGATAAATTAGCCTTTTAAAATGATAAACTTGGATTAGCTAACACAACGTGCCATTGGAACACAGGAGTGATGGTTGCTGATAATGGGCCTCTGTACACCTATGTAGATATTCCATTTTTTTTTATGTGCCGTTTCCAGCTACAAGAGTCATTTACAACATTAACAATGTCTACACCTTCATGTCTTAAAGTAATGATGGACTGTTGTTTCTCTTTTGACCAAGGAGAGTGATGGAGTGCTGCATCAGATGACCTGGCCTCCACAATCACCTGACCTCAACCCAATTGAGATGGTTTGGGATGAGTTGGGCCGCAGAGTGAAGGAAAAGCAGCTAACAAGTGCTCAGAATATGTGGGAACTCCTTCAAGACTGTTGGAAAATAATTCCTTATGAAGTTGTCATCAATGAAAAAGGTGGCTACTTTGAAGAACCCAAAATCTAAATAAATTTGTATTTGTTTAACACTTCTTTGGTTACTACATGATCCCATATGTGTTATTTCATAGTTTTGATATCTCCCCTATTATTCTACAATGTAGAAAATAGTAAAACATTAAGAAAAACCCTTGAATGAGTAGGTGTGTCCAAACTTTTGTCTGGTACTGTGTATGCATGTGTGTGTGAGATTATATATATACTATATAAGTAGTCGCCTACAATAATCGAAGCATCCTTGTGTCACGGCCACAAAGCATGAAAATGGCGAACTGTGGCAGTGCTATGCGTTTGTGCAATCTTGGTTAGGATGATGCTACTGCGTCATAATGTACCACAGACTCCCCAAGTCATACTGCATCACATTTTCAAATCTCTATTTTGATTAAAAGTCGCATATACTATACTACAGTTCTCAACCATTCCCTGATGCTCTGAATGGGATTATACAGATAAATACATGCAATAGCAATGTTTGAAACACAGAAAAATATGACCAGCCTTACAGTTCTAAAGCATCTGAATTAAAGAATGCGGTTTCATTAAGACCATTTTCTATAAAGGGAAATTGGGGTATTATGTCTCACATAAGACTGTTCTGTTGCTCCAGAAATATTTTGTCAGGCTTCTCAAAAAGTAGCCTAATCATGTCAAAACCCTTCAATACAACAATATTGAAAGAAAGTCCTTTCGATGCAAAACGCTCCTTGCTCTTATAATCGAACATGATTCATTGCAGAAAAACATCTCTCCCATAAAATCATTCACATTCATACAAGTTTGCTATATAAATGTTAGTCAAAAAGGTCCTCAATGGCTATGTAGACTCATTACATCATTGTTTTTGAGATGTCACCTAGGCCTAATAAACTATTCAAGACCAGTTCAGTGACAAAATCATAATCTGACAGTTTTGAGAGGTTACTTCTCATTAATAGGACTGTCTCTTCTCAATCGATTTTGTCGCTTAAGTCAGAGCCACAGTAGGAGAATTGGAAAACACGAAGACTACTGTATGCACGGTCAAAGACATTACCTTTGTTTTTACTGTAGCTTCAGCAAGAGGAGTGAAGCGACCAAATAAAAAAAGACACCAAGTTGACCATCAAAATGGCAACTGCGCCTCAGAGAGAGAGATTAGGCTTTCAAACTAGTGTTTGTTCCCACAAAGTAAGGCGAGATGAAGTCTCCTTTTCCCCCTCTGTGGGTGAAGTGATGACCAAAAGGAAATCAGAGATAGATATGTAATGGAGGGGTTGGGCTTGTGACTCGGGACATAAGAGCTTAGAAGCCCCCAGAGTTTTTTGGAGCATCTCTCGAAACGTCCAAATCACTACTCTTTGTGATGTCGCTTATGACATGCTCGTCCAATAGGTTTGTTTTTGACTGGATATGATAAGTTGCTGCTAAAATCTAAATAAGCCAAAATTCGAACTGTACACTTCTCAGTGGCGCATCTTCAAATCCGGGTATACGTGCACTCGAACCTCACACAACCCCCCCATTCAAAAAGCAAGCAAACATTCTCGTGATCATCTCTGAGTTCCAATATCACCGCTATAAAACGCTAAATAGTTATCATGATTACAGGCCGTACCATTGGGCAACACTACTCACCCCACTTCTGAGGAGAGAGGAACTGCACAGACTCACCAAGGCTCTCTGTCCGACATCCTCCGTGTCGAGAAAAGAGGTGCCAGGGTAGACACGTGGCACTGGCATACCCAACCACAGCCCGCAATCCTCACACCACCAAACACCCCCCACCCCTCTCTCCGCCTCCCCCCGCCCTCACCCGCCAAAAAAAGTCCATTCCACTTCGCCATTTTTTGTTTGTTTATATTCACAACCTTGCAGAAGAAAGCTGCAATCGTCCTGCACGCTTTGGTAGTCCCGATTCAGCATTTCCCCCCCACAGCAATATAAATGCTGCAACTAATACGAGTTGAAAGGAGAATCATCCCTGTTACAGTCCTGCACATTGAAAAAAAGCCTCCATTTCAAGGCAGCAGCTTGCAGGCTTGTCGTCAATGGAGCCATCCTTTTTTCCTCACTTTTATTCAGTCAAGAAACGGCACACTTATCAGGAGAGCCCAAACGGCTGAGGGAGACCACAAAACAATTATTCATGAATAAAAGGCAAGAAACTCACTGTTGCTAGAGAGAGGGAAACTAAGCCTGGCCTCCCATTGGCTGCTGTTTGGCCATGTGCTCCGGAGTCACCAGAGAAGCTTGGGCAAATCAAGGAAATGTTCTAATATTAGAAAATGTATCTAGGCAGTGATCAAGCTCCTGACCCAAACAACTCCACCTTTTTTACATTGCACTTTGCATCCTCAAAGACTGACTCGGTTTTTTGAGGAGGACATTGAAATGTATGCAGTATGATAATAAAACAAATATATTTATGAAAAAACGGATTATACTGATACAATTAATGTCTGGTGCTGCAATATTAGGTAAGATATATTTTACAATTACTAGGAATGGACCATTAAAATTAACAGATAACTGATTTATCAAAACATGGATGACAAATTTATTAAATTCAAAACAGAAGGTTCCTTTACAGCATCAGAGGCACCAGCCACTCAAACAGCGAGATCTTAATTTCTTGTCTTTTATTATTATTTTTTTGACATTTTTGCCACACCGTTAGGAGCTAGTGACAAGCATTTTGCCACACCGTTAGGAGCTAGTGACAAGCATTTTGCCACACCGTTAGAGCTAGTGACAAGCATTTTGCCACACCGTTAGGAGCTAGTGACAAGCATTTTGCCACACCGTTAGGAGCTAGTGACAAGCATTTTGCCACACCGTTAGGAGCTAGTGACAAGCATTTTGCCACACTGTTAGGAGCTAATGACAAGCATTTTGCCACACTGTTAGGAGCTAATGACAAGCATTTTGCCACAGAGTTAGGAGCTAATGACAAGCATTTTGCCACACTGTTAGGAGCTAGTGACAAGCATTTTGCCACACCGCTAGGAGCTAATGACAAGCATTTTGCCACACCGCTAGGAGCTAATATGACAAGCATTTTGCCACACAGTTAGGAGCTAATATGACAAGCATTTTGACACACCGTTAAGAGCCAATGACAAGCATTTTGCCACACTGTTAGGAGCTAGTGACAAACATTTTGCCACACTGTTAGGAGCTAATGACAAGCATTTTTCTGCACCCGCTATAACATCTGCTTAACTGTGTACGCAACCAATAAACTTAGATTTTTCTTCATTTTAAATCAAGATTAATATAACTAGAAACTCAAATACACCATTTGTATTCTTTGCGGGGTCACGAGTCATACAAATACTGTTCATTTCTATGAGGTTGTATCACCAGGAATAAGCTGCAGGGTTGTTAAGAGTATCTGCAAGCCAAGATATTTTGGTATATAATCATTGCAACTTTCGAACAATTTTGTAATACCTTTTTGTCCTAAGTAAGTAAAGTAGTGAAACATAATTCCACCATGAAGTGGTCCTGAACTTCTCAAATATGGGTTGCTTTGTTTGGCTGAAGCTGGAGCTGGCTAGCTTTTAACGTCGATACGGCAAAATCTCTGTAAAACACTTGCTACAGATATTGTAAATTTGACACATTGTGTTAATACGCCCGACGTGTTTTACTGTAACCACGATATAGCCTAGCGGAAATTACACAGGCCCACTTAACATTTTTACAAATAGTTCATATTTTATGAAATAAAGAAATAGAAATATACATGAGCAATTCCAAGGTAATGGAGTGACACTGAGACTCAAATGTTTCACATTAAAAAGTATGTCAAACAAAAAACAATACATGTTCAGAAAAATTGTAAAAAGCTAATGATGAAAAGTTAAACTGGATAAAATTGGCATGCCGTACCACCTCTCAACACACCTCAAGTTGTTCCTATGTTTTGAAAAAGAGATACGATAGACGTTCGAGGATGTCCTAACTCGAAGTCTATTCAACATTAGTGTTCATATGTAGGCTAGTTGTTTCTCTTATATTTCTAAGTTGGGGGGGGGGGGGGGGGGGGTAATACAGTGTAATAGTTATTCATCGCTAGCCTTTACATAAGCAACCCTACAAACCATACATTACCCTAACCCTAAGTACAATGCACAAAGAAGCTAACGAGTTAATACAACAAACAAACAAAAACTACATTACACTGAATTTACATCAATTATTACACAGCAATAGCGACTGAACAGACACGTGAACAGGCATTGTTACCACAGACATTGGTGAAGTTTTGGAATCAATCCAAGACAAATCTGGAGATATAACTTTGGCAGTATCCTAAACCAATGCACATGTGCAGAATACGCTTAACTGTTAAACAACAAAGCGCACTAACTGTGTAATAACAATATTCGAATGGTCCAAAATATAGGGGTGCTGTCAACTACAGCAAAGTTGCCCATGTTGCAACAATGTAGCAAGTAAAACTCGCACATGAACTTGCAGATGACGTGTTCGAGAAATTCGCAACCTTTGCCATTATTTAATCTGTTAAACACAATGTTGCTACATTGAGTAAAAATGTAGCTAACAAAATAGTGTAACATTCACGTGCCGTTTGGGAACTCTGGAAAATATGGTTACAGTAGCTAGCTAGCTCGACTTGGTAGATTTTTAGATGTCAATAGAGAGGCGCACGTTAGTACTGCAAGTGGCAGACATTATGCAACTAACTAGGTATTATTTTAACATTTAGCGTAGTTTAAAGAAAACGACTTGTTGCAGTGTCCTCGACAAGTTTATAGACCTGTGCAAGTTCGTACTGCCTTGTGTGCGTAGGGCACCTAGTTGAAGATCTTCCACCATTTTCCCGTTCAGAGGCTATAGCACTGGAAATGTGCACCAACTTAGGAAAAACTCACCCGCAGACGCAGATACTTCTTCCAAATATCTCGCTGTGGCGGCACTTTAACACGTCGAAATGCAGACAGCGAGTTTCCTTATCTTTCACCTGTTCTTTCCCTCAATACTTTAAAGTCGTCCACCTCCTTTGATTACTTCTAGTCCGGTTTCTTTCTTTCTCCCTTTCTTTCTTTTGCTGCACATGACTCTCAGCTCCCTACACAGCCATTTTCCAGCACAGCACCGCGTAGAAAAGGAGGGTGCGTGGGAACTAATATGAACAGCACGGGAAAAAACGAACCCAGTCGGAAAAGCACGAATCATTGCAGGACAGGAAGCATATGGCCATTTCCATGTAAAGGACCCATGAGCACCAACCTGTGAAGTTTATAGGATCATGTCAAATTGGGTGTCAAATGAAAGCTAAGAGTCCTTTTATTTTTTAAATTAAGGCATATATCTATTTATCAACGATTTTTCATTTTTTTTAAAATAAGAATAAGAGAAGGCTTAGATTTTTGGTCAGTTGGAAAAGAGTTCTTAGAAAACATATATTTCTAATTTCCATCCCTCATGAGGAGGGAGGATAATGAGTTGGATAACAAGTAGTTGGTGTTTTTACTGATATCTATTTTGTTTATTAATTATTAAGTGATTGAATCCAAATCGTTAATGGAATGTCAGTAAAATCTGTAACAGAATTTCTGCTATTGATTTGGCTACAATGGGAAATCGTAGTAGGCACAGACCACAAGTTTGGACAGTACAGTAAAGCAAAGTAGAGTATAGTTCACTACAGTAGAGTACACTAGAGTTAAGTACAGTATAATGTATTGTACTGTAATGTTTCGAAATATACTATACTCTACTGTATCCTACTCTACTGTACTGTACTGTACTCTTCTGAGCTCTACTGTGCTGTACTTTGATGTCCAAACTTGTGAAATATAGATGTCTATGATTGGTTCAGATTTGGTCCGGACCAACCAAATGTCTTGTTTGAGGGCAGAGCTCATTAAAATAATAGCCCGTCTTTAGAATAATACCAGAATATGCAAATTAGGATATTGCATATTTATACCTTTGTGTACCTATTTAAGATACATCACCATGTAGAGAATGACATTCATATCCATGCATTTCTGTGCAATACAGATCAGGGACCCATGATGAAATTCCGTTACTGGGTATAGATCCACTTCACTTACTGTTGTTCAATAACCAAAATAGATTTCTTCAAAGTCAATGTGTCATGTCATAGCTGACACCTCATTCTTTCTGTAATCGTTAAATCTTATATCGGAGCATATATTTAACAATTTTGGTCAAACGTGGACACAAAAAACAGTGGGAGATTTTGTCTAAATTATGTTACCAAACTTTACACCTGCACAGTTCATCCAGTAAATGTTTTTGTAAAATGTTTTGTGTAAATTGTTAAAAGTAGTCCTTGTGCATAGCTGTATGGTTTGTTAAACTTATTTTTGCTCCCGAGTGGCACAGCGGTCTAAGGCACTGCATCTCAGTGCTAGAGGAATCACTACAGGCCCTGGTTTGTTTCTGGGCTGTATCACACCTGGCCATGGTCAGGAGTCTCATAGGGGCTGCGCACAATTTTCCCAGCATCGTCCGGTTTAAGGGAAGGTTTGGCCAGGGTAGGCCATTATTGTAAATAAGAATTTGTTCTTAACTGACTTGCCTAGTTAAATAAAGGATACATAAAATAATGTACCTGGCCTTCAGATTTGAAGACTTATTGTTACAGACTATATATATGTTTTGAATAGAGAAATATGCATTTGATCACAAGAAGCCTCTATAGTTGTTAGTGTTGTGAATGTGCTTCTCCAACATGTTGTAAGATGTAAGTCCCAAAAAGAACTGTACACTTCATATTATTCTTCTGCCATTCATTTATTTCAAACAGTTAGACAATTGAGAGAAAATGAATTTCACACCAACTTTCACCAGAAACCAGTTTGGGAAATATACAATGAAGTTTGAGGGCCACCAAGGTAAGACAAAACAAACATTAATTATGTTTATGGATTACAATTGACCATTACAGATATCCCATTTATCATACATCAGGAAAAAAATATGAGAAGGTAGTTGTAATCAGTTGGTTATATTCTGCGTGCACCTCAGGCTTTCACCCGTTTTATTATTGAAGTTGAATCAAAGACCACTAAATGAATACATTTCAATTATGTAAAACTACACACTAATTTGGGTGCATTCAGAACCAGTGTCTTTTCTTCTTGCGTTACATTAAACAGTGTAAAAGTGCAGAATGGGTCATATATTTGCAATCAAAGAATCAGATCAATTCTCTAGCAAGCAAGACCATGAAAACAACATCGGACTAATATAACGACTAGTTATCCAGTTCAGTGAAAAAATGTCTAGCATGAGGACACAGTATTATTTCCAATAAAGGGACCACACTTTGACAACATCAAGATCTGGGAAATCCATTTTGAATTGAATGCCCTATTTTATTATACCCTCACAAAAATCACACTTATTTATTTCAAGTACTAATAAAGTATATCAATTTTAAAAAGTAGATACGTTTTAGATTTCTGACCTTCTGTTATCCTGTCTTGTTCCAGTTGTTCAAGTATTAGTTGGTGACAACTTGGTCAATATTCCCATATCCCCAGCCAACTGTGAAACACGTGTTCCTAACATCATCTGACATACAGTAAGACAGTTCATCCTAATATAACAGTTTATCTGATATAACCACGAGTGGAATAATTTTGGTTGTTCATTCTATAGTTGCAGAAGAAAACAATGACAGTATACAATGTTGACAGCCAAACCATTGCCTACATCTCATCTTCAAATCTCTCACCATTCTATCAAGTCTGTTGTTCTTGATTGCCAACTTCCGTTTAGGTTAGTTATGGTGTTCGTAAACAGCATAGGCGTATCAGCAACGCAACAAG
Organism: Oncorhynchus nerka; assembly: GCF_034236695.1. NCBI lineage: Eukaryota > Metazoa > Chordata > Actinopteri > Salmoniformes > Salmonidae > Oncorhynchus > Oncorhynchus nerka. The sequence continues at coordinate 82,042,250 of NC_088415.1, forward strand.
ACTGCTTCCATATCAAAATATACAAAACACAGTTTCATTTCTTTGTCCTTCAGTTGGAATCCTGCTGATCCCTGTCAGTAGTTGTTCAGAATCATTTAAAGGGGGCCTCTCGAGTGGCGCAGCAGTCTAAGGCACTGCATCACAGTGCTTGAGGTGTCACTACAGGTTTGATCCCAGGCTTTGTTACAACCGGCCGTGAGAAGATCGAAATTGGGGAGGAAAAAAGGGGTACATTTTTTAAAAATTATTTAAAGAGCCAATCAGCAGTTGAAACAATAACAAAGCATACTCCTCTCCCCGCCACTGTTTTAGTAAAAAGCTGAGGAATGGGCTAGAGAAATGCAACCACTAAAATTCATGATATCAAAAAAATATATAGTTTTAACCATGTTTTGAGGCTTTACAGGGTTTGTTTACATTTACTTTGTTTACAACCACTGGAGAAAAACAAATTTATATTTTGGGTTCTGATGGGGAACGACTGTTGAACGAAGCTCATGAGGCTTTTATAAATTATAATCATCAAGAATCAATGGGTACATATAATTAAGTCCAAACATGGATGGGGCAACTGCAGATTGCCCCATTTAACAGTGAAGATGAAAAAAGTTCACATACAGTACACATCTGACATTAAACAGCACAGGGAGCCAGATCCTACATACACTGCACAATTCTTAAAATGCAAAAGGAAAACAAGAGTTCTGAAAAAGGATGAGAACAGTGTTAAGGGAAAACGCCTAACCTGTGCAAATACACTCAACCGCTAGATTACATTGTAGGGTAGCTTGCTTCAACAAGCAGGTCAGTATGGAATTGCAGGATCACAAACAATCTAGTATCAAAAAGGTAGCAATGACAGAACGAAGCGTCCTTTATTTTGTGTCCCGTCAATCATTTTGTGATTTAAACCAATGGAAGAAATCGGTGGAGTTTATCCATTTGATGACATCACTGGAATGATTGACAGGGCTTGGCAGCAGGGCTCAATCCTGAAGCTTCCTATGTACTCTTATTTAGAAGGGCTCTTATGAGAAATCCATGCTTTGGCACGGGGGCACTATTTCACTTTCCCTGTGACCATGACTCATTACTACCACATTATTGTTCTAGTGTGTTAAAGACGGCACTGAATTAAAGGGCTTGGACACACTAAGTACATAAACATTCAACGTATGTTTGAAAGGCCTATTTTGATCAGGCAAAATCAGCAGCCATATTTCATGTCATGAAATAATTTTGGAATACTAATAGAATGTTAACGAATTTAACAGATATTGGAGAAAACATTTTATTCATCGGCTGTCTGCATCTATAAGCCACATCCAAATCTTTGTTCTTAATTTAGTTAATTAACTTGGAGTTTCCTCGTGTCTCTATCCATTCACATAACAGAATGGGCGCATCAAATTTGTGACATTGTCACAAATAAGGGCCAATAAATGAAGTTATATTTAGCCCGAAACAAATAAAATGAACATAAAAAGTAATAAATAGGTTATTTCATAAAAAAAGTATGTATTTACAAAGTACAAAAATGTTACAGGTGCTACAGTGAACCTAAAACCAAAGGTGGGAGGGATTAAACCAATTTTGGCTCAACAGTTTCGAGTGTGGTAAGATGCATACTGTAACTCAATCGTGTCAAGTCTTCTTTTTGTTGTACTCTCCCTCCAGTTGCCTCAATTGGCTCAGGCTTGAGTATATTCTCGCGGATAAACATGCAAGCCCTTCATATACGGTACAGTAGCCGGTCAGAGAGTATGTAACCTTAGTCTAGGGTGTGACTCTACCTAGACCTTTCACCTTATTGGAGCAACGCTAGGCTAATACCCCTCCTTCTCCTTTGGCTTGGATTTCTGCGCTGCTGTACCCTGTGCTCCTCGCCCTGCCACCTCCAGACTCCAGTCGGACTGAGCCGAGTTGATCCACGACGCCTTGAAACGCGGCTGCCTGATGGGGAGCGCAGGGCTTTGGGCCTCCTTTTCCTCCGGGTCGTCAAAGCTCACCTCCTGCACCGCCTCCTGCTTCTTAAAGGAGTCCCTCCTCTCAGACAGGGCCAGTTTCCTCATCACTACCACTTCATTGGAGCGGTGGTCGCTGCTGGCCGACTCCCTGTGGCTTCTCTGACCGCCCAGATAAAGTCCCTGGCGGCCATGTTGTTCTCCCACACAGACAAACCCTGTGGCGGTATCCTCCAGGTCCTCTAGCCCCTCCCCCTCCGACAGGGGCATCTCCATGGTGTGTCGGCGGGTGGCGTAGGCCTTCTTGTCGCCGTGGTACACCCCTGAGAGCTTCTCAGCCGACTGCACCCTCTTGAGGAGGGGCGAGCGGGGCGGCTCGGCGCTGCGGGGGCGCACAGAATGGCGGGCGATGGTAGGAGGGGACAGGGTCTTGCCGTGGAAGCCATAGAGGCCCTTTGAAAGGCTGGGGAGGGAGGACGGAGAGCACTGGGGGGAGAGGGGCTGTGGAGGGGGGATACAGGCCAGCGGGGAGGGGGGGATGCTGCTGGTAGACTTGCAGCGACCTGCCTTGGTGTAGCGGCCCAGGACGTGGAGGGAGCTGGGACGGGCCTGGGGGACGGGGGAGTTGGGAGAGCTGGAGCAGGGAGAGGAGCTCTGGGGGGAGTTGGAGTCTGAGAGAGAACAGAAGAACATGATGTCGATAAGCCTTTGCTTTGTAATTGCAGAAATCAAACAAACATTCTCACTTTAGTGCTGATAACGGTTTAATAATAGCTAGAATTAACGTTATCCTAAACTTTTTCTGTATGACATGCAGTACAGAAATGTTATTTTTATGGAGAAAAAAAGTGATTTTCTTTCAAAACATGGACATTTCTAAGTGACCCCAAACTTTTGCATGGTAGTGTATATACAGTACCAGTCAAAAGTTTGGACACACCTACTCATTCCAGGGTTTTTCTTTATTTAAAAAAAAAACTATTTTCTACATTGTAGAATAATAGTGAAGACATTAAACTATGAAATAACATATATGGAATCATATAGTAACCAAAAAGTGTTAAATCTAAATATATTTTATACGTGATATTTTTCAAAGTAGCAAGTCTTTGCCTTTGACAGCTTTGCACACTCTTGGCATTCTCTCAACCAGTGTCATCTGGAATGCTTTTCCAACAGTCTTGAAGGAGTTCCCACATATGCTGAGCACTTGTTGGTAGGGCTGGGTGATATGGCCAAAATATCATATCATGGTATTTTTCTAATTTTTATGTCATTTTATGTTATTGATTAATAAAAGTTCTACATTTGCTTTATGAGTAGTGCGTGACCCTAGGGTGGCAACACATACACTACCGTTCAAAAGTTTGGGGTCACTTAGAAATGTCCTTGTTTTTTAAAGAAAAGCAAAAAAAATTGTCCATTAAAATAACATCAAATTGATCAGAAATACTGTGTAGACATTGTTAATGTTGTAAATGACTCTTGTAGCTGGAAACGGCAGATTTTTTTATGGAATGACTACATAGGCGTACAGAGGCCCATTATCAGCAACCATCACTCCTGTGTTCCAATGGCACGTTGTGTTAGCTAATTCAAGGTTATCATTTTTTAAAGGCTAATTGATCATTAGAAAATGTTAGCACAGCTGAAAACTGTTCTTCTGATTAAAGAAGCAATACAACTGGCCTTCTTTAGACTAGTTGAGTATCTGGAGCAACAGAATTTGTGGGTTCGATTACAGGCTCAAAATGGCCAGAAACAAAGACCTTTCCTCTGAAACTCGTCAGTCTATTCTTGTTCTGAGAAATGAAGGCTATTCCATGTGAGAAATTGCCAAGAAACTGAAGATCTCACACAACGCTGTGTACTGCTCCCTTCACAGAAGAGCACAAACTGTCTCTAACCAGAATAGAAAGAGGAGTGGAAGGCCCCGGTGCACAACTGAGCAAGAGGACAAGTACATTAATGTGTCTAGTTTGAGAAACAGACGCCTCACAAGACCTCAACTGGCAGCTTCCTTAAATAGTACCCGCAAAAGACCAGTCTCAACGTCAAAAGTGAAGAGGCAACTCCGGGATGCTGGCTTCTAGGCAGAGTTCCTCTGTCCAGTGTCTGTGTTCTTTTGCCCATCTTAAGCTTTTCTTTTTATTGGCCAGTCTGAGATAAGGCTTTTTCTTTGCAACTCTGCCTTGCTTTTCTTTCAAAAACAAGAACACTTCTAAGTGACCCCAAACTTTTGAATGGAAATGTATATTCTAAATTATTTCAATGGGTCTTTCTCCAGTCTGATTGTTTTATACTATTCAATTCAACTTCAACCTAAAATAATTTCCTGCATTTCCATACATTTCTGCACTTCCTGCACTCATTTGAGATCATTTCCACACTGCTACGATATGGGGGGGGGGGGGGAATACTAGGCCTTATTTTAAACCAAATGTTGCAATTGTGATTTAGATCAAAACACTTGGGTGAACTTTTGGAATCATAGAAAAAGATTGTTTATTATAATTATATAGTTAGAATATAAATATAATAGTGGGCACTTTGAATAGTGTTGTCTGACATGACAACGAATGAAAATGCCATGGATGAGTTATTGTAACAGGGTAGGAACCAAAGTGATGTTCAGTGTTTCCTAGGGGACCCTATAATCTTTGGCTACATTACATCTTTATTCATATAGCCAACATATTCATGCTTCGCCTATTCCTCTTTTATTTAGAAGATACTGTTGCCTCCACCCTTATTGGTATCAGGCTGTATTAGCTAGCTACGTTTGCTCTGACTCAGCGATTAGCATTAGTGGCTAACACGATGTATAACACGATGCGCTTATAAATCCAGGGTCGTTACAACGATTTAGCTTAACTTGCAAAGAAAATACAAACTAGCCGTTTGCAGATGTAAGAAACACAAACTAATATTGTAATTATATAACACTTGTGGATTTATATTAATTTCAAAGTGGAAACAACACCGTTGTCATCAACATTGTTGCATGTGCTGCATTGACCATGCAGACTGAATGAACGTGTCTCGTGGTCAAACAACAACAAATGCGCTCCTTGAGTGACAGGGGGTGGGGCTAGGTCTGTGTGGAAAGCGAGAGAGAGCAGAGAGGGATGACTCAAGTAGCGCAGTAAACAATAAAAATTGACGTTATACACGGGGTATCACATTTAACAGACCAAACATTAAAATACCGTTATAGAAGGTCAAGTAAAATCCCAAACTGGTCCGTGCATAAATACCGGTATATAGTAAAATACAGTATTTCGTCCAGCCCTACTTGTTGGCTGCTTTTCCTTCACGCTGCAGTCCAACTCATCCCAAACCATCTCAATTGGGTTGAGGTCAGGTGATTGTGGAGGCCAGGTCACCTGATGCAGTACTCCATCACTCTCCTTCTTGGTCAAATAGCCCTTACACAGCCTGGAGGTGTGTTGTGTCATTGTCCTGTTGAAAAACAAATGATAGTCCCACTAAGCACAAGCCAGACACCTCCTCCATGCTTCACAGTGGGAACCACACTTGCAGAGATCATCCTACTCTGCGTCTCACAAAGACACAGCGGTTGGAACCAAAAATCTCATATTTGGACTCATCAGACCAAAGGACAGATTTCCATCGGCCTAATGTCCATTGCTCGTGTTTCTTGGCCCAAGCAAGTCTCTTCTTCTTATTGGTGTCCTTTAGTAGTGGTTTCTTTGCAGCAGTTCAACCACGAAGGCCTGATTCACGCAATCTCCTTTGAACAGTTAATACTGAGATGGGTCTGTTACTTGAACTCTGTGAAGCATTTATTTGGGCTGCAATTTCTGAGGCTGGTAACTCTAATGAATGTTCCTCTGCAGCAGAGGTAACTCTGGGTCTCCCTTTCCTGTTGCGGTCCTCATGAGAGCCAGCTTCATCATAGCGCTTGATTGTTTTTACGACTGCACTTGACAAAACTTTCAAAGTTCTTGAAATGTTCCAGATCGACTGATCTTCATGTCTTACAAGTAATGATGGACGGTCGTTTCGCTTTGCTTATTTGAGCTGTTCTTGCCATAAAATGGACTTGGTCTTTTACCAAATAAGCCCATCTTCTTTATACCAGTCCTAACTGATTGGCTCTAACCCACAAATTAACTTTTAACAAGGCACAATCTGTTAATTTAAATGCATTCCAGGTGACTACCTCATGAAGCTGGTTGAGAGAATGCCAAGAGTGTGCAAAGCTGTCATCCAGGCAAAGGATGGCTGCCTTGAAGAATCACAAATATAAAATATATTTTGATTTGTTATAGTTTTGATGTCTTCACTATTATCCTACAATGTAGAAATAAAGAAAAACCCTTGAATGAGTAGGTGTGTCCAAACATTTGACTGGTACTGTATGCCATTAAATCCAAAGTTTTGGTATAACACACGTTTCCTCAAATACAAATTTACTTGGTCTACCACAAGGGTTGAAACATTGTCAAATGCCCACTTACCAACACAAAATTATGCACGGCACAAAATGGAAGCCCAGTTTCGATCCAATAAAGAGGCTAGCTAGCAACTCACCTCCAGACTGGTCGGGGGCGGGGGAGCGGCAGGGTGTGGAGGGCCCAGGCGAGAGGCTCTGGGTGGGGGAGCCAGACAAGCTGTCACTGGAGGAGACTGAATGTTGGAAGCCGGAGGAGAAACTGCGACTGCTCTGCATGGGAGGAGGAGTGTGCTTGGACAGCTTCTTCCAGATGCTACGTCGTCTACTACAGGAGAGAAATGAGATTCAATGTAAAGGCTGTGGGTATACAGGGTTTCAGCAATCGGTTATTAGGCCGATTGAGTATTAGATTATTTTTTATAATACTCTGATATTTGATTATGTGAACGCAAAACATGGCAATGTTTGCATTCTGTGGCACAGAATTCATATTTCTTACAAATGGCACCCAATAGAGGAGAGCTTTTTGTCTTATCTGCCATGACACCCAGATTGCAGGTGCTACAGTAGCGGTGACTGGAGTAACTGTTCCTCATATAAATGGAGAGCCCTGTAATCCTCTGCTCTTACCCGTCCTGGCCGTCTTTCCTCTTGCTCTTCTTGCTGCGTCGGGCCATCTTGCTCTTGTAGCTGGTTTTCCTGGCTGGGCCCACCTTGATGGAGGTGTTCTCCAGGGCTGTGGTTTGCAGCGTCACCTTGCTGCCACTCTGGGAATAGAATGGCGATTGGTTTACTGGGCACCAAATGTTCTATGTAGGATAGAGATTGCATATGGAATATATATTTCCTGCTTATAGAACGGTGATCACTGATTTGTAACAGGATTGCACAGGTGAAAGTAACAAGGTCTAATATGGCCACCTGTCACAGAGGTTGGACGACAGGGACGACTGCAGTGTTGTTAATCTGGACAGGGACAATATAAGGACTGAGGAATTTCTTGGGGTTTCTTTTTAGGGAGACTGGTCTTGAGAAAGGCCTTGTGCTGAAACGTTAAACGGCTATATCCTCCCGTCTTGTTTCCTTTGTCATTTTTGGGGACAAAATGTAGTCATACTGTTTATATCAGAAGGTAGCAAGGAATGAAGGAAGGTAGGTAAATAGGAAGGACAGAGAGACAGAGAGAGAGAGACAGAGAGAGAGAGACAGAGAGAGAGACAGAGAGAGAGACAGAGAGAGAGACAGAGAGAGAGAGAGAGACAGAGAGCCAGAGAGAGACAGAGAGAAAGAGACAGAGAGAGAGAGACAGAGAGAGAGAGACAGACAGAGAGAGACAGACATAGAGAGACAGACAGAGAGCGAGAGAGAGAGACAGAGAGAGAGCGGGAGAGAGAGACAGAGAGAGAGACAGAGAGAGAGACAGAGAGAGAGACAGAGAGAGAGACAGAGACCAAACAAAGAGAGGAAGGAGTATCAGGAAAGCGTGATGGTCCTCTTCCAGTGGGTCTCACCTTGAGAAGCAGCTCCACCACCTCAGTGTGCACCAGCCCCTGAACCGACTCCCCATTCACGTGGGTGATGAGGTCACCAGCCCTCAGGCCCGCCTCGTGGGCCGGAGTGCCCTCCTCCACACACTACAGGAACACATGAAGAATAACCAACCAGAATGTAGCCCTGACTGCTTCGGCATGTATTGATGCTATCAGAAACAAAATTTAAAACAAGACTAAATAATATATTAGCTAAAGAAGAAACGTAACAGACTGGGACGCGAGCTAACAATAATACCAGTGGATTAAAACCAGCCAGATATTTGGTATGTGAAAGAACAAGTGTTGTTTTAAACAAATATTACACATAATAAAATAACTAAACAACACAAACCAATACCAGACCACACAGATAGTTCAACCAGACAGTAAAACTAAGTCCCAATACTGCAGCAGTACTAGGAACCATAGAGATACATACTTGGGTGGCCTGTTCCATAAAAATGTCCCTGATCAAGATGGCCATCCTGGAGTTATGTTGTCTAGTGATCTATTTAATTCTGTTGAAAGAACACTTACCCAGACCATGTGGTGCACGGTGTAGACGTCCAAGTCCCCCATGTAGACGCGGATGGCACGCAGGGCGAAGCCGAACCTCTTCCCAGAGCTGTGGATGACCACGGGGGGGCGCAGGCTGGTGATGCTGAGGGACAGGTCTCCCCGGCTGGGGGACGAGTCCCGGGACGAGGGGTTGGAGGATAGGGACAGCGATGACTTGGGGCTGCTGGAGAGACCGTCCGTGGTGTCTGGGTGAATGGAGAGAGAACACGTTAGGATTGCGGAATTTCTTGGGGAATTTAACAAAGTCAATACAAGCATATCAATCATATAGGTTACAGGGCATTGTAGGCTACATACACAATACAGTGGTGTTGTTGTTGTTAGCATTATGCTAACCTCTGAATAGAGTCAGTGGCTGCATCTCAAATGCTTGGCCCATATAAATGGCAACTTTTAGCCACAGCTCTGGCCAAAAGCAATCCACAGAAATGTATGTTACCAGGAATACGGTCCTGTTTGAGACTTGACCTCTCTTAACATCTGAGAATATTGGTACATGCTAGCTAGCTCTGGTGGTTTAATTTACCTGGGGTGATGATGAGGGACAGGCCTGAGATGGAAGCTGACTTGGGGACCTTGCAGGCCGCTGGGGGTTTGGGCTTCTCGGGGGTGTCCAGCTGGTGCCCGATGCGGCGGGACGCCCCACGCCTGTAGGAGGGCCGCGTGCCTGTGCTGTTACTACGGAGACGGATACGCCGCAAGTTGGACACTACCCCGTCTGAGAGAGGAGGGGGATAGAAAGAGAAAGAGGGGTGGGGGGGTAAGTGAATGCCTAACAGTGCACGCTAGAGTGTGGGCATTCTTCTCTTTTAGTAATGTAAGCCCAGTACAAATAGCCTGTGTGTATATATACACAAAATCTGTGTGGGTGTTTACTTTACGCATATAACAGTGTGTCTGTGTGTATAGGCCTAAACACAATTGTGTGTGTGAACCAGTGCAATCTAAACTCACCCTCTTCCTCAGCTGCGATGGCGAAGCGTGGCATGGTGTCCAGGCTCTGGGTGCTGTTCATCACCAGCGGACTGGCACTCCTCTCTGACTGGGACGAACTGGAGGCGGCCCTGGGACGCAGGCTAGAGGACAGGAGGAGAACAGAATGAAGTTAACAAGGACAGGACAGGGCACACTTAGAGAAAGGGTAGTTGTGATCTGGTTATGTTACAAGGGATTCAAGAACGACACTTTCTACCCACTAACTCACATTTAACTGAAATGTGTGTATATATTCAATAGATGGACTTCAGTGTGATTTCTCCCTTATAACCACACACTGTTAGAAAAAAGGTGCTTATCTAAAACCTAAAAGGGTTCTTTGGCTGTCCCCATAGGATAACCGTTTTTGGTTCCAGGTAGAATCCTTTCCACAGAAGGTTCTATATGGAACCCAAAAGGGTTCTACCTGGAACCAAAAAAAGATTATCCTATGGGGACAGCCAAAGAACCCCTTTGGAACCCTTTTTTCTAGGTGTATAAAAGGCAAATGTAGCAGAATTCTGTCGATGTTTTAGCTAGAGCTAAACTTGTCTCACAACTACATACCAAACATAGTGTAGTCTGAGGCCCTTTTTCTGTCGCTCACCTTCCTCTGTGGCCCTCCGTCCTCCGGTCCCCACTGGCCACATGTTTGTGTCCCTCTCCTGGGGAGAGGACACCCTTCCCCTCGCACCTCTCCTCCTTCTCCTCACTGTGGCTGCGGTCTGACGACGACAGGCTCTGATTGGATGGCATTGACGTGGACAGGTGCTCCGTGCTGCTGTACACCTGGGGGCCACAAAGAAGTCAGGGGTCAGAGAAAAGGTCACAAAAAAGCTCAGTGAAATGACAAGCATGCTTTTTAAGGGTGCAATATGCAGAAATCCCTCCTGCATATCCTGGTTGCTAAAATTATTATAGTTAGTCTAATTTCACTTTATTTGACAAAACAACCAATGTATAGTGTAGAGCAGGGCTCTCCAACCGTGTTCCTTGAGAGCTACCATCCTGTAGGTTCACACTCCAACCCTGTTCCTGGAGAGCTACCATCCTGTAGGTTCACACTCCAACCCTGTTACTGGAGAGCTACCATCCTGTAGGTTCACACTCCAACCCTGTTACTAGAGAGCTACCGTCCTATAGATATTCACTCCAACCCTGTTCCTGGAGAGCTACCCTCCTATCAGCTATAAACAAGAAGAAGCGGCTCCAGTAGGCACACGATCACCAACACTGGACAATTAAGGAGTGGAAAAAAATTGCCAGTTCCTGTTGCGTCATGCTTATGGCAGAGTCAGGATTTTGCGTAAGCAGCATGAGTCCATCCTGCCTGGTGTCAACAGTACAGGCTGGTGGTGATGGTGTACTGGTGTGGGGGGTGTTATCCTGGCACATGTTCAGTCCGTTGATACCAATTGAGCAACGGTTGAACACCATGCCCCTAAAAATGTAGGCTGTTCTGGAGGCAACAGGGACGACCCAGTACTAGATAGGTGAACCTAATAAACTGAAGAGAATACATCTGAACGATATGAATACATGTTGCATCATTTCCCACCTTGCTAAAGCGATGTGCCACGGAGGAGAACTGCTTGAGCTCCAGGGACGTATCTTCATCACAGGTCTCATCATCATCATCATCTTCTTCCGAATCCAGGTGGCTGTACCGCTCAGACCGGGCTGAAGAGTAACAGAGACACACATTAGTACAAGTAGGGTTGCAAAACTACCAGTAATTTACAAAAGTTACCAGAATCTTTTGTAACTTTGGTAATTAACCTCTTCAACCTATGGGGGCGCTGTGTCATTATTGGATAAAAAGACGTGCCCGTTTTAAGCGCAATATTTTGTCACGAAAAGATGCTCGACTATGCATGGAATTGACAGCCTTGGAAAGACAAAACTCTGACGTCTCCAAAACTGCAAAGATATTATCGGTGAGTGCCCCAGAACTAATGCAACAGGCGAAACCAAGATGAAGTTTCATACAGGAAATGCCCCAGATTCTGAAGGCGCTGTGTTCCAATGTCTCCTTATATGGCTGTGAATGCGCCAGGAATGAGCCTGCGCTTTCTCTCTATTCCCCGAGGTGTCTGCAGCATTGTGACGTGTTTGTAGGCATATCATTGGAAGATTGACCATAAGAGACTACATTTACCTGGTGTCCCGCCCAGTGTCCTGTGTGCGTAATCTGTAGGTCCATGCGTGTTCCATTTCTTCAGAAGAGAAAGTAAACTGGCACGATGGATTTTATCGTCGATAGATATGTGAAAAACACCTTGAGGATTGATTCTAAACATCGGTTTGCCATGTTTCTGTCGATATTATGGAGTTAATTTGGAAAAAAGTTCGCGTTTTAATGACTTTTTTTTTTTTTCCTTACCCAAACGTGATGAACAAAACGGAGCGATTAGTCGACACAAATAATATTTTTTGTAAAAACGGAACATTTGCTATCTAACAGAGTTTCCTCATTGAAAACATCTGAAGTTCTTCAAAGGTAAATGATTTTATTTGAATTCTTTTCTGGTTTTTGTGGAAAATGTTGCATGGTGAAAGAGAGGCATAATACTATGCTAGGCTAATACTAATACTGTTACACAAATGCTTGTTTAGCTATGGTTCAAAAGCATATTTTGAAAATCTGAGATGACAGTGTTGTTAACAAAAGGCTAAGCTTGAGAGCAAATAGATTAATTTCATTTCATTTGCGATTGTCATGAATAGTTAACGTTGTGTTATGCTAATGAGCTTGGATACAGGTTTTTTTTCGTAGCCAAACGTGACGCAGAAAACGGAGCGATTTGTCCTAAACAAATAATCTTTCAGGAAAAACTGAACATTTGCTATCTGAGAGTCTCCTCATTGAAAACATCTGAAGTTCTTCAAAGGTAAATGATTTTATTTGAATGCTTTTTCTGGTTTTTGTGAAAATGTTGCCTGCTGAATGCTAACGCTAAATGCTACGCTAAATGCTACGTTAGCTATCAATACTGTTACACAAATGCTTGTTTTGCAATGGTTGAGAAGCATATTTTGAAAATCTGAGATGACAGTGTTGTTAACAAAAGGCTAAGCTTGAGAGCAAATAGATTAATTTCATTTCATTTGCGATTTTCATGAATAGTTAACGTTGCGTTATGGTAATGAGCTTGAGGCTGTAGTCACGATACCGGATCCAGGATGGCTCGACGCAAGAAGTTAACAGGTACTCTATGGCAATCCATGGTAACTTTGGTAATTTATACTTTAAAAATGTATTCATATAAAATAAAAATCTTAATCTGTGTCGATATCGTCCATGAGTTTCAAGATGATACACCCTCAAGAAAAAATAGCCTAAAATAAAAAATGACATTGTCAATTAACTCCGCAACTCTTCCAACAATTTACTTTTTTCACGTCTGCCACCAGTTTGGCGCCAAAATATTTACAACAAAGACATATTGACATGGCATGTAAAAAATATAAAGGACATTTAATGCTGAAACTCATATTAAACACAAACAATATTCACTAAATTGATGGATTATATTTAGGGTACAGTTTTACAGTTTAGTTTTTCTATTTTAAAATCATCATATTTTATTGTTTAAAATCTTAATTTACATATTTTATAATGTTATGAAAATACCATAATATTCCAGTATTTTAAACTATGAAAAGGTAACAGTAATATACCCTAAATACAAGTCAAGAAAGGAGCAGCAGCATACTACACAGATTAGGTTAAATTGGCCCTGACCCTGGGTCGGATATTTTATCACCCCATATGATTAAGATTGGGCTGGTGGGTAAGGAATTCTGACCCTAGATCTGAGGTTAGGACCAACTTTTAAAACAACCACATTTAAAATACTCCCAATGAGAGTGGTAAAGCTCGCCACCTACTGTCAAAGTAACTGGTGTCGTCCTCAGTCTCCAGTTGAGGGATAAACTCAGCTTTCTGCCGTAGCAGTCCGTTCCAGTCCAGACCCACAAAGAACATGTGCATCTTGACCTCTGGTGTTCCCCCTGGGAGTAACATGGGGATACATGATTGTATCATTGATTTGATCAAACTATTCATCAATATGATCAACTGAATATACTAAACATTAGGAACACCTTCCTAATATTGAGTGGCACCCCCTCCCCTTTTGCCCTCAGAACAGCCTCAATTTATTGGGGCACGGACTCCACAAGGTGTCAAAAGCGTTCCACAGAGATGCTGGCCCATGTTGACTCTAATGCCTCCCACAGTTGTGTCAAGTTGGCTGGATGTCCTTTGGATGGTGGACCATTCTTAATACCCATGGGAAACTGTTGAGCGTGAAAAACTCAGCAACGCTGCAGTTCTTGACACACTCAAACCGGTGCACCTGGCACCTACTACTATACCCTGTTTAAAGGCACTTCACTGAAGTGGATTCAACAAGTGACATCAGTAAGGGGCCTTCACCTGGATTCACCTGGTCAGATTCACCTATGTTATGAATAGAGCAGGTGTTCATAATGTTTTGTACACTCAGTGTAGTCAAACCCACATTACTTTAGGTTGTGCATATTTGGTTAATCTCATCAAACCAACTTGGTGATTAAAACAACTATTATGACATTGAACCGTTTCAGTAATCTGAAGGGGCTCCCGAGTGGCGCAGCGGTCTAAGGCACTACATATCAGTGTTAGCGGCGACACTACAGACCCTGGTTTGAATCCAGGCTGAATCACATCCGGCCGTGATTGGGAGTCCCATAGGGCGGAGCACAATTGGCCCAGCGTCGTCCGGGTTTGGCCGGGGTAGGCCGTCATTGTAAATAAGAATTTGTTCTTAACCGACTTGCTGCCTAGTTAAAAATGTAAAATTGTACTGTGTGTATTTATTGATCTGTGGCAATGATATTGGTCATGTCCCTAAATAGAACTATCTTGTGATAACTTATTCAAAAGTCCCAAAAATGTATCCAAGAAGTGACTTGTTCAATCAGATACTTCTAAAGTGTCCTAACATAATACTGTACTGACATCATACCCAAAATAAATACATGTATTTTTATAAAGGCAATAAAGAAGACACCCACCAGTCCCGAGGCGGTCTAGGGGGCTTTGTCTCAGCAGCCTGGTGATCAGGTCCTGGGCATCAGCAGGCAGGGTGTCCTCCCCCTCAGGCCAGATAATGTCATCTGTGAAATAAAACACGTTTTGGAATACAATTTCATCTCAATTACACACAATACAACATGAAACATTTGGCAATAATTCAAACAGATTGGTAGTTGTGAATTGTGACACTGGTGACGAGACGTTCTTCTTGACACTGGTGACGAGACGTTCTTCTTGACACTGGTGACGAGACGGTCTTCTTGACACTGGTGACGAGACGGTCTTCTTGACACTGGTGACGAGACGGTCTTCTTGACACTGGTGACGAGACGGTCTTCTTGACACTGGTGACGAGACGGTCTTCTTGACACTGGTGACGAGACGGTCTTCTTGACACTGGTGACGAGACGGTCTTCTTGACACTGGTGACGAGACGGTCTTCTTGACACTGGTGACGAGACGTTCTTCTTGACACTGGTGACGAGACGTTCTTCTTGACACTGGTGACGAGACGTTCTTCTTGACACTGGTGACGAGACGTTCTTCTTGACATTGGTGACGAGACGTTCTTCTTGACATTGGTGACGAGACGTTCTTCTTGACACTGGTGACGAGACGTTCTTCTTGACACTGGTGACGAGACGTTCTTCTTGACACTGGTGACGAGACGTTCTTCTTGACACTGGTGACGAGACGTTCTTCTTGACACTGGTGACGAGACGTTCTTCTTGACACTGGTGACGAGACGTTCTTCTTGACACTGGTGACGAGACGTTCTTCTTGACATTGGTGACGAGACGTTCTTCTTAACATTGGTGACGAGACGTTCTTCTTGACATTGGTGACTAGATTATTGAAAGACACCTGGGACTGTGTGCCTATCACAGAGTCAGACAAGGTAGAGGGGGTGCTTGGGTCAAAAAGACAGCGAGCACCATGCAAAAGTGGCAATCAATGGCCAAATATAAGAGGTGCACCCTCTAGCTTTTCTAACTCTGTAATGCATATTTACTGGATCCAGCCAGAGCCACGTTACCCAAGCCTGGATAAACCAAAGTGAATGATTAAAACAATAATAAACATAGCCTGGTTAAATTAGACTAAATGCTAACACAACCCATTAATGAGATGACTCTCACCATTGACCACTTGTCCGAAGAGCTGTTCGGGCGTTTCCCCGAAGAAAGGCACGCAGCCCACCAGGAACTCATAGAGGATGATGCCCATAGCCCACCAGTCCACCGGCTTCCCATAGCCCTGCCTCAGGATCACCTCTGGGGCGATGTACTCTGGAGTACCACACACCTGGGACAGAGAACCAGAAGAAGGGAGGATTTAAGAATGGACATTGGATGATAAAATGAGTATAGGGCAGGTAGGCAAACAGAATGAGAAGGTATAAGCGAGAGAGACAAATAGAGACAAAGAAAGAGAGAGAGAGAAAAAAAATCTGATCAAGGAGAGAGAATAAAAAACAACAGTAAGTGAAAAAATATATAAAAAAATAAATGGAGAGAAGGAGGAGAGAGAGAGAGATGGAGAGAAAGAACACAGAGAGAGAGATGGAGAGAAAGAACACAGAGAGAGAGATGGAGAGAAAGAACACACAGAGAGAGAGATGG
Organism: Oncorhynchus nerka; assembly: GCF_034236695.1. Taxonomy (NCBI): domain Eukaryota; kingdom Metazoa; phylum Chordata; class Actinopteri; order Salmoniformes; family Salmonidae; genus Oncorhynchus; species Oncorhynchus nerka. Next base: position 82,058,425 of record NC_088415.1, read on the forward strand.
AAAGAAAGAACACACAGAGAGAGAGAGATGGAAAGAAAGAACACACAGAGAGAGAGAGATGGAAAGAAAGAACACACAGAGAGAGAGAGATGGAAAGAAAGAACACACAGAGAGAGAGAGATGGAAAGAAAGAACACACAGAGAGAGAGAGATGGAAAGAAAGAACACACAGAGAGAGAGAGATGGAGAGAAAGAACACACAGAGAGAGAGAGATGGAGAGAAAGAGAACAGATAGAGATGGAGAGAAAGAGAACAGATAGAGATGGAGAGATGGAGAGAAAGAGCACAGAGAGAGAGAGATGGATAGAGGGAGAGAGATGGAGAGAGAGAGAGAGAGAACGGAGAGAGAGAGGACAGAGAGAGAAATGGAGAAAGAGGACAGAGAGAGACATGGAGAGGACAGAGAGAGATGGAACAGAGAGAGATAGAGAGCTCACCTGTTTGTCTATAAACTCCCTTGTGTCCTTCTCAATGTGTCCCTCATACAGGTTGGTGGTCATGTTCATCAGGCCGATCTTGGACAGGCCAAAGTCAGTCAGCTTGATGTGGCCCATGGACGTGATCAGTAAACTACGCCGGAAGAAAAATACATTAGAAATAATTGACCGTCGAACAAACCGAAAGCTGGACAGTGAACAATGGCGAAAAAGCCTTTGTGCAAAGAACGTCCAGAATGTATGGAATACGCTGTATACACACCTATAACCAGCCCCACCTCTTCAAATGGCCACTTTGAAATAATATATAGGCCACACACACACTTTTTTTTCTCTGCGCTATTGGTTAGAACCTGTAAGTAAGCATTTCACTGTAAGGTCTACACCTGTTGTATTTGGCGCACGTGACAAATTTTGATTTGATTTGAAGGCTGCTGAGGGGAGAACGGCTCATAATACTGGCTGGAACGGAGTGAATGGAATGGTGTCAAACACATAGAAACCGTGTTTGATGTATTTGATACCATTCCACCTATTGCACTCCAGACATTACCACAAGCCCCTCCTCCACAATTAAGGTGCCACCAGCCTCCTGTGCGGTAGTTAGGTTTCACACTGACTTGTCAGGTTTGAGGTCTCTGTGTACGATGCCGTAGTTGTGGAGGTACTCCAGTGCCAAGACAGTCTCCGCAAAGTACATCCGGGTCATGTCCACTGGCAGCGGGCCAATGTTCTTCAACAGGTTGGCACAGTCCCCACCTGAGGAAGATAGCCAATAGACTGGAAAAGGCTGACAGCAACACGCAGGAGAGCCTACTTTGATTTATGTGCTACTGCGACTTGATGCACCTGAGCTCAATTTTGAGCCTCATAGCAAAGGGTCTGAATACTTATGTAAATAAGGTATTTCATTTTTATATACATTTGAAAACACTTCTAAAAAGCTGCTTTCGCTTTGTCATTATGGGGTACTGTGTGTAGATTGAGGGAAAAAAATATTTTATACATTTTAGAATAAGGTTGTAACATTTACATTTAAGTCATTTAGCAGACGTAACAAAATGTGGAAAAGGGGAAGGGGTCTGAATACTTTTCGAACTGTATATCTTAAGTAAGAACCTACCTTCTACATACTCCATGACCATGCAGAGGTGGCGTCTCGTCTCGAAGGAGCAGAACATGGAGACCACAAAGGGGTTCTCAGCAAAGGTCAGGATGTCCCGCTCCACAAACACCTGCTGGATCTGGTTCCTCAGCATCAGATTCTGCCGGTTGATCTTCTTCATGGCAAAACGCTGCCGGGTCTCCCTGTGCCTCACCAGGAACACAGCACTGGGACCATGGGAAAGGAGAGAGAGAGAGAGCCAGAGAGAGAGTCAGAGCCAGAGAGAGAGAGAGCCAGAGCCAGAGAGAGAGAGCCAGAGCCAGAGAGCGAGCCAGAGAGCCAGAGAGCGAGAGCCAGAGAGCCAGCGAGTGAGAGCCAGAGAGCCAGCGAGAGCCAGAGAGCCAGCAAGAGCCAGAGAGCGAGCGAGAGACAGACAGAGACAGGTTGCTTCTTAATAACAGTATTAAGTTAACTCTTCTGCACTGATGTGAGAGAGCATGATCAGTAAGCATCTATCATATTGCTTTTGCCATATTTTGTTTCCAGATCAGTGCAAATGAAAGAGAGGAATCAGTCTTCACGAAGACTAGTAAAACCCAATCTCTCTCCAGAAACAAACTCTAGTCCCTACCCCCTAGGCACTGTGGAGATCTGAGACGATTTGACCGGTGTACATAATATGGCGCAATTTGTCCTCACAGCACTAACAATATTTGGACAGGCATTTGAGCAGTGTGTCATAAACATTGGCGTGACATTTGTTGAAGAAATGTTAAACTGCCATTTTAGCAAACTGTATGGCACCACACATTCAAGACATTCACTTTCAGTTTCACTTCCGTGTTCAGCACACTCACATTTCCTCAAAGACAGAGACCGCTCTAAAATAAGAGCTCTTCCTCACCCATAGGCCCCGTTGCTGATGAGCTTGATGGTCTCAAAATCGCTCTCTAGTGGTTTCCTGCGAGAAGGAGTGCAGGCTGCCCGGTTCTGAGACACAAAATGAATGAACAAAGCTATTTGACCCGAACACAAACAAATTTGCCAGGCCGAAACGGCTAAACAAGCTGTGTAACTGTCGCAGTTGTTTACGTTTAAAAGAGCTTTCATGACTTTTCATCTCATTCAAAGCCAAGCCAACTCAATTCTGGAACATGCTAGTTATAGAGTACTTGCTACACTATACTAATACAACGCTTTCTATCACTATGATCTAACCATCATGGCTGAACTTGTAAGTGTTTCTGGTTGCCTTACCTCAGTGTCGTCGGTGTCTCTACAGGCCGCTCCGTGCCCAGGGCTGGTCTGCTCCAGATGGACCATGTCTACAGTACAACAGCGGGAGAGAGACCATGGTCAGGCACCAAACAGAAGGAAACACAAACAAACTGCCTGGATAATACAAGACACTCATTTTCATTTTCTGTAGTAAATGTTGCGTGCCTTGATGAACATGACCCTTACACTGTCACCCCTCTAACTCAATGTGATCCCAAGTTGATCTATTGCATATTATAGCCGGAGACAATATGGAAGAATCACTAAGTAGCAGCATCTTTTCAACAAGTAGCCGCTTGGCCAGGTTTCCAACTAAACCTATAGTGCTTCAAATTAAGAGATAGTGGCTGGTTTTTGAACTGAGCCTGGAAACTTAAGGGGAAGACAACCCTGGTATGTACCAGGAAGAGCAATAGAAATAGCCCAAAAGTCGGCAGATGGCGATATTGATCTGGTATTGACCGGCTTGTGCCTAAACATTCTCCATTCAGGCTTCACATGCGTCGATTTCCCCCTTAATGAGAAGGGGGGGGGGGGGATATGCATACTTTCTTAATGAAACACCATTTTCCACCATCATGCTAGTGGTTAATGCTACTTCCTGTTGTTGTGCCCTATGGGACTAGCATTCCTAAATGGTAAAGTGTGTTTCATTAAGAAAGTATGTTGCCCGTTTCCCCCCCTTCTTGCCTTTAAATCTAGTTATGGGGGAAATCGACTCCTTTGAAGCCTGAATGGAGAATGTTTTTGGTACGAACCGGTCCACAGGGGTTGCGAGGGTAAGACGGAAACATCTCAGGAAACCCTACAGATACCTTCCAATGGCTCCCACTGCTCATGCTTTAGCCGATGTATAGATTCAATAAATCTGTGAGGCCCATCCTTCTTTTTACCACTGTGGGATTCTAATAGAATGAGGAAGTCCTGTGGTACTGTACCTTCCAGAGGGTCTCTGGTGAGGCCCAGCTGGCTGATGATGTAGCGCGGGATGTCTGTCTTGATGACCTGGCCCACCTTGGCGTGGCCCTCGGCTGCCTCCAGACGATGAAGGAACTCCTCCGGGTCAAACTCCTATTGGGGTGAAAAGCCAAGAGGAATATATGTTATTATTATCATCATTTACATTAAATAGATAAGTATATATAAACCAACAAGCTATCAAGTACATTCAGTGGTGGAGAACTTAACACTACAATGTACTTAACCTATGAAAAATAATTAACATCATAGAGACTGGGCAAAAATAATCATGGCCGTACTGTATCATATTAGTTGTGTTGGTTGGCAATTGCTTTAGGAGCACAACTTCCTGAAAGCGATTGTGAATCTTACCAGACATTCCAGTAACCTGGCTGGCCTGGAGATGATGATGAGGATCTTCTTCACCAGCTTAATGATGACGGTCACCTCCTTGCTCTCGGACCTCTCGTACGCCTGATGACCAAGACAAAACAATACAGATAGAGACAGGTTATATGCCTGAAATGTGCCATAGTTACTCATGACAGGGCAGTGACCGGTATGAAACAATGGCTTCGAAACATTACCTTGTGATACTTTGGCTCTTCCGTAAGAAAATAATGAGCGACTGTTCTCACTTATACAAAGATTAGGGTCAAAGAGAGTTCTTTGAACGGCTTCTCATTGGTAATCTGTTAGTACTTGGTTTGTCTATAATAGTGCCTTCTACTGCTGCGTAACTTACTCAATTTCACTTACAATTATACTGCAGCATTTTTAAGCCGGAGTATCCAGGCGTGAGAATTAACTTTTTGAAAAGTCCAATTTACGATGTTCTACTAACTCGACGCTTTGACTAAGTGATTGTGATAGGGGATCAGGGAGTACTGAGGATCCTGCAACACAGTCTAATGTGAGGGCACAACAAAGTGTACATTCAATGACAAGGTTGCATAACACTGTAATTCTGTCCAGGCTGTGGTGCTTTTTTAGGAAAGAGCACATCTTCAGGCCTTGGGACAAAAACTGGCCCATTATAAGATGACTCAATGTGTCACATCCTGACCTTAGTTCCTTTTTAATGTCTCTATTTTGGTTTGGTCAGGGGGTGAATTTGGGGTGGGCATTCTGTTTTGTTCTGTGTTGTATTTCTATGTGTTTGGCCTGGTATGGTTCCCAATCAGAGGCAGCTGTCAATCGTTGTCTCTGATTGAGAACCATACTTAGGTAGCCTGTTCCCACCTGTGTTTGTGGGTAGTTGTTTTCTGTTTTTGTATTCTGTACCAGACAGAACTGTTTCGGTTTCGTTCATTCTCTTGTTATTTTTTCATTCAGTGTTCAATTTATAAATAAAGATGAACATGTACCACGCTGCACCTTGGTCCTCACCTTCTTCCACCAACGGCCGTTACACAATGTTCTTAAAAACTCTGAGTGCATCCTATATTTGAAAAAACGAATGACCATACTTTCATAGTTTACATTAACTACGGGGAAAAACTCAGCCAAAAAGCTCTAACAAAGCAGAACATAAAGGCAAGCCATTGTATGTAAAGCAATGGTCAAGCATTGGAAAGTGACGTAATAAGCCCTAGTTACGCAATTGACTGGAGAGATCCATCTAATGTAAAATGGCAATTGCACCGGCGCTGACTAATAGTCTAGATTAGAATCCTAGCACTGTGAGAACCTGTCAAAGTACAACACAAAAATACAACTCTGAGGACATTGGAGGCCATTTTTATTGAACATTCGAACACACTGAATGAGACTTTTAGCTGACTCATTCAGTAGAAAGCCAATAGAAATGGCAGAGCTCCTCAGACCACAGCAATTTGAAAGTGCCTAAAAGTTCCATCTGAGTAAATCGATGAGAGGCTACCTTGTGCATACTGTATACAGTAAGACGGAAGTTTACATACACCTTAGCCAAATACATTTAAACTCAATTTTTCACAATTCCTGACATTCAATCTGAGTAAAAATTCAGTTTTAGGTCAGTTAGGATCACCACTTTATTTGGAGAATGTGAAATGTCAGAATAATAGTAAAGAGTGATTTATTTCAGCTTTCATTTCATTAAATGACATTCCCAGTGGGTCAGAAGTTTACATACTCAATTCGTATTTGGTAGGATTGTCTTCCACAAGCTTCCCAAAATAAGTTGGGGGAATTTTGGCCCATTCCTCCTGACAGAGCTGGTGTAACTGAGTCAGGTTTGTAGGCCTCCTTGCTCGCCCACACATTTTCTATAGGATTGAGGTCAGGGCTTTATGATGGCCACTACAATATCTTGACTTTGTTGTCCTTAAGCCATTTTGCCAGAACTTTGGAAGTATGCTTGGGGTCATTGTCCATTTGGAAGACCCATTTGCGACCAAGCTTTAACTTCCTGACTGATGTCTTGAGATGTTGCTTCAATATATCCACATAATTGTCTTACCTCATGATGCCATCTATTTTGTGAAGTGCACCAGTCCCTCCTGCAGCAAAGCACCCCCACAACATGATGCTGCCACCCCCGTGCTTCACGGTTGGGATGGTGTTCTTCGACTTGCAAGCCTCCCCCTTTTTCCTCCAAACATAATGATGGTCATTATGGGCAAACAGTCCTATTTTTGTTTCATCAGACCAGAGGACATTTCTCCAAAAAGTATGATCTTTGTCCCCATGTGCAGTTGCAAACCGTAGTCTGGCTCTTTTATGGTGGTTTTGGAGCTTTCAGGTTATGTCGATATAGGACTCGTTTTACTGTAGATATAGATACTTTTGTACCCGTTTCCTCCAGCATCTTCACAAAGTCCTTTGCTGTTGTTCTGGGATTGATTTACACTTTTCTCACCAAAATACGTTCATCTCTAGGAGACAGAACGCGTCTCCTTCCTGAGTGATGACGGCTGCGTGGTCCCATGGTGTTTATACTTACGTACTATTGTTTGTACAGACGAATGTGGTACCTTCAGGCGTTTGGAAATTGCTCCCAAGGATGAACCAGACTTGTGGTCTACAATTTTTTCTGAGGTCTTGGCTGATTTCTTTGGATTTTCCCATGATGTCAAGCAAAGAGTCACTGAGTTTGAAGGTAGGCCCTGAAATACATCCACATGTCCACCTCCAATTGACTCAAATGATGTCAATTAGCCTATCAGAAGCTTCTAAAGCCATAACAATTTTCCAAGCTGTTTAAAGGCACAGTCAACTTAGTGTATTAAACTTCTGACCCACTGGAATTGTGATTGTAAAAATGACTTGTTATGCACAAAGTAGATGTCCCAACCGACTTGCCAAAACTATAGTTTGTCAACAAGTAATTTGTGGAGTGGTTGAAAAACTAGTTTTAATGACTCCAACCTAAGTGTATGTAAACTTCCGACTTCAACTGTACACTGCATTATACTTTAGCTTAGTCCCAAAATAATTCAGCCTACCTCATGCAGTAGCTTCTCCAGGTTCTCCTGTAGCTCTATGAAGTAGCGTGAGGTGACCAGGCCCATCTGAGACTTGTCTAGGCAGTCTCTGGCCAGCTCTACTAGCTGGTGCTGAATGAAGCCCAGCACGCCGTCGGCCAGGGGCAGGTTGCTGTTTGGGGAGCAGTCGGCAAGGATGTCCAGCAGACGCCCTTCCATCTGGGCTGTTGCCTGAAAAATCACATTACATTTTATGATAAACTTGATCTAAAGTGCATTTCACAAATACAGTGCATTCAGAAAGTATTCAGAACACTTCTCTTTTTCCACATTGTTTTACGTTACAGCCTTGGGTAAAATTAGATTTTTTTCCTCATCAACCTACACACAATACCTCATAATGTACAAAAAATGTAAAACAGAAATACCTTATTTACATAATTATTTAGACCCTTTGCTATGAGACTCGAAATTGAGCTCAGGTGCATCCTGTATCCATTGATCATCCTTGATGTTTCGACAACTTGATTGGTTCACCAGTGGTAAATTCAATTGATTGGACATCATTTTGAAAAGGCACACACCTGTCTATATAAGATCCCACAGTTGACAGTGTATGTCAGAGCAAAAACCAAGCCATGAGGTTGAAGGAAATCATAGAGGAATTCATAGTCCATAGAGCTCCAAGACAGGATTGTGTCGAGGCACAGATCTGGGGAAGGGTGTCAAAAAATGTCTGCAGCATTGAAGGTCCCCAAGAACACAATGGCCTCCATCATTCTTAAATGGAAGAAGTTTGGAACCACCAAGACACTTCCTAGAGCTGGCTGCCCGGCCGAACTGAGCAATCGGGGGAGAAGGGCCTTGGTCAGGGAGGTAAGCAAATACCCAATGGTCTCTCTGACAGATATCCAGAGTTCTTCTGTGGAGATGGAAGAACAACCATCTCTGCAGCACTCCACCAATCAGGCCTTTATGGTAGAGTGGTCAGATGGAAGCCACTGCTCAGTAAAAGGCACATGACAATCCGCTTGGAGTTTGCCAAAGGGAACCTAAAGAACTCTCAGAACATGAGAAACAACATTCTCTGGTCTGATGAAACCAAGATTGAACTCTTTGGCCTGAAAGCCAAGCGTCACGTCTGGAGGAAATCTGGCACCATCCCCACGGTGAAGCATGGTCAAATCAAATCAAATTGTATTGGTCACATAAACATGGTGAACAGATGTTAATGTGAGTGTTGCGAAATGATTGTGCTTCTAGTTCCGACCGTGCAATAATATCTAAGCGACATTTACAAGATGCAGTAGATGGTATAGAGTACAGTAAATACATATGAGATGAGTAATGTAGGGTATGTAAGCATTATATAAAGAGGCATTGTTTAAAACGACATTTTTTACTTCCAATTTGTAATTATTCAAGTGGCTAGAGATTGAGTCAGTATGTTGGCAGCAGCCACTCAATGTTAGTGATGGCTGTTTAACAGTCTGATGGCCTTGAGATATAATCTGTTTTTCAGTCTCTCGGTCCCAGCTTTGATGCACCTGTACTGACTTCACCTTCTGGATGATAACGGGGTGAACAGGCAGTGGCTCGGGTGGTTGTTGTCCTTGATGATCTTTATGGCCTTCCTGTGACATCGGGTGGTGTAGGTGTCCTGGAGGGCAGGTAGTTTGCTCCCAGTGATGCGTTGTTCAGACCTCACTACCCTCTGGAGAGCCTTATGGTTACGGGCGGAGCTGTTGCCGTACCAGGCTGTGGGTGATACAGCCCGACAGGATGCTCTCAATTGTGCATCTGTAAAAGTTTATGAGTGTTTTTGGTGACAAGCCAAATTTCTTCAGGCTCCTGAGGTTGAAGAGGCACTGTTGCGCCTTCTTCACCACGCTGTCTGTACGGGTGGACCATTTCAGTTTGTCCATGATGTGTACGCCGAGGAACTTTCAACCATCTCCACTACTGTCCCGTCGATGTGGATAGGGGGCTGCTCCCTCTGCTGTTTCCTGAAGTCCGCGATCATCTCCTTTGTTTTGTTGACGTTGAGTGTGAGGTTATTTTCCTGACACCACACTCCGAGGGCCCTCACTACCTCCCTGTAAGCTGTCTCGTCGTTGTTGGTAATCAAGCCTACCACTGCAGTGTTGTCTGAAAACTTGATGATTGAGTTGGAGGCGTGCATGAACACGCAGTCATGGGTGAAAAGTGAGTACAGGAGAGGGCTCAGAACGCACCCTTGTGCGTCTGTGTTGAGGATCAGCGGGTAGAGATGTTGTTTCCTACGCTCACCACCTGGGGGCAGCCGGTCAGAAAGTCCAGGACCCAGTTGCAGAGGGAGGAGTCGAGACCCAGGGTCTCGAGCTTAATGACGAGTTTGGAGGGTACTATGGTGTTAAATGCTGAGCTGTAAATCGATGAACAGCATTCTTACATAGGTATTCCTTTTGTCCAGATGGGTTAGGACAGTGTGCAGTGTGATTGCGATTGCGTCGTCTGTGGACGTATTGGGGCGGTAAGCAAATTGGAGTGGGTCTAGGTGTCAGGTAGGGTGGAGGTGATATGATCCTCGACTAGTCTCTCAAAGCACTTCATGATGACGGTGAGTGCTACGGGGCGATAGTTGTTTAGCTCCATTACCTTAGCTTTCTTGGTGGTGGCAGCATCATGCTGTGGGGATGTTAATCAGCGGCAGGTACTGGGAGACTAGTCAGGATAAACGTAAAAGATTAACGGAGCAAAGTACAGAGAGATCCTTGATGAAAACATGCTCCAGAGTGCTCAGGTCCTCAGACTGGGGCAAAGGTTCACCTTCCAGTAGGACAATGACCCTAAGCACACAGCCAAGACAACACAGGAGTGGTTACGGGACAAGTCCCCGAATGTCCTTGAGTGGCGCAGCCAGAGCCTCTACTTGAACCCGATCAAACATCTCTGGTGAGACCTGCCAAGCTTGTAGCCTCATACACCAAAAGACTCGAGGCTGTAATCGCTGCCAAAGGTGCTTCAACAAAGTACTGAGTAAAGGGTCTGAATACTTATGTAAATGGTTTATTTCCTTCCTTACATTTTTTATATTTCAAAACATTTCTAAAAACCTGTTTTTGCTTTGTCATTATGGGGTAGTGTGTGTAGATTGATGAGGGAAAAAAACAATTGAATCCATTTCAGAATAAGGCTGTAACGTAAGAAAATGTGGAGAAGCAGATCAAAGTGAAATATAAAAGTAAAGAAGATGAACGTATTTAGAAGAGACGTGATGAATCAATTGATGTGCTAGGAAAAGCAGTGTGGCGAGTCAGGAAATAACACCTACCTTCGGAAAGCGCTCTTTGTAAACGTGATTCATCATTACAATCTCATTGTCAAAGGTGCCACATGTCCGACCAGGGCTGGAGGAAGACAAGACAATCACAGTCCAGTTCTTCATTTGAGTATGAATAATCTTAGCGTTATGACTATTAGAACTTTCAAACAGAGTAGAAATTCAAAAGTACCGGTAAGCACAAAAAAACGTCAAATGCCACTTATGGCGAAGTTTAGTTCAACAGTTATGTAGTCATGACCACACTTGTAGTCTTCACTTGGGTTTGATTACATGGGTGCCCAGGAGTGTAGGGCTCCCCCTTAATAAATCAGGGCAGTCTCTTCATCATCCGGTTAACCTTTAAAAAGGTGCAAAATGCAGAAATCCCTCCGCCATTTCCTGGTTGCTAACATTCTAGTAGTTCATGTGACAAAACAAGAAGTCATTGTTTAGATAATCATTGTACCATCTAAACCACTGTGAAATATATTTTCCATAACCCTAAATATTGTATTTTCAGCAGTTTGAAGCTGGTGTACAAAACCGAAAGGTGAAAGACACAAAAACTAAACTTAACAGGAAGCATAGAAATAGCACACATAGAACAGATCTACCGCTTCTTATACTTGCTTTCAATGAGAATGACAGATCTATAACTCACATTTCTATGTGAATTTGGTCAGGTTGCCCAATAAGTTATATACTGCAGCTTTAAAAAATATCAACAGTTGTCCAGACAGTTATTTCTAGGCCAAAGAACAACTGCGTAATATAACCCTTTGCCCTGTTTGAAATTAATCTGAACGGCATTAAAAATTCTCTTCATTTTGTTAAATAATGTCTCAAAATGGCTTAAGGACAACAAAGTCAAGGTATTGGAGTGGCCATCACAAAGCCCTGACCTCAACCCTATAGAACATTTGTGGGCAGAACTGAAAAAGTGCGTGCAAGCAAGGAGGCCTACAAACCTGACTCAGTTACACCAGCTCTGTCAGGAGAAACAGGCCAAAATTCACCCAACTTAGTGTGGGAAGTTTGTGGAAGGCTACCCAAAACGTTTGACCCAAGTTAAACAACTTAAAGGCAATCCTACCAAATACTAATTGAATGTATATGAACTTCTGACCCACTGGGAATGTGTTGAAAGAAATATAAGCTGAAATAAATCAATTCTCTCTACTATTATTCTGACATTTCACATTCTTCAAATAACGTGGTGATCCTAAATGACCGAAGACAGGGAATTTTTACTAGGATTAAATGTCAGGAATTGTGAAAAACTGAGTTTAAATCTATTTGGCTAAGGTGTATGTAAACTTACGACTTCAACTGTATGTTTACAAATGCAACAGCGGGCTCCTTTGTATGTACATTTGTTGTCATATTATCGTGTTTGTGAGAGACTGGTTGCTCTCATAGCACTGTCTAGTTAAAATGCTACGTATAATGGCCACAAAACTTTGGTGGCCTGTTGACTAAAATCTGCCCTATATATCTATCAAGCACAGGCCGGTCTGTGGCCCACGCAGTACACGTCACAGGAAACCTGACCACATCCAAGCACAGCAGAACTCAGACACTCCTAACGCCTGTACAACTGCCTCTTTCTAACCACCACGAGAACCAGATGGGTCGGAGACACGTCTGTGTTTTAATGAGGGGTGACTAATTGACTAGGAGACACCATGATGTAAGAACATAAACACTATTATGCAAACAGAGCCTGGATGGCTGGATGAAGTCAACAATCTTGGTATTCAATAGCTTATGCAAAGTCAATAGAAAAGCCTTTAACTCTGTGCACAGATAAGAATCCACACAAATGTTTGTCAAAGGAAGTACTGTGATTGAGATAAAGCCAATAAGTAAGAAGTTACTGTACTTCATAAATAAAAGTAGTCAAAGCAATTTCAGCAAAGTGCATTTTCCCAATGAAAATACGTCTTGTCCGAACATTAGGAAAAATGTGTTGACCTCATTCCAAAATAGGACTTCTTGATATGTGATTACCTTCGAGGTGTGAAAACATCCTATAAATGTTTTATTTTGGGGTGAACTATCCCTTTAAGGGCGTTGGTGATCTGATTGGTGGGTGTGCCTACCTGAGACTGCGGGAGCGGAGCCTCACGGGGGGTGAGGGCTGCCCCTCCTCGTCCGCTACACTCTCTGTGCTCCGGAAGTGTTTAAACAGGAAATGAAGCTCATCTGCCGTGGGCTGGAAGGGCAGCTGGTGCAAGAGCTCCTGGGAGGAGGAAGAGGACTGGGGGAGGAAAAGAGAGAGCATAGCGAGAGAGAGAGAGGATAGCGAGAGAGAGAGCGAGATCAGTATGTGTTCCAACATATTACATGGCCCTTGAGGCCTTTATACATCAACAAGCCAGAGCTCGGTAAATACACTACCATTCAAAAGTTCGGGGTCACTTAGAAATGTCCTCCTTTTAAAAGAAAAAAAAAACCATTATAATAACATCAAATTGATCAGAAATACAGTGTAGACATTGTTAATGTTGTAAATGACTCTTGTAGCTGGAAACTGCTGTTTTTTTATGGAATGACTACATAGGCATGGAGAGGACCATTATCAGCAACCATCACTCCTGTGTTCCAATGGCACGTTGTGAGCTAATCCAGTTTATCACTTTAAAAGGATAAATGATCATTAGAAAACCCTTTTGCACTTATGTTAGCACAGCTGAAAACTGTTGTGCTAATTAAAGAAGCAATAAAACTGGCCTTCTTTAGACTAGTTGAGTGTCTGGAGCATCAGCATTTGTGGGTTCGATTACAGGCTCAAAATGGCCAGAAACAAAGACCTTTCCTCTGAAACTCGTCAGTCTAATTTTGTTCTGAGAAATGAAGGCTATTCCATGCGAGAAACTGCGAAGAACTGAAGATCTCGTACAACGCTGTGTACTACTCCCTTCACAGAACAGCACAAACTGTCTCTAACCAGAATAGAAAGAGGAGTGGGAGGCCCCGGTGCACAACTGAGCAAGAGGACAAGTACAATAATGTGTCTAGTTTAAGAAACAGTCACCTCACAAGTCTTCAACTGGCAGCTTCATTAAATAGTACCCACAAAACACCAGTCTCAACGTCAACAGTGAAGAGGCGACTCCGGGATGCTGGCCTTCTAGGCAGAGTTTCAAAGAAAAAGCCATATCTCAGACTGGCCAATAAAAATAAAAGATTAAGATGGGCAAAAGAACAGACACTGGACAGAGGAAGATTGGAAAAAAGTGTTATGGACAGACAAATCTACGTTTGAGGAGTTCGGATCACAAAGAAGAACATTTGTGAGATGCAGAAAAAAATGTATAGATGCTGGAGGATTGCTTGACACCATCTGTCAAGCATGGTGGAGGCAATGTGATGGTCTGAGGGTGCTTTGGTGGTGGCAAATTGGGAGATGTGTACAGGGTAAAAGGGGTCTTGAAGAAGGAAGTCTATCACTCCATTTTGTAACGCCATGCCATAGCCTGTGGACGGCGCTTAATTGGAGCCAATTTCCTCCTACAACAGGACAATGACCCAAAGCACAGCTCCAAACTATGCAAGAACTATTTAGGGAAGAAGCAGTCAGCTGGTATTCTGTCTATAGTGGAGTGGCCAGCACAGTCACCGGATCTTAACCCTATTGAGCTGTTGTGGGAGCAGCTTGACCGTACGTAAGAAGTGCCCAACAAGCCAATCCAACTTGTGAGAGGTGCTTCAGGAAGCATGGGGTGAAATCTCTTCAGTTTACCTCAACAAATTGAAAACTAGAACACCAAAGGTCTGCAATGCTGTAATTGCTGCAAATTGAGGATTCTTTGACGAAAGCAAAGTTTGAAGGACACAATTATTATTTCAATTAAAAATCATTATTTAAAACCTTGTCAACTTCTTGACTATATTTCCTATTAATTTTGCAACTAATTTCATGTATGTTTTCATGGAAAACAAGGTCATTTCTAAGTGACCCCAAACTTTTGAATGGTAGTGTATGTGCATGATGCAATCAAAGACACACCCTTCATAAACTCAATATCTACAGTTGGGCAAAAAAGTGATGTGACGTGATTTTCTGGATTTGTTTTTCTCATTTTGTCTGTCATAGTTGAAGTGTACCTATGATGAAAATTACAGGCCTCTCATCGTTTTAAGTGGAAGAACTTGCACAATTGGTGGCTGACTAAATACTTTTTTGCCCCACTGTATGTTCATTTTAAAAGTGCTGACAAAACAAACAGTGTTGTATAGAATTCAGTTTAGCTCAGGTCTGAAAATAAAGGAGATTATGGCTGAAAAGATTTCCCTTAGGAAGTGTAGACCATCACACTGCTTTACTATGTATTATACTGTGAGACAAATGATAATGCTTAGTAGATAAACTGTCATTGATGCTTCTACAGAGCGAACTATATTTCTCAGTTAAATTCGATTTTGTGGGAATGTGCAATAAGGGCACAACATCCTACATCCAGTTGGGTCTAAAAAAGGATTCTGTGAGCTTTCAGTATGTCACCAGAACCTGTATTTCTATCCACGACAGACCAAGGCACTGTTGGCTGTGTGTATTTTTCATTTCAAACCAAATGCACGACACGCAGACAGAGTGGAAATTATGAGCCCAAAATTATAAGCTCGTGTTTCACAAGAGGCGAGAATCCGAGGCTCATCTGACCGGAGGAACGCTCCCGAGGAGGAAACCGGAGAGGCACCTGTACCTAGTGCTACATAAAGAGGTTACCGACACTGGGCACTGAATGGGGTATTGTGTGGGAGGGACTGACCTCACTGCCATGCATTTAACGGCAGAAAATCACAGTCCAGACATAGGGCCCTGGTTAGGACGGGCCCTGGTTAGGACGGGCCCTGGTTAGGACGGGCCTTGTTTGGATGCCCTGGGTTTGACTTCCTGTATACTGTGCAGTACGAGGAAATGTGCAACATCATCGAGTACTTTTCTCTGGCTGGTGATGTACAGTTTTTCCACAGGTCTAGGGTTAATTATTAACCAGGGTTTCCCTACATTTCCTGGGCTTCCAACACCCAAACTTTCCATTCAAACCAATAGGTGACTAATTATCTTGGGCTGGGGGAAAAAATTATAGCTAGGAAAAGGGGCCGCAACACTGAAATGGTGCTGGGAGAAACACAAGCAGTGCAAATGCACCAGCCAATGCCCTGACACCTATTATTTCACTTCAAATGTAGGTAATTAATGAATTTTAATCATGAGGGTAAATGAATAAAACATTTAAAAACAGTGTTGTCATCTTCCGAAGTTCCTGTCTTGAGTCAGCTCTACCATAACTCCCTCAAGCCAAAACACTGATGAAAAGCTTAAGATGGATGAGGAGGGCTTGCGAGGTGTTTCATCAGTATTACTGTTCTCCCATGAGGTGACTCTTGTTCCCTGCTCTTTTGACTCGGTCGCTTACATAATTCACAGACATGCTGAAAGGAAACCATGGACACTCAACTTTTTGTAGGGGACACAGCCAGTGGACAATATAGAGATGAACATAAACCCATCCTTTGGTGAATCATAAATGGCCATGTGAAGGCCAGGAGACTTAAACCCGGGAACAGTGAAAATGTTTAACTTTGTTAAAGCAATGCCCCTGAACTCTTGTGTATTTTCTGCACTATGCAATGATATGATGGGTAGCGACCATGTAACGCTTTTACAACATACAGAAGTTCGCTGGTTATCAAGGGGCAAAGTATTGACACATTTTTTTTTACATTTAGAGACAAGCTTAAAGTTCTTTACTGACCATCATTTCCACTTGTCTGACCACTTGACTGATGAGTTTCTCACAGGACTGGCCTATCTGGGTGATTTGTTTTTCCCCCCTCGCCTGAATGATCTGAATCTAGGATTACAGTGACTCTCCGCAACTATATTCAATGTGCAGAACAAAATTGAAGCTATGAATAAGAAGTTGGAGCTCTTCTCTGTCTGCATTAACAAGGACAACACACAGGTCTTTCCATGATGTTGTGTGCAAATGAACTCACGCCTACGGACAATGTCAAATGTGATATAGCGAAGCACTGAAGCTGGGTGCACAATTATGCAGGTACTTTCGGATGACACAAACAACTGGATTCGTTATCCCTTTCATGCCCTGCCTCCAGTCCACTTACCGATATCTGAACAAGAGAGCCTCATTGAAATTGCAACATGCGGTTCTGTGAAAATGTCATTTAAATCAGAAGCCACTGCCAAATTTCTGGATTGGACTGCGCTCAGAGTATCCTGCCTTGGCAAATCACGCTGTCAAGACACTGATGGCCATTGCAACCACGTACCTATGCGAGAGTGGATTCTCGGCCCTCACTAGCATTAAACCTAAATAGAGGCACCGACTGTGTGTGGAAAATGATTTAAGACTGAAACTCTCTCCAATACAACCCAACATTGCAGAGTTATGTGCATACTTTCAAGCACACCCTTCTCACAAACTTGTGGTGAGTTATTTACAATTTTCAATGAACAAATAAGGTTTTATATGTAAGATGGTTAGATAAATATCAAAATGATTTATTATTATTATTAGTGCCCTGGTCCTATAAGAACTCTTTGTCACTTCCCACAAGCCGGGTTGCGACTATAACTCACACTCATTCTTATGTTTAATAAAATGTATTGTATAGTGTGTGAGACAGGCTTACAATGATGGTAAAAAACATTGAGAGTGCGCTGACCCTGGTGCTAGAGGGGGTACGCAGCTGGCGGTTGAATGTTTGAAGGGGTACGGGACTATGAAAAGTTTCATGCTTTAAAACATGAAGGTCAGTCGATACGGAACCAGAGTCTGCTGCAGAGGATAAGTTCATTAGAGTTACCAGCCTCAAAAAATATATATATAAATATAAAAAAATAATTTTAAAATAAATATAAATATATATATATTTTTTTTTTTAAATCGGCATTTAACTGCACCTCAGATTGCAGACCAAATAGATGCTTCACAGAGTTCAAGCAACAGACACATCTCAACATCAACTGTTCAGAGGAGACTGCGTGAATCATAAGGTAGGCCACTTGATTTGAACAAAGTGGACAGGCTAACATGCATCACGTTGGGGATGGACAGAAGGGTGTGTTCATAACAATTTCAACTGTTCTACCTTGTTAACCAGCAAATAAATCCAAGTTTATTAGACTTTAAATATAAAGATTAGCTGGTTAGTAGTGAGTGAGAGATTGTTTATGAGACCTAGCTGTTAATGTTCTATAATGCCTGCTACAAGATGTTGGTCATTATTAGTGAACGTGCATTATGCATGGTTCATTATGCATGGATCTGTTAAAAAGCCATCACTAGCCGGCTACCACCCGGTTACTCAACCCTGCATCTTAGAGGCTGCTGCCCTATGTCCATAAACATAGAACAGCAGAGGCTCATCAGAGGAAGAAGGGGAGGACCATCATCCTTATGGAATTTAATAAAAATAGTGAAACATGAAAAAAGTGATAAATATATTCACGTGGCCAAATAATTAATAGAAACACACTGTTTTGCAATGAAGGACTAAAGTTATGTCAACAGCACTCTGTAGGGTAGCACCATAGTGTAGCCAGAGGAGCTAAACTCAGCAAAAAAAGAAACGTCCTCTCACCATCAACTGCGTTTATTTTCAGCAAACTTAACATGTGTAAATATTTGTATGAACATAAGATTCAACAACTGAGACATAAACTGAACAAGTTCCACAGACATGTGACCAACAGAAATGTAATGTGTCCCTGAACAAAGTGGGGGGGGGTGAAAATCAAAAGTAACAGTCAGTATCTGGTGTGGCCACCAGCTGCATTAAAAGTACTGCAGTACATCTCCTGCTCATGGACTGCAACAGATTTGCCAGTTCTTGCTGTGAGATGTTACCCCACTCTTCCACTAAGGAACCTGCAAGTTCCCAGACATTTCTGGGGGGAAAGGCCCTAGCCCTCACCCTCCGATCAAACAGGTCCCAGACGTGCTCAATGGGATTGAGATCCGGGCTTTTTGCTGGCCATGGCAGAACACTGACATTCCTGTCTTGCAGGAAATCACGCACAGACCGAGCAGTATGGCTGGTGGCATGGTCATGCTGGAGGGTCCTGTCTGGTCCAGCGACGGTGGGTTTGTGCCCATAGGCGACGTTGTTGCCGGTGATGTCTGTTGAGGACCTGCCTTACAACAGGCCTACAAGCCCTCAGTCCAGCCTCTCTCAGCCTATTGCGGACAGTCTGAGCACTGATGGCGGGATTGTGCGTTCCTGGTGCAACTCGGCAGTTGTTGTTGCCATCCTGTACCTGTTCCGCAGGTGTGATGTTTGGATGTACCGATCCTATGTAGGTGTTGTTACATGTGGTCCTGTCTCCCTGTAGCGCTGTCTTAGGCATCTCACAGTACGGGCATTGCAATTAACTGCCCTGGCCACATCTGCAGTCCTCATGTCTGTTTGCAGCATGCCTAAGGCACGTTCACGAAGATGAGCAGGGACCTTGGGCATCTTTCTTTTGGTGTATTTCAGAGTCTGTAGAAAGGCCTCTTTAGTAGTGTCCTAAGATTTCATAACTGTGACCTTAATTGCCTACCATCTGTAAGTGTTTAGTGTCTTAATGACCGTTCCACAGGTGCATGTTCATTAATGGTTTATGGTTCATTGAACAAGCATGGGAAACAGTGTTTAAACCCTTTCCAATGAAGATCTGTGAAGTTATTGTATTTTTATGAATTATCTTTGAAGGACAGGGTCCTGAAAAAGGGATATTTCCTTTTTTGCTGAGTTTAGTTTCCATCCTCCTCTGGGTATATTGACTTCAATACAAAACCTAGAAGACTCATAGTAATTATGAGAACTTCCAGAGTGCATAAAATGTGGTGAGTAGTTCACTCGAAGACAGAGAAAGACAAGAGTTGAACAGTTAACAAATTAATTGATTTCAAAATTAAAGAGAAGCAAGAGAGAGCTAGCGATATTCTGTTATATTTTTTTAAACTATCACTTTCACTTAGCTCGTAATTTCTTATTTAACCAGGTAGGCTAGTTGAGAACAACTTCTCATTGACAACGGCGACCTGGCCAAGATAAAGCAAAGCAGCTCGACATATACAACACAGAGTTACACATGGAATAAACAAACATACAGTCAATAATACAGTACAAAAAAAGTCTGTGACAGACAAAATGAGAAAAAAAATCCAGAAAATCACCTCTGTCATTGCCAACAAAGGGTATATAACAAAGTATTGAGAAACTTTTGTTATTGACCAAATACTTATTTTCCACCATCATTTGCAAATAAATTCATTAAAAATCCTACAATGTGATTTTCTGGATTTTTTTTCTCATTTTGTCTGTCATAGTTGAAGTGTACCTATGATGAAAATTACAGGCCTCTCATCTTTTAAGTGTGAGAACTTGCACAATTGGTGGCTGACTAAATACTTTTTTGCCCCACTGTATATATTTACACTCTGGTCAGACATTGCTCGTCCTAATATTTCTATATTTCTTAATTTCTTATTTCTCCATTCTTTTACTTATAGATGTGTTTTACTGCACTGTTGGAGCTAGGAACATAGGCATTTTGCTACACCCGCAATAACATCTGCTAAATATGTGTATGCAACCAATAACATTTGATTACATTTGTAACAAAAAGGCCATTTTCATAGAAGGCCTTGAAAGCCAGATCAGTGATTATTACAAAAACACAGGTTAAACTATTTTGATAAAATGTGTGGGTCTTATGATTGTGGATGGTTTATATTTAGCCAAGGTATAATTTCACAAGCTCTTAACTCATTAGATTATTGCTAACTGTTTGAAATGCAGTATATTTTACCTTTAAATTGTACAACAAAACGTACTGTATATATTGTGAATCGCACATAAATTTGAAAAAAATCTAGATATGTCTTATCTGGACTTCCTGGTAGCAACCTTAAATACTGAACTTAAACAGCTACATTTCCTGTGGGTTTACTGTACAACATGGTGTTGCTCAATAAACATTTCATTGTTAGTTAAATTGAGTATTGACGACAATGCCAAACGCTCCCTTGTTGGTCTTTGAGGAAGAAGGGCTTACATATTTAATGAGGAAGAGAGGGACGACTTACTGACACTGAAGAGCTGGGGGGGTTGGTGCCATAGCCGGACGAGGGGACGGAGGCAACAGACCATCTTCGCCCATCCGCTCTGGAAGAACCAGGAAACAACAAAGCACCTTATGAGCTTTTAAATTTCATACATATCCTCAAGATTTAATCATGAAGCACTACCAAAGGCTGTTTAACATGATTAAAGGAGGTATAAAAATAAATTAAAAATCGACAAAAAAGGATCAAATGTTTTCCTACCTTTCAGTGCGGGCCAGGTGGCTGGGATAACACATTATGAGGAAGAGCCAGAGAGAAAGAAAGAAGGAAATGAAAAATTAGGACACAAACACATTCACTGACACAGTGAAGCTGTCAGAAGCTCACGACCTGACGTCAATGTGCTGAACACCTGACAAGATGCCATGAACCCAATGATACATGCTTAATGAGTCATTTCTCACACACACACACCTTTCACCACCCTTCAGCTCAACCACTTTTGTAGCAGAAAACAAATAATTCAGTCATTGTCTATATGAATGCAGCTGACACTGTATTGAAGCCATTGAATGCAGTTTATCAAAGTGCAAA
Organism: Oncorhynchus nerka; assembly: GCF_034236695.1. NCBI lineage: Eukaryota > Metazoa > Chordata > Actinopteri > Salmoniformes > Salmonidae > Oncorhynchus > Oncorhynchus nerka. Next base: position 82,079,599 of record NC_088415.1, read on the forward strand.
AGGTTCAGTACACATCATTGCATTTTGTATCAAAGTACAAAGTAGGCTGGTCATTCTTGTAGTCTCGTAGATCATGCATTAAGCTCTTTTTGTCTATAAAAGCCCTCTTGCATAAACTTCCGCCATGCCTTACTTAATTGTTAACCTTCAGACATATAAATTACCAGACTCGGACCCATTCAATCTCCGCCGAGTTAGGTAAATCTTCCAAGTGTGTGCAAAGCTGTCATCAAGGCAAAGGGTGGCTACATTGAAGAATCTCAAATAACATATTTTTTTATTTGTTTAACACTTTTTGGGGGGTTACTACATGATTCCATATGTGTTATTTCATAGTTTGTCTTCACTATTATTCTACAATGTAGAAAATAGTAAAAAATTAAAGAAACCCTGGAATGAGTAGGTGTCCAAACCTTTGACTGGTCCTGTGCATGTGTAATTTAACTGTTGTTTATTGACGTTTTTATGAAGGACTCGTCTGTGAAAGAGACCGTGGTCTCAGAATGACGCCCTGCTTAGTAAAAGGTTGCATACATGTTTTGGGGGGGGGCACTAGATTCCTCATGTGTCAGGTTAGAGCCCTGAAAAACCAGCTTATGGCTGACAAATCAGGTCTGACTTAATAAGATTGGGGTTTCTGCACGTATCAGAGCAAGGATTAGTCAACTGATATAGGATGTCTCTTCGGCTTCATATCCCAGATATATTATTATGAATAATAGTAATCTTAATTTAATATCAAAGTTCTTATGACAGCTTTGTGTGTCAGTATTTCAAGCAAGTCGCCACATGGGATTGTTTACATGGCCAAATAACAGCACACGAGGACTGCAGTCTGAGTACCAACAATTATCTAAAGCACAACACCTTACACACTGCAGCCATAACATCTACAGTCCATTCGGAAAGTATTCAGACCCCTAGACTTTTTCCACATATTGTTACGTTACAGCCTTATTCTAAAATCGATTAAATTGTTGTTATTTCCCCCCTCAATCTACACACAATTCCCATAATGGCAAAGCAAGTTCTTAGAAATGTAAGCAAATGTATTAAAAATAAATAATACTTTATTTATATATATATATTCAGACCCATAGCATCTATGTCCACTTTGGCATCCCCGAACCCTCAGTAAATGTAGCTGTGTCATGTAAGCTGATGCAACCGTGTGCATGGCCAAAATGTTTCATGTGACCCCCCCCCCCACTTATCTCTATAGTTTATGGTGTGGTACACTTACTCCTGTACCATTAAAGGCATAGCCTCACTGTCCTCAAGCCTGACTGGGTTGCAACTGTTTAACACTGAAGGTGATGCTTGTAGCTCACTAGTGGGCTGGCTCACAGTATATGTGACGTGTGATAGGCTCAGGATAAGGCTGTCTGTATCACATCATCACGGCAGCCCAGAGTAATGAGTGTGCGTACTGCACACCGACTCTCCCTTTAATTGCGCTGACAAATGCCAAGTCCTATGTCCCATGAGTAGCCCTAGAGCCATTTGGCTGGTTTCAGTCCAAAGCACCGTCCTCATTTCTAATAGAGGTATTTGATGCATTGCCGTTGTCATGGAAAAGCGACGAAGGTTACCTACAGTACCATCCCTTTTCTATGCATTTCTGGGGGGGGTTATCCTTTTTGTGAACTAGATCTTTTGGCTACCTATTGTGTGCTAAAGTGAAGGTGCCTTTTGACAGTTCTGAGATTAATTCTGAGATTAATTGCATACCTGCTTTTTATTAGTAGGACTCCTTCAATAATACAACCAAATGAAAGCATGAATTCCTTCTACTAAACTGAAATAATTGAAAGGAGGATTGGACTTTTCCTTACCTGCGTGCAAACTGGAAGTTGGCGGAGGCACTAGCGGAGACATTTCGGGGGCTTTCTTGGGGGCTACTTCCAGCTGAAACACAACAATTAGGCTCTTAGGGCCTCCCGGGTGGTGCAGTGGTTAAGGGCGCTGTACTGCAGCGCCAGCTGTGCCATCAGAGTCCCTGGGTTCGCGCCCGGGCTCTGTCGTAACCGGCCGCGACCGGAAGATCCGTGGGGCGATTGGCACAATTGGCACAATTGGCTTAGCGTCGTCCGGGTTAGGGAGGGCTTGGTCGGTAGGGATATCCTTGTCTCATCGCGCACCAGCGACTCCTGTGGCGGGCCGGGCGCAGTGCGCGCTAACCAAGGTTGCCAGGTGCACGGTGTTTCCTCCAACACATTGGTGTGGCTGGCTTCCGGGTTGGATGCGCGCTGTGTTAAGAAGCAGTGTGGCTTGGTTGGGTTGTGTATCGGAGGATGCATGACCTTCAACCTTTGTCTCTCCCGAGCCCGTACGGGAGTTGTAGCGATGAGACAAGATAGTAGCTACTAACAATTGGATACCACGAAATTGGAGAGAAAAAGTTTAAAGAAAGAAAGAAAAAGAAAGAAAGAAAAGTAAAAAGAAAACGGTTTCTTTCATGTGAAATGTATTTCATCAGTTATTCCCCTAAAATGATACAAAAGCTAAAGCAATAAGCTTCTTTGGAAACTTGAGCTTCAAAACAGAAACCAAAGAGTGATTTGAGCTTGGCCAGCTCAGCTGCTTCATTTTAATTTACCTGAGAACTCTGTTCTCACTGTGTGAGAACACACAGTTTAGCATTTTGTGTTTTTTTGCACTGGAAAGGTCTGATTGGTCTGCTGTCTCTTTAATGCCACATGCTGATTGGCCTGCTATACATTTATCACGTACTGATTGGTCTGCTATGTTTTTACAACATACTGATTGGTCTGCACTCTATCGCATGCTGAGTGCAGAGACTGCTGACAACAACACCTACCTGTGGTGAGGGGGAGAGGTGAGAGTGGTCGGGAGAGCGTGGGGGAGGGGGTCCCGACTGCCAGACTCCTTCTCTTGTTGTTACGGCAACTGTGTGGAAAAGGGAGAGAATTGTTTTGTGTGATACATTAGAGTAGTGGAATGTAAACCGAGTTGTGATATTGGGGCTTGGTTGTAACATGCAGGTGTTCTGATTTATTTAGCCTGTATGATACACTATGCACATTTCACCACCAAGTACTGAAAAAAGTCATTCATTTCTAATTAAAATGTATTGTAAAACGATTTGGACCTCTTGTTTTTGGCTTGTACACCTACCTCACACAGTAGGCAGTAGAAATTGAATTACCATCTAATTTGGTTAAATTGGACAACTTTGCTTAACACAAATTAGTCAGCTTAGCAGTCCATTGATAAGAACACAGTCTCTGTTATTGGGGGGCTACGGTGCTTGCAGGGCGTGTCCCCACCCGGCTCCATGTCTCCATGACCGAGGGTAGATTTACAGAATGCAAGGAACTCATTTTCAGTTTGTTTGTTTCGTAGATGACTGATCCCCAGCCCCATTGTTGATGTTGCGCTGCCACAGGGCCACTGTAATATCAATGCAATCTCGTTGGCAGTGACCTAAAGTAATTGAGAAGCTCAGACGACAACTGAGCCTGACATTTCTGGGTCGGCATGGAGATGAGATCCATGCGCCTCAAACCAAAGGCATTAACTGGGAGAGATGTTTGTTTAATAGCAGAACTCAACTGAGAGAATACAAAAGATCCCCTTGTAATAAAATGTATTTAATTCATATATACATTTATCAAACTTTGATCTGTCCATGTCAATTGTTTCACAAACCAATTTTCATTTGCAAAAACAACCTGCCAAGATTAAATCAAAATCATAAGCAAAACACTGAGGCAATAGAAAGTATTTCAATATCGGTCTCAGTCAAACAACAAGCTGTATTGCTTGTAGGGCTTTGCAGGGACTTGCACGGTACCATGATTTAAGAAGCTAAGTGCAAATAGTAGACTGACATGTACTACGAACCAACAGAGATTGTGATGAATGCTTGGCGGTTGACACAGCCGGTGTTAGCTGTCAGATGCACCATGACATCTTCCACATCCACCAGGATTCTAAAACAACTGTGGTAGGCTATGGGCAGACTTGTACACAAAACATTCAGAACTGGTTCCCAAACTCGGTTCTCGGGACCCCAAGGGGTGAACGTTTTGGTTTTTGCCCTAGCACTACACAGCTGATTCAAATAAACAACTAACTATCAAACTTTAATGATGTGAATGAGCTGCGTAGTGCTAGGGTTGGACTTTGGGGTCCAGAGGACCGAGTTTGGGAAACACTGACAGAGTGACCAGGTGAAGGCTATGATTCTTTATTGATGTGAATGAGCTGCGTAGTGCTAGGGTTGGACTTTGGGGTCCAGAGGACCGAGTTTGGGAAACACTGACATAGTGACCAGGTGATTCCAGGTGAACGCTATGATTCTTTATTGATGTCACTTGTTAAATCTACTTCAATCAGTGTAGATGAAGGGGAGGAGACACATTAAAGAAGGGTTTTTAAGCCTTGAGACATGGATTGTGTATGTGTGCCATTCAGCGGGTGAATGTGTAAAACAAAAGATTAAAGTGCCTTTGAACAGGAGTATCATAGTACTGGTTTGAGAGTGTCAAGAACTTCAACGTGTGTATCAAGAGTGGTCCACCACCCAAAGGACATCCAGCTAACTTGACAACTGAGGAAGGCATTGGAGTCAACATGGGCCAGCATCCCTGTGCAACGCTTTCGACACGAGTCCGTGCCCCGACAAATTGAGGCTGTTCTGAAGGCAAATGGTGCAACTCAATATGAGAAAGATGTTCCTAATGTTTTGTATACTCAGTGTATATTGACTGGCTTGCCAACGTCTGCTACTGTAGTGAAATAGATTTTATTTGTGATTTCACAAGGATGAAAAATGTTTTTGGGAAATTTAGAGACCCAAGAAATTTTCAACGTTTCACAGATTTCACAGATTTAAAGTTAATATAACTAATATTCATGTGAATAAATTCGTTTTACTTATATACTTTTGCTAGACTATAGCCTATACTGTAAGGAACAAGTTGTGAGCCTTCGGCATGAACAACACTGTGTCCCTCCCTATACAGCTGCGGCTTCTGTAAGTCTAAACATAGGCAACAATAACGGCAACATTTCTCTATCGGAAACAAAACTAGGGTGGATGTAACCCGACACATTGTAGTAGAGTAGAGAAATCACAACACAAAACCAGACTGAACATCAACATGAAAACAAAGGCCAATTTGTGCCATTGTTGTGAATGAAAAGGTACGCTGTTATTGAAGAAAATCTTAAACAAAAAAAGCATAGCCTTATAATTATTAAATGCGACGTAATTTTCCTGAATAGTTGTCCCTGTGGTCTTGGGCTTTGACTCAGACAACCAAAATACTAAATGCAATAGGCTGCACGGGCTCATCCATAAGAGATTTGCATGATCGCTGATTAAAATAGTTTGACAAGTCGGCTGATAGAAGAAAATCAGGTTACCTTTTTGATCTTTTCATCATGGCCCCAGTCACAAAACATGTTTTGTAGCTGGGCAAAACAGTCCAATAGTAATTCTGATCAGACATGATGAATTACAGCGATGCAAAGGGGTACTTTGAATCGAGTTTGGTAAATGTCCACTATCTCTTGAATAACACAATTTATATTTCCTCGAAATGTTTCGGAGAGTACTCGGTGTCCGAAACCAGAAACTCCGACAAGGGTTGTTACGATCTGACTCCATACCCGTGGCAGCTCAGGCAAGTAGGCGCTAAGCAACTGTTGATGCCATCATCTCTTTATTTCTTCCATGTGAATTTTCGGAAAGGCATCTGTCGCGCACTACACTCTGGAATCTTTCTCAATCACCAAAACATGTTAACTCCAGAAACAGCTAACACCGCGCAGATACTTGTGTCAATCCATCAATTGGAGGAGGAGGGATTGCCGCCGAAGGAAGGAAGTTGTAATTTAGACTGGGGGATGTAGCATAATGGCGCGTTTATGTAAAATAATGATAATGGATTTCACCGTCACTGTATGTTGTTCGCATGACTATTTAAAAAGCCTCAGGCAAATTGATAAAATATTAACAAGTGCAACTATTATGCTGCTATTCGACTGTAACACCAGTGTTACACAGTACACTAGTGTATAATACACCCTTATGTTATAGGGAATTCTGATATGCCCCAGTATCTATGCATTAAAGATGTCAATGATGAGTAGGCCTCTGACGTTTCTCCTCTCCAACGCCCAGGATGCTTCTATTCAAACTCCCATTAGACAGCTCTGCAAGCTTGTCTGTCGGATTTTTACTATGGCTGAGGATAACAAGTATCACATTTCCTAAGTCCTCCACCGGGCTCACAATCAATAACAGACAAACTAAACACCTTCTTTGCCCGCTTTAAGGATAATACACGCAGCCCGCTACCAAGGACTGCGGCCTCTCCTTCTCCAGTGGCCGACGTTTAAACGTGTTAACCCTCGCAAGGCTGCGGGACCAGAAGGCATTCCTAGCCGGTCCTCAGAGCATGCGCAGACCAGCTGGCTGGTGTGTTTACTGACATATTCAAGATGACCAACATTGTTCTTGTACCCAAGAAGGCAAAGATAACTGAACTAAATGACTAATCACCAGTAGCACTCACTTCTGTCAACATGAAGTGCTTTGCGTGACTAGTCAAGGATCATATCATCGCCACACTAGACCCACTTCAATTTGCATACCGCCCAAATAGGTCCACAGATGATGCAATCGCAATCACACTGCCTTGCCCTTGGGGCTCCCGAGTGGCCTAAGACACTGCATCCCAGTGCAAGAGACATCACTGCAGTACCTGGTTTGAATCCAGGCTGCATCACATCCAGCCGTGATTGGTAGTCCCATACGGTGGCGCACAATTGGTCCAGCGTCATCCGGAATTGTCAACATCTCTAACGCACAGATACCAGGGTGGGGCTGACAGTGAGGACTTGAAGAGCAGAATCAACAACCTCTGCATAATCAAAACAATTGCTTTGTGAGGTGTTAAATTCACAGTTAGCCTTTATGGAAATGCAAGCTGAAAAGTAGGCCACCAGTGGCCTGGCTTTGGCCCCACGTGAGAGCAGGTGTGCTGGAGCCATGGCCCAGTGAGACATGTGTTCCGGCCCGCGTAGATGGAAAAATAAAACACTGGGTTAAATCCTGTATGGAAATGCGCCATTAAAGTATATTTTATCATTACATAATGAATAATGATTTATCTTCTAATAAAAACATAGCAGAGAAATGTAATAGCATAGCAGAGGCATGTTCAATACCAACTAGGCCTTTGTAAGCCTATCCAAAAAGAGACTTAAATTGTACTTTTCAGCTTCATTCAATAGAAGAAATTGCTACTTTATATGTAGAGAAAGAAAGTTCCCCGGTCAATGAACAATCAAAATACATTTTACAGGACTTTATTTTACAATACTTCACATTATAAGCCATTGTGTACAAAATATTAAGAACACCTTCCTAATATTTAGTTGTTATTAGGAAGGACATCTACCATGGATCGCTAAAATAATGATTATGATAACACTTCATCAATTTAAATATTATGGGGAGACCTATACATTTGGCAGCCAAGCCCTAGTTATTAGTGTAGCCTATTATCTTCTAGACATGACGTTGAAATATCTTCAAGCCTACATTAAAAACCTCCAGGCTTTCGTCATAAGGGGGCGGCAGGCCTAGTGGTTAGTGTTGGGCCAGTAACCGAAAGGTTGCTGGAACGAATCCCCTGAGCTGACAAGGTAAAAATCTGTCATTCTGGCCCTGAACAAGGCAGTTAACCCACTGTTCCCCGGTAGGCGGTCATTGTAAATAAGAATTTATTCATAACTGACTTGCCTGCTTACATAAAAATAAGAATCAATTCAATTTGAAAAAAAACAAATTACCAGGTGCAGTATGAAAAAACTGGATCCTGTGTGAATCGTCCTCTGGAATAGCACACGCTAGTAATACTTGTCCGAATAGGGCTATAACATGGCAAAGAATAGGCTTATCAGCGTAGAGTGTGCCACGTCATCCCATGGGATGATTCACGGCTGCAGAAATACAGTGCATTCGGAAAGTGTTCAGACGAATAGGCTTATCATGTAATTTATTAAATTCAATTTTTTCCTCACACAATACCCCATAATGACAAAGCGTGAATTTTTTTGTTGTTGTTTGTTTTCAATTTATTGAAAATGGAGTATAGAAATCTAATTTACATAAGTATTCACACCTCCAAGTCAATACTTTGTAGAAGCACCATTGGCAGTGATTACAGCTGTGAGTCTTTCTGGGTAAGTCTCTAACAGCTTTCCACACCTGGATTGTACAACATTTGCCCATTATTCTTTTCTCAATTCTTCAATTTTTCCTGTGCTTAGCTGCATTCTGTTTCTTTTTTATCCTGAAAACCTCCCCAGTCCTTAACAATTACAAGCATAACCATAACATGATGCAGCCACCACGATGCTTAAAAATATGGAGAGTGGTACTCCGTAATGTGTTGTATTGGATTTGCCCTGAACACATCACTTTGCATTCAGGACAAAAAGTTCATGACTTTGGCACATTCTTTTCAGTATTACTTTAGATGCATGTTTTGTAATATTTTTTTCTTCTCAAAATGGTACAGTAAAAATGCTTCCAGTCGATAACATACATAGTGGAGTATTTATACTACATTCATCCAATGAGTTTGCTGACAAAGAATTTCAAACATGTCTTTAATGTGTAATGAATGCTATTAATGCCAGTATGTCATGTAAGTAGTTTGAAAGGGTGCATTTTCTAAATGGTGCATTATTTTTGTATGACTACCCCTTCTCTATACCCCACACATACAGATAATTGTAAGGTCCTTCAGTCGACTACTGAATTTCAAACACAGATTCAACTACAAAAAAGGATCTTTTCCAATGTCTTGCAAAGGGCACCTATTGGTAGATGGGTCAAAATAAACCACTCAGGGATTTCACTATGCCACGAATGGTGACTTTAAAACAGTTTGTTTTCTCCTATCACAGCCATTAAACTCTGAGGATGGATCAACAACATTGTAGTTACTCCACAATACTGACCTAATTGACAGGTGCAGAATAAAAGTATTCCAAAACATGCATCCTTTTTGCAACAAGGCACTTAAGTAATACTGCAAAACATTTGGCAAAGAAATATAAAAAATGTCCTGAATACAAAGCATTGTTTTTAGGGCAAACACAACACATCACTGACTACCACTCTTCATACTTTCAAGGGGCGGCAGGGTAGCCTAGTGGTTAGAGCGTTAGACTAGTAACTGGACGGTTGCAAGTTCAAATCCCCGAGCTGACAAGGTACAAATCTGTCGTTCTGCCCCTAAACAGGCAGTCATTGAAAATAAGAATTTGTTCTTAATAACAGACTTGCCTAGTTAAATACAGTTTTTTTTAAGTATGGTGGTGGCTGCTTCATGTTATGGGTATACTTGTCATTGGTAAGGACCAGGTGAAACAATACTGCTAGTACAAACTCGAACCCAAGCGCAGAGAAACAAAGCAAGAGAGGTAAGGGTACATCAATAACTTTTACTTAGAGTCAAAACAGAAACAAGGCAACCACACAAGAGCACACTAAATAAAACATGAGACCTAAGCAAGGATACAGACCAAATGAGGAACCTAAATAACAAGGCAACCAGATGAACAGAGAAAGTAATTTAACACAGGTGAATCCAATAAGAAATAATCAGGGTAATCTGGAAACTAGAAAACAGGGTAAGGGTGCCCTCCAGCGGTAACCTAAGGAAACAACAATCAAAAAACAGAAACTGTGACAGACTTTCTGGCCTTCACGAACAAGTGGTGAGAGAGGAGTCTTTCAAGAACCTGGCGAACATGTTGGCTGTGTTCAACCATGGACCTGGAGGATGTCATACAGGTACACACACACAAACTTGTGAAGGAATTCGCGCAGCACATCATTCACCAGTGCCTGGAAAACAGCTGGAGCATTAGTAAATCCAAACGGCATGACACGGTACTCATTATGTCAATTTGGGGTGTTGAACACCATCTTCCAATCGTCTCCCTGTCTGATGCGCACCAGATTGTACGCGTTCCGTAAATCCAACTTTGAGAAAGCCTTTGAGAGACTCCACGGAGCTACGGTTGATGACATAAGAGGAAGAGGGTAACGGTTCTCGATGGTAATGTTATTTAAACCCCAGTAATCGATAAAGGGACAATCTCCCATCCCTCTTTCCAACAAAGAAAAAACCCGCTCCTGCAGGTGAAGTGGACAGCCGAATAAAACCAGCCGGCAGTGCCTCCTTAATATATCTGTTCATGGCTGCAGTCTCTGGACCTGAGAGAGAATACAGACCTCCTCTTGGAGGACTGGTGCCGGGCAGGAGGTCGATGGCACAATCGTAGGACCTGCGGAGAGGCAGTTCGCTGGCCCTTCGTTTGCTGAAGACCTGACCCAGATCTCAGTAATCCCGATGTACACGGGAAAGATCAGGCTTGTCATCCCCAGCTGGGGGAACAGGAGAATCGGAAGCCTCCGGATGAGCAGGGACGGAAAGATGTGGGGAGAATTGCTGGCAGGTGGACTGGCATGAAGGATTCCATCCCAGAACTCTTCCCGGGGGCCAGTCAATTTGAGGATTATGGATAGAAAGGCATGGATGTCCAAGAACCAGGGGAGGCTAAGGAGAGTCCACCAAATGTAACTGGATAAACTCCACATGATAATCCAGGACTCGTAGCTGAATAGGCATGGTGAGTTGCTTCACCTTCCCAGACCCTAGGGATTGACCATCCAGCGCAGTGACCGACAACGGAACGTCCAGCTTAGTGAGAGGCAGCCCCAGAAACAAGGTGCGTACCATGTCAGCAGCTGGACACTGACTCTCCGGTATTCTCCCGTCTACTGATGAGTCATCCCGTTTCCTGTCAGCTCGGGACAGGAGGCACGGAAATGTCCAGACTGTCCTACAGTAAAGACAACACTGCTTGTTATTCTTGCGCCTTTTCTCCAGAGCGGAAAGTCTGGTGCATACCAATTACATTGGGTCCTCTGGAAGGTATGAAGGAGAAACAAAGCCGAATTGAGTACTCTGACGGGGTGCAGGACAAGCAGACGCAGCATGAGGCAGTGGAACAAACGAAGAATCGACTTCCTCAGCGGAACCCGAAACACTGAACCTCTCAGTCCTCTCACGACGACATTCCTGAAGCCGGTTGTCAATCCGGAATGCCAGGACGATAAGCTCCTCCCAGGGTTGTCCCGGGGAGCCAGGTCATCCTTGCTGAGTCCATTCAGAAAGGTTGAGTGAAGTACCTCTGTATTTCGGCCACCGTCCGAAAGTCAATGGCGTAATCAGCTACGCTCCGGCTGCTCTGCCGAAGCGCAATGAGTCTTTGAGCAGTGTTCCTGCCACTGGTGGGGTGATCAAAAACCCTCTTCATCTCCTGGGTGAAGCTTTGCCAATTAAAACAAAATGTCTGATTGCTGCTCCCATATGTCCGTGGCTCAGGCCAGAGCCCTTCCTGAGAGCAAGGAGATGACGTATGCCACTCTGGAATGCTCGGTGGGAAAAACGTTGAGGCCTGCACCTCGAAGACCAGCGAGCATTGGAGTAGGAACCCACGACACCTCCCAGGATGCCCCATAGCTCTCCGGTGCCGGGAGATGAGGCTCCTGAAGGGAGGAAGACGCTGAGCTGGTAGGGAGTGGAGGGTTAGGAACAGCCACAGGTGCTGCAGCTGTTGCTCCCATCTGTCCTGTCTGCAGAGCGGACGCAAGAGTTCTTAAATCATCCGACAATGTCTGCAGCCACACCTCATGGAGACCAATCACAGTTCCATGGTGGGTGAGAGCCGACCGTAAATGGTGAAGTTCGGAATGTTCCTCGGACGACTGAGAAATCTCTGCTGGATCCATGGTTGGTTTAGGTCTATTGAAACAATACTGCGAGTACGAACTCTTAACCAGGCGCAGAGAAACACAGCAAGCGGAGTCAGGGTAAATCCAGAACTTTTACTTAGAGTCTAAACAGAAACCAGGCAACCGCACAAGAGCACACTAAATAAAACATGAGACCTAAGCAAGGATACAGGCCAACTGCACATCTATCACGTTTAATTGCTATATTGTAATTATTTTGCCACTATGGCCTATTTATTGCCTCCCTTATCCTATCTCATTTGTACACACTGTATATAGACTTTTTCTATTGTATTATTGACTATGTTTGTTTATTCCATGTGTAACTCTGTTTGTGTTGCACTGCTTTGCTTTATCTTGGTCAGGTCGCAGTTGTAAATGAGAACTTGTTCTTAACTAGCCTACCTGGTTAAATAAAGGTGAAATAAAAAAATAAAATGTTAAACTGGGGAACCTAAATATTAAGGCAACCAGGTGAACAGAGAAGGTAATTGAACACAGGTGAATCCAATAAGAAATAATCAGGGTAACCTGGAGACTATAAATGGGTAAGGGTGCCCTCCAGCTGTAACCTAAGGAAGCAACAATCAAAAAACACAGACACTGACACCATGGAGATTTTTTGGCTTAAAAGAAATGGAATATAGCTAAGCACAGGCAAAATCCTAGAGGAAAACCTGGTTCTGTCTTCTTTCCAAAAGACACTGGGAGACTAATTCCCCTTTCAGCAGAACAATAACCTAAAACCCAAGGCCAAATCTACACTGGAGTTGCTTACCAAGACGACATTGAATGTTCCTGTGTGGCCTAGTTACAGTTTTGACTTAATTTGACATGAAAATCTATGGCAAGACTTGAAAATGGCTGTCAAACAGTGGAGGCTGGTGGAGGACGGGCGCATTGTAATGTCTGGAATGGAATAAAACATCAAACCACGCTTGACTCCGTTCCATAAACTCCATTCCAGCCATTACAAGGAGCACTTCCTCCAATAGCTCCTCTCACCGCCTCCACTGCTGTCTAGCAATGAACTTGACAGAGCTTGAAGAGTTTTTTTTAAAGAATAATGGGCAAATATTGTACAATCCAGGTGTGCAAAGCTCTTAGAAATGTACTTAAAAAAGATTGGTGTTTCTAACATGTATTGTCTCAGGGGACTGAATACTTACCTAATCAAGATATATTAGTGCTCTTTGTCATGAATTTTTGCTAAATGTTAGAATATTTCTATCACCTTAACATTTGAGTATTTTGTGTAAATGGTTGATCAAAAATGATAATGAAATCAATTTTAATTCAACTGTAACACAACAAAATGTGATAAAAGCCAATGGCATTTAAAATGTGGATTGACCAGATTGTTGACTTTCTCCGTTTTGAAAAGCTCACTTATGACCTCCACAAGAGACAGCCCAAGTTTGACTTTGGTCTCCACTAAATCAAATCAAATGTATTTATATAGCCCTTCTTACATCAGCTGATATCTCAAAGTGCTGTCCAGAAACCCAGCCTAAACCCCCAAACAGCAAGCAATGCAGGTGAGGGTGCAGAACCTTGACACTACTCAACTATATTTCAAATTGGACAGAGTGAATGGGGTGATTAGGGAAATGAGCAGATACATGTTGTGTAAGGTGCTGTAAAATCTAAAAACAAATTATTTGCATCTCAGCTAAGGCTAGAAATAGCTAATATATGTTTATTTTTTTAATTGTTCTTTGTGTATGTATATGTACATGTATGTAGGATATGTGTATGTATGTATGTATGTATGTATGTATGTATGTATGTATGGATGGATGGATGGATGGATGGATGGATGGATAGATATATAGAAAAAAAGGAGGGGGGGGGGCAATGAGTGTGAATACTTTCTGAATGCACTTTATATCAACAACTGAAACAAATATCAAAGCTCTTTTTTGGGGTGGAATTTTCCTTTAAGCTACTTAACATGCTGGCAAAATGTTCTGATCGGTGCTAATGTATGAGCCAACAAGACAAGATGATCATGAGCAGCACTCACCTCAACTTTCCACAGCCTAATGGTAGACAAACCTATATCCACGTGGAAATTCAGTGAAAATAAAAATCTGACATTGATTTATCAAGACGTGAGTGAGTCTATCTAAGCAGCGCAAAATGGTGCTGAAATAGTTGAACACACGCGGTTATTAGTTATTAGTTTTGTTTTATAACAATTTGATGCCTTCAAATGCATTAGCCTACTTTATTCCAATATTTTCGTCTTTCAGTGATATATTGCCACGGTAATACTTCATGGATCCATCCAGTTATGGTTAAGAAAAAAGTCTGTGTATTGGACTATGCGACGAGATGGGTGAAGTGACCTGCCTTACAAAGTTTAGAACAGGCAGATGGATACTAGTAACAGGCGCTGCCTAACAACCAGCTAGAGCTTAAGAGCGTTTTGCGTGCCAATGCCGCCTCAGCATTGCCTCAGCATTACCACTCCATTTCATACTAAGCTGTAGCCAGAATTTAGCCGAAACCATGACGTCGGTTGGCGGAAATAAAAAAGTAGAGGCTTTATTGCCGGCAATACCTTTCATTTATTAAGAAAAGTCTGCAAAAAGTTGGTGGGATGCTAAAGTTGGTGGGAAAAGTATTGGTTTGAATGGTGTGTTAGACTCATTGCAAGTCTGTAGGCCTACTGTTTAACCACATTAGTTCACTCCCACTAAAGTGGCTAAGGACCAAATATGGGTCTGTCCACTCCTTTCTGTTTTCCATTCAGTCTAGTCTCAGGGATGAAACAGCCTACCCACCAAGCCAACTCTTGTCCTTTGCCTTGACTGACATGTAATTAGGAAACATGAGTCAAATCCAGTGCATGATGTGTGAAATTATTTATATTGAATTGCATATACAAATGTGTATTTCCAGACTAGTCGACAAGGCCTTTACAGCGCATGGAAGTGCATGCCTCAGGACTATACACAATACATATAGTATTTTCATACAATGTGTGGAGGTACACTTGATCTTTAAAAAAAAAAATCACATTTACTGTTGTGTAAAATATATTTCACCCCACCAGTAATGTTCCCTCTAGACTGCGCCTTTGCACGGCAGCGTACTTTCTCCAGGTCTGCCGCGCAGACGAAATGCCATGCCGCAGAGACGCAAGAGATTGAACTTCACTGAGTTCGACCTATATAGATCAACGTTTTTTTTCCGTGATCGAATAAACATTGTCAGCCCCTTGTCAATGCAACAAACCAAAACAAATCTAACTTTGCAAGAATGAGTCTCCGGTTTTGTTGAGGCAGCAACACAATGTTGTAGGCAGAGCCAGAGCGCAACAGAGTAGAATTATATTGGCGGGGTAGCCCAACAGCGGTCTTTCAATCACCCACGCCTATCAGATCAGAGCGCAGAGGTGCGCTTGTGCACTTTTGTTGATATTCTTTGCTAGTTGGGGAGTTATTCGCTAGGTTATATATAAGTATAGGTCAGCAATGGGGAGTTACTGCTTCCTACAAGAGCACAAAATGTGTAGTCTACATGTCAAGCTGTCTTTGAAAATCCAGTCAGGTAAAAAGCTTGTCTTAATTAAAAGGGGCAGTGTTTTATTTCAAGATGGGCTTGAATATGCAAATAAGCCAATATGCAGAGGAGTAGCTTCTCTGTATGGTCATAATTCATTTTATTTTGTAAAGTGGTTTCTTGCATCATTCAACACAATACAAGTCCATTTACAGTCACCTATTTGGCCCATGGTGTTACAGACCAAGTAAAACGATCATGAATTAAATGTCAAGCCCTTCATAATGTAAAAAAACATTTTTTAAAGTCTCATGCAATGTAGGCCTGCACTTAACACCACATATAGGCTACTGTAGGATATATGATGGAAATGAAAAGCTATTTCCAAGTGAGAATTTTATGGGATTTGCTCCCTTGATTTTGTTGTTAGTCCACATTATGCTCAGATAGCCACAATAGCCTATTGGCTACTGGCACAAACTGTAAAGGTACAGCCTCAGTGTTCACTGTAAACGTGCACAGGAAGTTGCACAAAATTCTCACAATGTTCAAGTATCTGTTCAAAAGGCCTACAGTTTGCACAGTGTCCCAAAGAATTAGAGGGAACATTGCTTACTAGTATCTGCAGCCTCTGTTTTACCACTAGGCACTAGCGTTGCCTCTCATGGCAAGTAAAATGTCTGCTACTATGATAAATTGTTGACAGATAAAAACACCTTGTAACACCCTGTGGTTTTGTATCAAACAGTGTAACAAGAGCAGAGATAACCAGTGATGTCCTTTAGTGACACTTACATGTTTCCCCTTCGTGGAAGGCTCAGCTCTTTCTGGAATCGAGAAAGAAAGATACATTAAAATGATGACAATGGCAGTAAAGCCTTGCTTGATATCACAAGAGGCTGCTGAGGTACATAATAATAGCCGAAACGGAGCAAATGGAATGGCATCAAACACCTAGAAACCTTGTGTTTGAACCATTCCATAATTCAGCTCCAGTCATTACCACGCGCCCATTCTCCCCAATTAAGGTGCCACCAACCTCCTGGACTTGATATACATTTCAAACACACCCGTTACATCCCCGAGGCATGGGACCAAAGGGTTAATGATTCCCAGAAACAAAATGAAAACAACCATTGATGGAGGTTGCCTTTGATTAGTCTTTCAAAGTCCCTCCACATCGAAGATGATTCATACACAAACTGTGGCCAACGGTACAGACGGAAAGACTGGCTGATTATTTATGCACACCGTATGACAGCTATGTCCCCTGCTCTCCTCCTTTATGGAAAGATCTTATAGCTCTGGCCTAATTGTGGATATCTTCTCATTCATAGCTGCACATTATGTATGTTGTTCTCTTTGCTTTGGTCCTGTAGCCCTTGCATATAGGCAGGCCTATGTTCATAATAATGTACTCAACATGTATGCCAAAAATTCTGTGCCACAGTGTACTCTATTTCCAAAGATAAAAGCAGGTTGTTTTGTTAACCAAAAGTACATTCTCAATTTAGATTTTTCACGATGCAAATCAGCAATCAAATTAAAATTGCAGGTCCGTGTACGGTGGATGAACCAATCAATGTAATAGAATGAAAATACATGTTTTGAATATGTGGACAAGCACATTTCCACCAACATCTCTTTGATAATGGATTTAGAGCAAACAATGGTCAACGGATTTAAATAGCTAAGCCTCTATCCGAGTAATTGGTTGGAATGAAAAACAACATTACGCGTTAGGCCGTCGGGAGGGCTAGGATTGACTCAGCTACAACGTACTGGCTATAGGACACATAAGTGAGCATAAAGGGATGTTTCTCTACCAGTCATCCATCCCTGAATCCAACGCCCATATCACCACAGCAACCTAGTGATGGCAATACAGCTGCGTTCCTTGAGTCACAATCCTTATTATGGCAACGCTCTTTGTTTTTTTTTTGTAGGAGAATAAGACATCTATAGAACATCATGTCTGTCTGTAGAAAAAAACAGTCTGTGGTTAAATGTATGTATTAACTACACTTGCGCATCCACAAGCTCGCCCTTCAGTGCCACCGCCTACTCAAACGAAGGGGCATCATTCATATGTGTACAGAATGGATCGATATCGTAGCCTATTCATGACCATTTCAAAACAATGTGGCAGTGGGACAATACATTCGATGCGAATTTGTTTTGAGATATCTATCATTTGTGGTTACAACTGGATAGAACTACCCTTGAGGACACCTAAAAGTGCGTCCAATGTAAACCGTTTAGTAAACAGCAATTGACAATCCCTAAATATCCCTTGAAATAGAGAAAGAAGAGAAACGCATGTGTGCCCTAATGCGTGTCAATACCTGTTTGTGTAGACTATCATTAATTGTCGAATGTCACAACACAAATGCAAAGCCTGGGTGTATTTTTTAAAATCTTCAGTAGGTATGCTGATGTTTTACTATTATGGGGGTTATTACCTGCAGCCCACGACGCCTCAAAATGTTTGGCTCGTCCATTGTAGAAAAATAAATTATTATAATACCGCTGACTCCCTTTTTAAAATTTCATTCAACCCATACTGCGTCCTCCTGTATCCTGCTCATCATCAATGCGACTGGATGAGAGCTGAACAAAACCGAGCATTTCGTTTAATTGTCAGGTGACCGGGCAGCGGTGAGAATTGGGAATGAATGTGCAGGGAGGGACTTCTGACAAAGCGCCTATGGGTGGCAGTGGGCTGATTCATTCAGTTCGGTAACGCTAGCCTATATCATTGAGCCAATGCAACCTTTTTCAACCATGGCTAACTTGTTGAAAGTTAACATGGGGATTTTTTAATCAGGTAGGTGGTATATGCACTAATTACCTATTTGCAGTACCTCCATTCTATATATATATATATATATATATATATATATACACCCCTGTTCTGTGTTTGTGTGAACACAAGAAGGAACCAATTGCTTAAAATCACATTCAGATGTTGTCTATCATGTTGATATATATACTGAACAAAAATATAAATGCAACAAGTTACAGTTCATATACGGAAATCAGTCGTTGGAAATAGATTCATTAGGCCCTAATCTATGGATTTCACATGACTGGGCAGGGGCACAGTCATGGGTGGGCCTGGAAGGGCAAAAGCCCACCCACTTGGGAGCCACTGAATGGTGAGCAAGGCCCAGTCAATCAGAATGAGTTTTTCCCCATAAAAGGGCTTCATTATAGACAAATACTCCTCAGATTCATCAGCTGTCAGGGGGGCTGGTCTCAGATGATCCCGCAGGTGAAGAAGCCAGATGTGGCGGTCCTGGGCTGGTTACACATGGTCTGCGGTTGTGAGGTCAGTTGGACTGGCTAATTCTCTAAAACAACATTGGAGGCGGCTTATGAACATGAAATTATTTGGCAACAGCTCTGGTGGACCTTCCTGCAGTCAGCATGCCAATTGCACGCTCCCTCAAAACATGAGAGAACTTGAGACTTTGTGTTGTGTGACAAATTTTAGTGGTCTTCTATTGTCCCCAGCTCAAGGTGCACCTGTGTAATGATCATGCTGTTTAATCAGCTTCTTGATATGCCACACATGTCAGGTGGATGGATTATCTTAACAAAGGAGAAATGCTCACTAACAGGGATGTAAACAAATGTGTGCCCAACATTTTTGAGAAATAAGCTTTTTGTGAGTACGGAAAATGTCTTGGATTTTTTTATTTCAGCTCATGAAACATAGAACCAACACTTTACATGTTGCGTTCATATTTTTTGTTCAGTATATACACCCCTTAATGTACTAATCAACACAATATCAAGGTTAATTTGACCCTTTATATGTGTGCACTATAGTGTTCCATATGTTGTGTAGCTCTATACAGTGGGCAGTCACATCATCATTGGCTCATGCAAATGACATTTTTAGACCAGGGTGGACTGGGACCAGAAATTAGCCCTGGCATTTCTAACACACTGGGACCATTTAAAAAAAACTTGATTCCCCTATAACCAAATAATTGTCAGTTATAAATTAGAGACCCACTAGGCAAAAAATGGACCAGCCCATCTGGCATTTGCCCAAAATGCTAGATGGCCAGTCCATCCCTGCCTTCAGATTACCAAGAACAATGGTGCAACTCTGACAGTCAGATGGAGAAAGGGCTTGATGATCTATGGTGCCAGTCTCCAAGTGGCACCACAATGTTTTCATACAACAATGGCTGTGTCTTGTCATGCGGTGTCACACATTCATTGATGTGAACCGGTAAAATGAATCATTCCTTGTTCTCATTTTGGGCATTGTCTCTAATCCTGAGTTTAACCCAAGGTCATCTTCCCAAGTAAGCATTAATATCCCCAAAATGTTGAGGAGGAAATAACGTAGGTCTAGTATGTCTGTCATCTATAGAGGTTTCATGTCATCACAGTCATCCCTTTTCCTTAAACATGTGTTTTTATATCTCATATCCACTTATCTTCTCTTACCATGAAATTGTTGCAATTATTTTCAGTCAAGGGGGATTGAAAAACGATGCATCCAACCTTATCATTATGAAGCTTCATTTGGTTTTGCTCGAGGCACCATATTGAATGTTTACAGGCCACTTTTTTCTCCTCTTTTTTTCTATATGTCCTTAGCATTGGGATGCGAGGCAGGTGAATTGTAAATGATCAATGATAGTTAGAACTATTCAGCCATGAAAATGTGATAGAAAAATCTCTCTTTTTCTCTCTCCTCCTCCTCTACTGTTCCTTGTCCACAACAAGCCATAGCAACAGAGCAAATTGAAAGTACACCCAGTTGCCCAACAGGATTCAACCAGATGCATGTACTGTTCTGGGATGTGGGGAGTCAACAAGGACATGTAGTACCAAAAGGAAACTTGCTACAGTTTGCTACAGATCTGCTAAGTTTAAATCATTCCTAAGCACAATTAAATACTTTTGATTACAAATGAATGTAGCCCAGCTATAGTCTGTCTTAAAAATATCCACATTTTTCTTTCTATACATCTACAGAGGACACATTCGATCTTATACACTATCATGATTTTTTATGTAGGCCTTTACATGTTATCAATAGCAACTACAAAATAAATGGCCCTAAACACTGATCCAGGCCCAGATTGGCGTTTTCTTCGCGAATGGTTCTAGTTAGGATTTGTGCCAGATTCTAGATCTGTGTGTAAGGACATTTTTACCCAGAGCATATCTGCTTAAAGGGGCAATCAGCAGTTTCTACATACCTTTGTTTACTAATTAATGATACTGTATGATGTACCCATTGACGCTTGAAGAATATAACTTGTAGATATGCTTAGTTCAACTGTCGTACTCCATCAGAACCCGAAATATAATCTTGTTTTACTCCAATGTTTGTTAAAGTAAATAGAAACAAACACTATATAGCCTCAAATCATGGTTAAAACTATATCCATGAATTTGAGTGGTTACATTTCTCCAGCCCCATCCCTCATTTTTTTCTGAAACGGGCAGGGATGACAGACATATTGTTAATGTTTCTACTACAGATTGCCACTATAGAACGCAATATATTCTCAGTGCCATTAGAGGGAGACATGCAGCCGTTCTACAGTATGTCCTGTTAGGCTCCCTCACTGGAAGCTCCATCCTCACCCTGCCTCCTTGACAATCTGCCCTGAAGATCCTTTCACATTGTGTGTGTGTGTGTGTGCGCTTGTGTGTGTGTGTGTGTGTGTGTGTGTGTGTGTGTGTGTGTGTGTGTGTGTGTGTGTGTGTGTGTGTGTGTGTGTGTGTGTGTGTGTGTGTGTGTGTGTGTGTGTGTGTGTGTGTGTGTGTGTGTGTGTGTGTGTGTGTGTGTGTGTGTGTGTGTGTGTGTGTGTGTGTGTGCGCGTGTGTGTGTGTGTGTGTGGATCTATGTTTACACTCTGTCTCCTGATGGGACACCACACAGTGTACACACGTAAACATCAGACTGTTTGTGAATGGAGCGTGAAGCAAACCATGCAGTCCAACAGAAATCCATCTCACATCTTCATAGGAAATGCATGACTCATTTAAACGAAAGATGCCATGGGGTCAATTTATACAAATGTAGGATTTTAATTCGAGGCAGTTTGCTACATCAGGCAAATAATCGTGCAGCAACAGGAAATGTGGATTATAATTATAATTCATTTTTGTAGGGGTTGATATATTTTTCGTAAGTGAAAATGACAAATTTCAGAAGCCTTTTTAAATGTCAAATACACTACAAGTCTTACATTTCCTGCATTGCGGTACAGTTTTCCTGCAATAGGATGATCAAATTAAGATCCTAAATCTGTATGAAGTTGAATGTTATCTAAGTAGGGCTCAGAGTTTTTCCAGGTAAGGTCACATTGTCAGCAAAACTCAGGTCCTTCCTAATGAAACACATTTCAGAGGGGGCAAATGGGTGAGATATTTGGGAAGAGAATGCTCACTAGCGCTTATGTTTCTTATGGATGACTATGGTTCAAACCTATTCAGATTGTAGATATTTAAGAAATGTAATAATGAATTATTCATGAATTGAAAACTTAATTGAATTGTAATTGAAAGCTCAATTAAATAGAATTGACCCAAAGTGACATCTTTGCTTGTCATACCTGCATTGACATTGCTACATTGTATAAAATTATTGCTATAAAATTATAGTTATGCCATGAACAAAAAGTAAAAAACTAGAAATAATAGTTCTAAAACAATTGTTAAATACTGATACGTTCTTATAAAAAACGATTCAAGCTACTCAACAATACACCTTCTAAATACATATACCAACTCTTGAAAAGAGCATGCCCAAATGTCCACCCATTCCGTTAGTTAGATGGCATTGAAAATTATGTGAAGAATGAGTGGTCACCCATATATGTGACAGGGTTGGGATCAATGCCAATTGAAGGCAGTCAATTCAGGAAGTAAACAAAAATGACAATTAAATAATCTGAAAAAGGGCATTTATTTTCAATGACTTCTCAATAAACTGAAAAGTAGAAGCTATTTATTTCAAAGGTTTTACATTTCTGAATTTTTTATTCAAATCACTTCCTGAATTGACTGCCCCTAATTCTGCCCCTAATTCGAATTAACCCCGATAGGCTATACATCACTGTCACTTGCGGAATCCAGAATGTGCTTGTGATTGGGAGAGGCAGTTCACAGGTGATTAAATTGTTGCAGTTTGCCATCCAGTCTCGAAAATAGAAAATTTCCTTTGTAATACTGGCAGTGGGCTTAAGGCTGATTACTCAATAGCCTATCATGAGAAATGGTATGTCACTGTCGGTCTGCCGATGATTCATACTTGGTCACCTTTCACACACTTTTAGCCCCAAAGTGGAATTCACAGAGCACATGACTATTTCATCATGTCAGTGACTGTTAGAAGAAAAAAAGTGCTAACTAGAACCTAAAAGAGTTATTCGGCTAACCCCATAGAAGAACCCTTTGAAGAACCCTTTTGGTTCCAGGAAGAACCCTTTTGGCTTCCATGTAGAACCCTCTCCACAGATCCATCCACTACAATGAATGATTAAAGGATATACAGTAGTGTACGTAATTTACTTGACAAATGATGCGTGAGTATAGGCTAAAACTATTCTAAATGATTTACAATGCCTTTGGTTCTCAGGGATCATAAAGATAATACAGATTATTTGATGGACAATATTAGTTGTATCACTACGGTAATATATTGTTGTCACGTTCTGACCTTAATTTCCTTTGTTTTGTATTTATTTAGTATGGTCAGGGCGTGAGTTGGGTGGGTTGTCTATGTTTGTTTTTCTAGGTTTTGGGAATTTCTATGTTTCGGCCTAGTATGGTTCTCAATCAGAGGCAGGTGTCATTAGTTGTCTCTGATTGAGAATCATACTTAGGTAGCCTGGGTTTCACTGTGTGTTTGTGGGTGATTGTTTCCGTGTCTGTGTTTGTTCGCCACACGGTACTGTTTCGGTTTTGTTCACGTTTATTGTTTTGTATTCATTGAGTGTTCAGTTCATGTTTTTAAATAAACAACCATGGACACTTACCACGCCGCATCTTGGTCCGATCCTTGCTACACCTCCTCTTCAGACGAAGAGGAGGAAAACCTTTACAATTGTATGTGGAAACAATCCATTGGAATCCATCGACACAGCAAGAGCTTAAATGTTTTTCAGATATAATTAATATGATTTCTTTAAAGAACTACTAGACAAACCATGGTTTCCCAGCTCATAGAACATGAGATATATACAGTACCAGTCAAAAGTTTGAACACAACTACTCATTCAAGGGTTTTTCTTTATTTGTACTATTTTCTACATTGTGGAATAATAGTGAAGACATAAAAACTATGAAATAACACATGGAATCAAGTAGTAACCAAACAAGGATTAAACAAATCAAAACATATTTTAAATTTGAGATTCTTCAAAGTAGCCACCCTTTGCCTTGATGACAGCTTTGCACACTCTTGGCATTCTCTCAACCAGCTTCACGAGGTAGCCACCTGGAATGCATTACAATTAACAGGTGTGCTTGTTAAAAGTACATTTGTGAAATTTCTTTCCTTCTTAATGCGTTTGAGCCAATCAGTTGTGTTGTGACAAGGTAGGGGTGGTATACAGTAGATAGCCCTATATTGATAAAAGACCAAGTCCAAATTATGGCAAGAACAGTTCAAATAAGCAAACAGAAACAACAGTCCATCATTACTTTAAGACATGAAGGTCAGTCAACGCAGAACATTTCAAGAACTTTGAACGTTTCTTCAAGTGCAGTCACAAAACCATCAAGTGCTATGATGAAACTGGCTTTCATGAGGACCGCCACAGGAAAGGAAGACCCAGAGTTACCTCTGCTGCAGAGGATAAGTTCATTAGAGTTACCAGCCTCAAAAATCGGCATTTAACTGCACCTCAGATTGCAGACCAAATAGATGCTTCAGATTTCAAGTAACAGACCCATCTCAACATCAACTGTTCAGAGGAGACTGCGTGAATCAGGCCTTCATGGTCGAATTGCTGCGAAAAAAACACCACTAAAGGACACTAATAAAAAGAAGAGACTTTCTTCAGGTAGCCTGTTGGTTAGAGCGTTGGGCCAGATCAAATCCCTGAGCTGACAAGGTAAAAATCTGTTGTTCTGCCCCTGAACAAGGCAGTTTACCCACTGTTCCCCGGTAACCCGTCATTGTAAATAAGAATTTGTTCTTAACTGACTTGCCTAGTTAAATAAAGGTTACATTTTAAAAAATTAATGGAGTGATGGAGTGCTGCATCAGATGACCCAACCTCAATCCAATTGAGATGGTTTGGGATGAGTAGTAATGCAGAGTGAAGGAAAAGCAGCCAACAAGTGCTCAGCATATGTGGGAACTCCTTCAAGACTGTTGGAAAAGCATTCCTCATGATGCTGGTTGAGAGAACGCCAAGAGTGTGCAAAGCTGTCATCAAGGAAAAGGGTGGCTACTTTTATATTTATATTTTATTCTAAAATGGATCTAATTGTTTTTTTCCTCTTCAATTTACAGACAATACCCCATAATTACAAAACAAAAACAGATACAAAAATATCACATTTACTTGAGTATTCAGACCCTTTACTCAGTACTTTGTTGAAGCACTTTTGGTAATGATTAAAGCCTCAAGTCTTCTCTGGAATGACGCTACAAGGTTGGCAACCCTTTATTTGGGGAGTTTCTCCCATTCTTCTCTGCAGATCCTCTCAAGCTTTGCCGATTTGGATGGGGAACGTCACTGCACAGTTATTTTCAGGTCTCCCCAGAGACGTTCAATCTGGTTCAAGTCCGGGCTCTGGCTGGACCACTCAAGGACATTCAGAGACTTGTCCCGAAGCCACGCCTGTGTTGTCTTGGCTGTGTGGGTTGTTGTCCTGTTGGAAGTTGAACCTTCGCCCCAGTCTGAGGTCCTGAGTGCTCTGGAGCAGGTTTTCATCAAGGATCTCTGTACTTTGCTATGTTCATCTTTCCCTGGATCCTGACTAGTCTCCCAGTCCCTGCCTCTGAAAATCATCCCCACAGCATGATGCTGCTACCACCATGCTTCACCGTAGGAATGGTGGCAGGTTTCCTCCTGATGTGACGCTTGGCATTCAGGCCAAGGAGTTCAATCCAGATAATTACATTTACATTTAAGTCATTTAGCAGACGCTCTTATCCAGAGCGACTTACAAATTGGTGCGTTCACCTTAAGACATCCAGTGGAACAGCCACTTTACAATAGTGCATCTAAATATTTTAAGGGGGGTGAGAAGGATTACTTTATCCTATCCTAGGTATTCCTGAAAGAGGTGGGGTTTCAGGTGTCTCCGGAAGGTGGTGATTGACTCCGCTGTCCTGGCGTCGTGAGGGAGTTTGTTCCACCATTGGGGGGCCAGAGCAGTGAACAGTTTTGACTGGGCTGCGCGGGAACTGTACTTCCTCAGTGGTAGGGAGGCGAGCAGGCCAGAGGTGGATGAACGCAGTGCCCTTGTTTGGGTGTAGGGCCTGATCAGAGCCTGGAGGTACTGAGGTGCCGTTCCCCTCACAGCTCCGTAGGCAAGCACCATGGTCTTGTAGCGGATGCGAGCTTCAACTGGAAGCCAGTGGAGAGAGCGGAGGAGCGGGGTGACGTGAGAGAACTTGGGAAGGTTGAACACCAGACGGGCTGCGGCGTTCTGGATGAGTTGTAGGGGTTTAATGGCACAGGCAGGGAGCCCAGCCAACAGCGAGTTGCAGTAATCCAGACGGGAGATGACAAGTGCCTGGATTAGGACCTGCGCCGCTTCCTGTGTGAGGCAGGGTCGTACTCTGCGGATGTTGTAGAGCATGAACCTACAAGAACGGGCCACCGCCTTGATGTTAGTTGAGAACGACAGGGTGTTGTCCAGGATCACGCCAAGGTTCTTAGCGCTCTGGGAGGAGGACACAATGGAGTTGTCAACCGTGATGGCGAGATCATGGAACGGGCAGTCCTTCCCCGGGAGGAAGAGCAGCTCCGTCTTGTTTAATAATCTTGTTTCTCATGGTCTGAGAGTCCTTTTCACAATTAAAATTGGTCTGTCATGTGTATTTTACCGATTGCTCTGTTTGTCCGGCCACAGTGTTCTTGGGGACCTTCAATGCTGCAGACATTTTTTGGTACCCTTCCCCAGATCTGTGCCTCGACACAATCCTGACTCGGAGCTCTACAGACAATTACTTCAACCACATGGCTTAGTTTTTGCTCTAACCTGCACTGTCAACTGTGGGACCTTATATAGACAGGGGTGTGCCTTTCCAAATGATGTCCAATCAATTGAATTTACCACAGTTGGATTCAAATGAAGTTGTAGAAACATCTCCAGGATGATCAATGGAAACAGGATGCACCTGAGCTCAATTTCGAGTCGCATAGCAAAGGGTCTGAATACTTACGCAAATAATGTATTTCTGTTTTTTATTTGTAATAAATTTGCAAAAAATATCTACAAACCCGTTTTCACTTTGTCATTATGGGGTATTGTATGTAGATTGATGAGAGAAAAATATATTTAATCAATTTTAGAATAAGGCTGTAACCTAACAAAATGTGGAGAAAGGGAAGGGGTCTGAATACTTTCCTAATGCACTGTATATACAAATACACATATATTTAAATCCTTTACATAATGATGACAATACATACAGTATAAGTGCAGAAGGAGTGCTCACCTGACAGTGGAGAGGTGTGGCCATGCAGGAGCTGTATAAATGAAAGCATGTCTGGAATTTCATTCATAACATTGACATCTCCTCTGAGAACAAACCTACCATGCCTAGCTCAGTCACACAGTGCTTTCTCTTCTATTGGGTGGTCCTCCTCTTCAGCCTCTGTCAGGGGGAGGGCCGACCCCGCCTGGGGCAGGAGGAGAACCAGAGGGCCTTGGTCTTGGAGTCAGTGAAGACAGGGATCCTGAACTCCATGGGGATGGAAAGGGAGGCCAGGCCCAGGGAAATGGCTTCAGAAGAGGAGCTGATGAGGATGCATAGGCTCTACAGGGAAACACTGAGGCAGCTGAGAAGGAGCTCCAGTCAGGAGGGGGAAACCCAGCGTTCCCCAAGGAGGGCATCCACTGTGCTTCATCCAGCCACAGGTGGGTCCTTACTTAAAGACACATCGTTACTGTACTGGTTTCTACCACAATACAGGACCTGACTGTTGACATTCTAGCTTTAGATAGTGATCTGACTGCATGGAATTTTGCCTTTATGCAAAGTGTATTAATAACTTTCTATAAGGTGTGTACCTGTGTACCGAAACATTCTCCCACATTTGCGTCTTCGAGAAGAATTCAAATTCGCTTTTATGACAAAACTAACAAAAAGCATTCAAACACTTTTTAAATGAATCTTAATGTACCTGTGAGTGTTTTCTGAAACCATATGTTGTGAGAATGAGTGAGTCATGCTCTGAGGAACAACTTTGTCTTAAAGGGGTTCATTTTTGTGTGCACTCCAACAAAAGCCTACCATTAACATTTGGTCTGAGCAAAGGCTTGATAGTAACACAGTACCTCTTCTCCAAAGCTTTTAAATCGTTTGACATCGTTTTCTTTTTTTGACAAGGCACATCCGTTACAACTCTTAAAAGCACAACCTATTCAAGCCATGACAGTAATTCTAAGTACTTGAGCATTTGTGTAACAACCCTCTTTTCACCTCTTTCAGTGGAGCCTCTCAAAGTGCTTTGGAGTGATGAGGAACATCCATCAGATATGCTTTGGTACAGAGCTGTATTCCACAAGAACCCACACATCAGGAAGGAGCTCACTTTGGCCCGGGCTGAGCTGAAGCTCTACAGACAGCTGTTGGATGGCTCTAAAGCTGCCGAGCCCACAATTAGGGATGAGGTTCATGTGAAGATCTATGAGACGAAACC
The DNA here is from genome assembly GCF_034236695.1 of Oncorhynchus nerka. Lineage (NCBI taxonomy): Eukaryota > Metazoa > Chordata > Actinopteri > Salmoniformes > Salmonidae > Oncorhynchus > Oncorhynchus nerka. The sequence goes on from NC_088415.1 coordinate 82,107,832, forward strand.
ACTGAACTCATCTCTATTGATTCACACAGAGACCCTTGTTCAGACGGTCGCTGCAAGAACTGGTGATTTGACTTTGGACATCAGAACTGTGGTTGGTAAGTGGAGTGGGAGGTCGGACGGCCACTCTCTGGTTGTGGAAGTAGAACTGGCCTTAGAAGAGGGAACTGATCCCAAGAGGACCCCTCAGATGGTCCTGGAGGTAGACCTTGTAGAACCTAGATCAGCAGGCAGAAGAAGACGGACTCGCTCCAACAAAGACGACAACTGTGACGAAGACGGTAGCTGCTGCCGAAAATCCATCAATGTGTCCTTCAAGGAGATTGGCTGGTCAGACTGGGTCGTGGCCCCCACTGGTTACAACATGCATTTCTGCGACGGCTCCTGTCCACACAACTACAAGCCAGCCAGCATGCACGCGCAGGCGAAGTCTCGTCTTCACCACATCAACAAGGGAGCAACACCTCACCCCTGTTGTGTGCCGGCAGCCTACGAGCCTGTGGTCCTCATGCATTATGACAGTTGGGGAAAGTTGAAGCTCACACCCTTCAATGACTTGATTGTCAGCAAATGCCACTGTGCTTGAGTCCTTCAGGGCAACGCCCAGGCAAGGACAAACAAAAGAGTCAGAACAAACCTTTTCCTTTAGTGCTACATATTGAAATAGAATGGATAATGTTTTCAAAGGACGTAAGAAAAGAACATTTGTCATGCTCAATTAGTGACATTACTAATGTTCTTTTCAACAGCTAAGCAAACAAAAATACCCAACATTATCCATCACTTATGGATTTTGAGAGAAGTTACTGTGGAGCGATGACTGAAATGTACTATTTTATTGGAAGATAAACTTTGTTAGTCTCATGTGGCCCATAATATCCTATTCTTCCAAGACTATGTACAAAATTATATTATTTATTGTAATTTATTTAACAGGGTCTAAAACTTACTTGTATTGTTTTGTAGTGTAGTTTTCAACGTTACACTATTTAGATTGATCCTTACATCACTGTACTGTAAATATGTATTACATTTAATGTAATTCTATGTACAGTATTATTTCCAAACATTTTGGAAGTTTGTCCGGAAAAAAACTTGTTTTTAAAATGTCAGTTACTGTAGTGTGGATATTACACCTACTGTTTATGTTGGATTGTTGTGCCTGAATGCGTATGCACACAAACTTTACAACAAATATTTTTTACTCACAAATTATGTTTAACCCATGTGTTTAATTCCTTAGCAACAGTAAAAGAACTTGAAATGATTGTGCTTTACGGAAAACCATCTAGATAATATTTCAAAAGTTAGGGTGTGCGGTGAAAGACGTAAAGTATATGATAGCCAATATCTTGCATCTGTAGCTTTGAACCATTTATACAGTGGCTTTGACCAAAGACTGAATGACCTGCGGGACAAATTAACAAAGTATTTGATTTTGCATGACAGTAAGAATAGCACACAGAACACATTACGACATGAATTGTAAACTCAGCACCATGAACAGATATCATATCTCTAAACAATAAATACAATTTATATTAATGTAATATAATGTGAAAGGCAATACTGTATCTCGATAACCACAATGAAATATTATAGAGATAAGTTCGGATAAATAAAGAGAGAACAAATAATGCCAAAGATAGTGTTTGATAATTATAAGCATCATATCTCATTTTTTATCAATGACAAAGATAACAAACAATAAACAGGCAGCGGGCAACATAACCTGATGGTTTTTCTATCAAACAACTTAATAAACAACACTCATTCAACAAAACAACTCAATATACAGTGGGGCAAAAAAGTATTTAGTCAGCCACCAATTGTGCAAGTTCTCCCACTTAAAAAGATGAGAGAGGCCTGTAATTTTCATCATAGGTACACTTCAACTATGACAGACAAAATTAGAAAAGAAAATCCAGAAAATCACATTGTAGGATTTTTAATGAATTTATTTGCAAATTATGGTGGAAAACAAGAATTTGGTGACCTACAAACAAGCAAGATTTCTGGCTCTCACAGACCTGTAACTTCTTCTTTAAGAGGCCCCTCTGTCCTCCACTCGTTACCTGTATTAATGGCACCTGTTTGAACTTGTTATCAGTATAAAAGACACCTGTCCACAACCTCAAACAGTCACACTCCAAACTCCGCTATGGCCAAGACCAAAGAGCTGTCAAAGGAAACCAGAAACAAAATTGTAGACCTGCACCAGGCTGGGAAGACTGAATCTGCAATAGGTAAGCAGCTTGGTTTGAAGAAATCAACTGTGGGAGCAATTATTAGGAAATGGAAGACATACAAGACCACTGATAATCTCCCTTGATCTGGGGCTCCATGCAAGATCTCACCCCGTGGGGTCAAAATTATCACAAGAACGGTGAGCAAAAATCCCAGAACCACACGCGGGGACCTAGTGAATGACCTGCAGAGAGCTGGGACCAAAGTAACAAAGCCTACCATCAGTAACACACTACGCTGCCAGGGACTCAAATCCTGCAGTGCCAGACGTGTCCCCCTGCTTAAGCCAGTACATGTCCAGGCCCGTCTGAAGTTTGCTAGAGAGCATTTGGATGATCCAGAAGAAGATTGGGAGAATGTCATATGGTCAGATGAAACCAAAATAGAACTGTTTGGTAAAAACTCAACTCGGCGTGTTTGGAGGACAAAGAATGCTGAGTTGCATCCAAAGAACACCATACCTACTGTGAAGCATGGGGGTGGAAACATAATGCTTTGGGGCTGTTTTTCTGCAAAGGGACCAGGACTACTGATCTGTGTAAAGGAAAGAATGAATGGGGCCATGTATTGTGAGATTTTGAGTGAAAACCTCCTTCCATCAGCAAGGGCATTGAAGATGAAACGTGGCTGGGTCTTTCAGCATGACAATGATCCCAAACACACCGCCCGGGCAACGAAGGAGGGGCTTCGTAAGAAGCATTTCAAGGTCCTGGAGTGGCCTAGCCAGTCTCCAGATCTCAACCCCATAGAAGATCTTTGGAGGGAGTTGAAAGTCTGTGTTGCCCAGCAACAGCCCCAAAACATCACTGCTCTAGAGGAGATCTGCATGGAGGAATGGGCCAAAATACCAGCAACAGTGTGTGAAAACCTTGTGAAGACTTACAGAAAACGTTTGACCTCTGTCATTGCCAACAAAGGGTATATAACAAAGTATTGAGATAAACTTTTGTTATTGACCAAATACTTATTTTCTACCACAATTTGCAAATAAATTCATTAAAAATCCTACAATGTGATTTTTCTCATTTTGTCTGTCATAGTTGAAGTGTACCTATGATGAAAATTACAGACCTCTCTCATCTTTTTAAGTGGGAAAACTTGCACAATTGGTGGCTGACTAAATACTTTTTTGCCCCACTGTGTAACACAATTGTTTTGGGATATAACCCAACATTTTGGTGTGTAGAAGGCCTATTTTGTCAATTGTGAGAGATTTTGATATGAAAGTCAAAGAGGATAGCCCATTTCAAAATACATTTTACAGTGTATGTATACACAGATATGAATATAAACATTTACAAATACAGTATAAATGTGTATTTGCGTATGTTTATTAAAATATTTTATATACTGATATAATTTCAAATTGAGTATTCTAAAGCATAAACATATTTTGGGAAGCATACAGCATTGGAGGCTCCTCAGAGGAGGGAAGGGAGGACTATCCTCCTCAGTAAATTTCATAAAAATAAAATAGCCAAACATGAAAAAAAGTTGGCTATTTTAGATAAAACTATACTAAATATTCACGTCACCAAATAATTGATTACATTTACATTTACATTTAAGTCATTTAGCAGACGCTCTTATCCAGAGCGACTTTTAAAACACTGTTTTGCAATGTCTACAGTTGCCTCAACAGCACTCTGTAGGGTAGCGCCATAGTGACAGCTAGTTTCCGTCCTCTGGGTACATTGACTTCAATACAAAACCTAGGAGGCTCATGGTTCTCACCCACTTCCATAGACTCACACAGTAATTATGACAACTTCCTGAGGACATCCTCCAACATATCAGAGCTCTAATATAGTGCTGAAAGCATAAGCTACAGCTAGCTAGCACTACAGTGCATAAAATGTGATGAGTAGTTGACTCAAAGAGAGAGAAATACAATATGTAAAGAGTTTTGAACAAATGTATTTATTTATAAATGAAGGAGAAGCAAGTGAGGGAGAGAGAGAACTAGCTAGCTATATTTCATATTTTGTTTTCACTTTCACTTTCTCTTGGCTAGATAATGTAGCTAGCTAGTTTAGCCTACTCAAACATCCGGCTCAAACAGAAAGGGATGCTATGTTAGCTAGCTGGCATTAACGATGTAGGCTGTGTGTAGCGATTAGTGGTTATGATATGAAGGTTTGGCTTGGAAAGGCTTTTTCACCTGGTTACAGACAGCTGATGTGTTGTGCACTGAAATCCACAACGAAGGGAAAAGGTGAGAGGAGAGTGCGTAGATGCGAGAAAGAATTCTACAACGAGCAAAATTATCATGCTGTGATCAGGGGTGTATTCATTCTGCCGATTCAGTTGAAAAACGTTTCACAAATGGAAGCAAACAGAATTAAATGGGGATAAACATACCTGAATTTGTACAATAGAGACTCTCATTTGCAACTGTTGGATTCATGATTACACCCTAGATGCAGGTAAATGTGCGCAAGGTGGTATTGAATATGTCACTGTCTGTCACCTTTTCTCTCGACCTACGTTATAAACTTTCATTCTTAGGCTAGGTTTTAGAAACCTCATGATAGGCATATGGAAAATGTGAGTATCATGTAGTAGCCTAAACCTATCAATGTAATATTGAGCTGGGTGAATGGAATATCAATGACACTCATCCAATATGCTGTAATAGAAATAAGGCTATGCTCATAAAAAAAAAGTGTCCTCCCTCATCTTAAACGTCACTGACCACCAATGGCATACAGTACTATGTACTGATGTCACATGTCCATTACTTCAGTAGATTGATGAGGGGTGTGACATATCAAGTGTCCGGGAAATTGAATATAAGTAAGTCATCAATCTCCGGACATATACAAATATTGACAAATATTGCCGTCTTCATTTGGTAAAAGTACAGCTAATGTACACCAGGAAACTCCCCAAGTTCTTTGTTCATGCTTACTGAAAGTCCATCCTCTATTTCTCCACAGCCAAGACCTGATATTAACACCCTCAATCTTACGTTTTGAAAGGTCTTGTTACCACCCAATGTATACAATTTGCAGGGAATGAAAATCTGAATCAGTCTTCATCATTGTGCAAACTTGGGTGGGTGGCGTTGGATGTTGAGTGCGGTTATTCAGGAGGCAGTGTTATAACGGGCTTTGAAATTGAGCTGTTTTTAACATCCACTCTCTTTCAGATGTACTCACTGTGGCGTGATAAATCTGAAAGGTATCCCATCACAAACTACAGTACCAGTCAAAAGTTTGGACACACCTTCTCATTCAAGGGTTTTTCTTTATTTGTACTATTTTCTACATTGTAAAATAATAGTAAAGACATCAAAACTATGAATTAACACATATCGAATCCTGTAGTAACAAAAGTGTTATATCAAAATATATTTTATATTTGAGATTCTTCAAAGTAGCATCCATTTGCCTTGATGACAGCTTTGCACACTCTTGGCATCCTCTAAACCAGCTTTGTGAGGTTGTCACCTGGAATACATTTCAATTAGCAGGTGTGCCTTGTTAAAAGTTCATTTGTGGACATTTCTTTCCTTCTTAATGCGTTTCAGCCAATCAGTTGTGTTGTGACAAGGTAGAGTGGGTATTAAAAGGATAGCCCTATTTGGTAAAAGATCAAGTCAATATTATGGCAAGAACAGGTCAAATAGGCAAAGAGAAACAACAGTCCATCATTACTTTAAGACATGAAGGTCAGTCAATCCGGAAAAGTTCAAGAACCTTGAAAGTTTGTTCAAGTGCAATCGCAAAAACCATTAAGTGCTATGATGAAACTGGCTCTCATGAGGACCGCCACAGGAATGGAAGACCCAGAGTTACCTCTGCTGCAGAGGATAAGTTAATTAGAATAACTGCATCTCAGATTGCAGCCCAAATAAATGCTTCACAGAGTTCAAGTAACAGACACATCTAAACATCAACTGTTCAGAGGAGGCTGCGTGAATCAGGCCTTCATGGTCGAATTGTTGCAAAGAAACCACTACTAAAGGACACCAATAAGAAGAAGAGAAACACAAGGAATCGATATTAGACCGGTGGAAATCTGTCCTTTGGTCTGTGTCTTTGTGAGACGAAGAGTAGGTGAACGAATGCTCTCTGCATGTGTGGTTCCCACTATGAAGCATGGAGGAGGTGTCTGGTTTGCGATCAGTGGGACTATCATTTGTTTTTCAACAGGACAATGACCCAACACACCTCCAGGCTTTGTAAGGGCTATTTGACCAAGAAGGAGAATGAGGGAGTGCTGCATCAGATGACCTGGTCTCCACAATCCCCCGACCTAAACCAAATGGAGATGGTTTAGGATGAGTTGGAACGCAGAGTGAAGGAAAAGCAGCCAACAAATGTTCAGCATATGTGGGAACTCCTTCAAGATTGTTGGAAAAGCATTCCAGGTGAAGCTGGTTGAGAGAATGTCAAGAGTGTGCAAAGCTGTCAAGGCAAAGGGTGGCTACTTCGAAGAAACTCAAATATATTTTTGGGTTACTACATGATTCCATGTGTTATTTCATAGTTTCGATGTCTTCACTATTATTCTACAATGTAGAAATAGTTTTAAAAAATGAAGAAAAACACTTGAATGAGTAGGTGTGTCCAAACTTTTGACTGGTACTGTAGGTCAAAGGGATTTTTGCTTCCTTTCTACGTGTCTCCTTTAAAACATCAATGAAACATACTACTATACTACTATAATACTCCAGTTCACTGCTGGAACTTTTCCAACACACAGGGAGACTCAATCTGAATGTTTTTGGGCCATTTCTTCAGTTTGAGTATCACTTCCTCATTTTCAATGTTTTTGCGAGACATCATGTTTGAACAATCACACTGACTAGCTTCTCTTCGTCCCCAATGACCAAACGTAATTTCATTAATCCATCATCACAATATGCATTCTCTCAGTGCAGGAGGAATGTTATGTATTACTCATCCCCAGACAACCCATCACCAGTCCGCTCAACAGATGACTTCACTTCACACTATTTGATAACCTCATCAGATTCAAAGGGCATCCCCCTGTCTTTTTTTTCTATTTCTATTTTTTTTCTCTTTCTATTTTATGAGAAAGGAGAAGCTGAAATCAAAGCCATCGGTAACTCTCTATGTGGTTGTAAGTTATTTAATATGAGGGATACCTGAGGAAAATCTGACCTCTCTGAAAGGAAAATGGATGGCCCTCCCTTCAGTAATATATATTTTTACCTGACCCTCCCTGAACGCTTGGGAAAAAAACAAGTAATCCTCCCCTATACCCAGAATAATAATTCAAATATAACGTGGATAGCAGAGAACATGCCTACTGTTTCCCCTCACTCCTAGGACAGACCAGAGCCTTAGATATGCAGTTTAGAAACTGTTTTAGAATCGGATAAGCTAAATTAACAAACCAGGCATGCATAGCTCACTGCATGATACTCAAAACCAAAGACTGGCCAAACTCATATTTAAAAACATTACTAAGGCATTTTTTGTTTCATTACTATTTAATTCCAAGTAATACTTTTTTACAATTTCATTTATACAACCTAAATGCAAACTGTATAGGCATGTTGTTGAAATGCTGAGTGCTCCTGCCAGCCTGTAGCATGTCACAAAAACTTCACAATTAATTGTTTAAATGGCAAGCTCTACAGCAGTGTTGTGTTTAAGACAACCTAAAGCGAGACTGATTCGAGACCAAGACCAGAGCAAATCGAGTCCAATTCAAGACCATGATTGTAATTTTATCAAATCACCACCATAATAAGAGTTCAAAATATCCAGTATTTCTGTGTTCATATTTCAGAAAAACACATGGATTCTTTAGATATTCAGAACAGTAATAAAAATGCATGCTAAGGGGAAAATTGAGCCACTCTACAAAATATTACTAACCCAAACACAGTGGGGAACAATGGGCCTTCTACGCCTTCAGAGAAGGGCTTGGGATTTATAAAATAATAATAATAATAATAATAATATTTTCAATGATGTTCTGATTTAATCTCTTCAGTTTTTGTTGGAAATTAAAGGGTTAACACTGAAGAGAAAAAAAATCCAATCAGGATTTTTCTTTGCTGGTCTCTGGGGAGATAAATCAATTAGCTAATTCAGCCATTGGCTAGGCCATCAGAAGCTAAATAAAGGCATCTGCCATTCAACTGTATAAGGGCAACATTTTGGGGTGACAGTGGAATCATCCAATCATATTTAGACTTAAATGGAAGAGACCATTTTTATAAAAACGTATGGGAACTTCTGCCTTCTTGATCTAACTAGCTGGTGGCTTGTCGGCTAGATTGCAGCGGCTGCAGCAGGTGTTATCAAAGAGGATATTGGTTCTAATTTGTTAGCTTCTCCCTTTTCAAGAATAACTTTCAACAAGAAGTTCAGTTTCAAGTTATCATCATCTGGTGACTGGAACTGGGTGTTTTATTGCAGCACGCTAGCTGTTGTTACCTTAACCATCTCTTCGAAAATGACTTGTATGTGAAACATTGTTGCATTTAAAGTGGAACTGACAGCATTTTAGCAACATTAAATCTTATTAAAATCTGTTCATTTCCACCCCCAGGAGGAATATGGCACTTAAAAAAAAAAAATTCTGACAAGCGACCACTTAGATACAGTGGTGGAAAAAATACCCAATTGTCATACTTGATTAAAAGTACAGATACCTTAATAGAAAATGACTCAAGTAAAAGTGAAAGTCAACCAGTAGTTCTTGTGTAAAAGTCTAAAAGTATTTGGTTTTAAATATACTTATGTATGAAAAGAACATTTAATTGCTAAAATGTACTTAAGTATCAAAAGTAAAATTAAAAGTATAAATCATTTCAAATTCCTTATATTAAGCAAACCAGACGGCACAATTCTCTTGGGGCCTGGGGCACACTCCAACACTCAAGACATAATTTACAAACAAAGCATTTGTGTTTAGTGAATCCGCCAGATCAGGTAGTAGGGAAAACCAGGGATGTTCTCTTGATAAGTGCGTGAATTGGACAATTTCCCTGTCCTGCTAAGCATTTAAAATGTAACAAGTACTTTTGGGTGTCAGGGAAACTGTATGGAGTAAAAAGTACAACCTTTTCTTTAGGAATGTAGTGAAGTAAAAGTTGTCAAAAATATAAATAGCAAAGTAAAGTAAAGAAACTACTTCAGTAGTACATGAAAGTATTTTTACTTTAGTACTTTACACCACTGCTTAGATATGGTAATTTCCACTTTTTCATTTTTTTTTAGAATGTTTGGGAATTACGTATACTAAGCCATTTGTGAAAATTCTCTAGCAATATAGAGTGGGAAAACGGCCATGCGAAAGTGGCTGTTACACTACAGTAAATAAAACAGAATAAAACATCTGTCTTGTCCAGGACTGGAGTCTTCACAGACTGGTGTGCTATAGCCGATCAGAGCTACAGTAGGCCTTTATACAAACAAGCCATTTGCCACACGGGCCTGCCATCATTCACTCTGAACTGGACTGTGTGTTTACAGGCAGTAGGGCCTGCCATCATTCACTCTGAACTGGACTGTGTGTTTACAGGCAGTAGGGCCTGCCATCATTCACTTTGAACTGGACTGTGTGTTTACAGGCAGTAGGGCCTGCCATCATTCACATTGAACTGGACTGTGTGTTTACAGGCAGTAGGGCCTGCCATCATTCACTTTGAACTGGACTGTGTGTTTACAGGCAGTAGGGCCTGCCATCATTCACTCTGAACTGGACTGTGTGTTTACAGGCAGTAGGGCCTGCCATCATTCACTTTGAACTAGACTGTGTGTTTACAGGCAGTAGGGCCTGCCATAATTCACTTTGAACTGGACTGTGTGTTTACAGGCAGTAGGGCCTGCCATCATTCACTTTGAACTAGACTGTGTGTTTACAGGCAGTAGGGCCTGCCATCATTCACTTTGAACTGGACTGTGTGTTTACAGGCAGTTGCAACAGCGTGACTTTAGATCATTAGAATGCATTTGCCAAAAGCCACAAAATAGACCAGAATGGATTTCTGATAATATGTAAACACCACAGAAGTTCTCTTACATATGGGAACTTTACAGTCTTATTGATGTAACAACCATGAAAAGGTAGACTCTCTCCCTCAGTTATGTACATCAACAAGATGGGGAATTGTAGGCTCCTCGTCCTTTGAGTTTTCCCTATAGATTTAGATTTTCACTCTCAAAAGATCACTTTTTTTTTAAATAAAAAAATACACATATTTGATGGTCTAAGTCCACAACAATGCCACATCCACAAACCACATCAATCTGATTGGGTGGGCCTGTCAGGGCCCGGCTCCCCAGTGGGTGGGCCTCTGTCCACCCAGGCCCATCCATGTCTACGCCCCTGATGCAAACAGTACATGATGTTAATTGAGCATCAAAAACTTTGGACTAAACTTTTTCAATAACTGGTTTGCACCCATTGTTGCCTTAGTTAGCATTTACTGGCTGACATCATAAGTTGAAACGTTTTTCCTACCCTACCGGCTACCGATGTCATTCTTCTGTGAGCTGCTCTGTGCCAAAACCAGCTGAGAGCTGCACACTCTTGCTGCCTGCAGATGATATTCAGCTGAAACTAGGTTGTTTGTGGCGAGCATATTTCACATGCTTTGCGATTGTGTAGGCTACTTTGTGCATGGTTTCCCTATTGTACTACATAATTGAAGTCGTATACCTCCACTACACTACTTCGATACGCATCAGTAGGGATTAAGAAGTGAGTATACTGTACGCAATGCCCACTGAAAAAACACAATCAAATACTTTCATTGATACCACAAAACAAAAACAGACAAATAAAGCTTTTTACTCCAATTTGGCGACCCTCATAAAATCCGACATAGCACAAGTATTCCAAAGTATTATGTGAAAACAAGCATAGAAAACAGCATTGGCATTAATTTAACAAATGTAAAAAACAAGGCTAGTATTATATTGTAATTATTTAGGTGACAACCCGGTTGATTAAAAAGATTGGGTTGTTAACACATTTGTTTTTTATATTAATAAATGTGGGACACAAAAAAAGGCAGTGTAGAACAACACCATCATGCACCAACACCATCATGCACCAACACCATCATGCACCAACACCATCATCCCCCAAAAAATGTATTTTCCTATGAATGAAGTCACACAAAAATGTGTGTCTTTTCACACAAATTAAGCCACACAATAACACACAAAATCTGCTGAAATTCTATTTGTACATATTTGCATGAATTGAGTGTGAGATTGTTGGGTTTATACCTGCATATACCCTCCACTACACCACTGGACCTTTGTGTTTTTACAAAAAGTGCAGTCTCCTACATGAGTTCACTGGTATTATGGTTGCTGTCCTTTCAGAATCACAAACCTGTCACACACTGAAGGCCTATAGGTTCACCAGTGTGCAAACATGTCTATAATAGATAAGGATGTTAAGATATTAATGTTCTGAGAAAGGAGTGTATATATTTGGCCAAGCGAAGTGGTTTTATGCCCTGACTGAATCAGGGTTGCCAGGTCTGGCTAAAATTTCTAGCCCAATGACCTCGGAAAACCCGCCCACAAGGCCTGAAAACTAGCCCAAATAATTTTTTGCAGCAAAAGAGGACTTGCCACATTTATCCAATAAACACTTTTTCCATAATGTTATCGATTGAATTAAGAAGGAATATTGACTTTATTTTTTATGACAGACTAAAAAGCTCAATTCGTTTTTCCCATCAAAATAATCTCTGCGCAAGAAACACTTGGATGAACTTAAAAAAAACAATGTTAGGCTATTTTCTGTCAATTGTGCCGTCATTTTGTGCCAGATGTTAAGACTACAAACTATTATAAATGGTCTATTTGCGAGATTGACTTGTTATTTCAATAGGCATAGGCTACTGACTAAAATCTGGGTTTATAACTGCAATTAAACTTTGCCGTGGTTTACTGAGATAGATGCAGGTAGTCTATAGCCCATGATAGGCCAACATGCCAACATATCATTTCAGGGAAAAGTCCACAATGAAACTGACATTTAAGAATGCAGTTTACTTTAAACCACCTCTGAGCAAACTTATCTAAACAGCTCTAGTGCCCCTAAAGTCATTTTCCAATGCTTTGTTGCGGTTCTAGCGTGTTAATATATGTTTTATGCAAAAGGTGTGCCTCCATAATGACCAACCTAAATAGCCTACCTACAACTGGTAAACAGTGGTCACAAAGTGCACTGGTGCTGCTCTGCCTCCGTGACTCAGCTTACTCTGCTGCAGCACTCTCTCAAAGCACACACGCACCCTTTCGGCCCTCTCCCTCTCCCCCATTCACATGCTCACTCACTGACTCACTCACTCAGTTACAGCCTGCTCACTGCCTGATAGTCAGAGGCAGCAGGTCACAGTGAAATATATGTATATATTTTTAAGAGAAATGCCATGGCGGTCGCGGTGCAATTTAGAAGTACCGCCAAAAATCTGGCACCCGCGACCAATACATTTTCACCCGCAACATCGTTATTAAAGTTTACTAATTTTGGCAAAAATAAATAAATAATTGCAACACTGGACTGAATGGAAGCTGGTAATTAGGAGTTTTTTTTACTACCTTGGTCTAGGCAACTATTTATGAGTCCTCACTGTCCGAGACCGAGTCAAGACCGAGTCCAAATGTATCAAACACCGAGACACTGAATATGTGGGCTCCAGACCATTCTCGAGACCTGTCAACAAGACTGCTATACAGTGCCTTCAGAAAGTCTTCACACCCCTTGACTTTTCCACATTGTGTTGTGTTACAGCCTGAATTTAAAAAGGAGAAGACTTTTTGTCATTGGCCTACACACAATATCCCATAATGGGCCCCATACTGGGGGGGAAGAATCCTTTGACTCGCCTCCTGAAGTGGCAGTGTAAACAGCACAGCCAATCTTTTAGGCAACACGCCCCTCTGGGTAACAATTGGGTACATTTCGACTTCTCCCTAACTACAGAGTGAAAAAGTTCACTGTAAAAATGTTTTACATTTTGGGCTAAACTGCTACTTATATTTAAATTTGCCCCAAAAAGTTGTTGCACTGTGCCGAACCTAGCAGGCACTTACTAAAATATGTACAATAACATAATAACATACTTTTTAGTCTGTAAAACAAAGAAAAAGATTCTAATTAAGACAAATGTTTTTGTCAATATGGCCAAGTTTCCTTCAGAGGTGGATAAAACATAAAGCCACCAGAACATATTGGCTCCTTTGATTCCTCTTCCTGTCCTACAAAAATATGACTGTTTGGATTTGAATAGGGTCATCTTTATGGCTGTAACTATAGAACATCTGGCATTATATAAATATCTTCCTCAGGAGGCAGTATGGCCAGGCTACAGGACATGTCGTTGCTGTAAATTGCATCATCGGGTAAATCACACTGCAGATATACATCCTCGGGTTCAGCGGGTGACCTGGAGAGACAGGTAGACAGATGGGCCAACATCAGAACATGGCCTATGTGTGCTCACTGTCGTGTGGTCAACATTTGTCAACTCTGTTAAAAGTCCATTGTTGAGTCATTGAGACACAGTAGGATTAATACAATTCAAACGTGAAAATAAAAGAGGCATGAAGTCTTGGAAATGAACAGTTTGCAAAAGGCAAAGACAAACTCTGATTTTCCTCAATATAATGACCTAATCAACTTTCAACTTCCCGTGTACTTTGTTTGAACATTTCAACCCAAACTAATCATCATCATGTAACCTACCTTTTCATGTTGCTGATTGTCTTGTTGGAGTCAGTGAAGTTCTCGTAGATAGGGCTATGATCAGCGGGTGGTGGTCTGACCATGGCCGTGTATTGGGAACCTTCAAGCTGACGTGTGTTGACCTCTGTGCTCTTGAGTTGATCTAACTGCCACATATTCCTACATTTACTGCACTTGGTATAGATCAGCGCAATCACTACTCCCAGAACTATGAAGAACAGAGGAAGACCCACAGCATATCCCATAGAAAAACCAAAAGAAGCTGGTTCTAGGCAGTCTGTGGTAGAGTTTGCACGGAGACAAGTTGTATTAGACATCATGACCTGTGAATGAAAAAATGCATTATTGGATGACAGCAGTTTGTGATGTTGAAATGAAGGGTAGCCTACTATGCATAAACAGTCTGGTATTTAAGTCATTCAATAAATGATGTCATTAACTAAACCTAACTAACCAAACCCAGGTCACCATTGCAAAATAATGCAAGAACCTATGAGCTAAATAAACGATTCATTAAAATTGAAATCAACAACATATTGATCAATAAGAAATATATTAATACAATGCATATCCTAAGAACATTTTCCAGATTCCAGTATTGTTTGAATAGCCCCCAGATAGCACCCATGAAACACAGAAGATCAGTAGGTCAGAACCAATAAAAATGTGTTTTACCAGGCCTTGGTGAGACGAACAGAGTGGTCCAGTTGGTCTATGAGTGAGAGACGATGAAGTTGTTGACTGAACTTCCAAGTTCCCTTTTTTCTATGTTGAAAAAGTGGAACTTAGCAAAAATGAAAGTCACATCAAGATTTCCTGTAAAAGCCTCATTACCTCATAGAGAAAATAGAACACACTGCATGGAAGACACACGTTTGGGACTTTCATTTATTTACTGTACATGATTGCTGAATTGTTCACTGTTCAAACAGCAATTGTTTTATAGTATAGTTTAACTCACTCATATGAACTGATAAGCAGTGAGTCCGTGTGCAATTATGTTTCGAAACACTCCTGTCCAGAACACATTTGACATATATTTTTATGTCCATAGCCTACAAAATGAGATGTAATTTCCACCAGCAAATTATTTCTGTGAAATGATATTATAGCTGCTAGGTGTGTGATAAAATATTGTTTATCACAAACACAACGTTTTTTTCCTGCTAAAAACCTGTTTTTGCTTTGTCATTATGGGTTGTTGTGTGTAGATTTATGAGTTTATCAATTTTAGAATAAGGCTGTAACATAACAAAATGTGGATAAAGTCAAGGGGTCTGAATACATTCCAAATGCACTGTATTTCCTGCTGAAGTGGCATTGGAGAAGCCTTGCAAAGGAAGTATAGACCACAAACACAGCTTCATCAGTTTCCAGAACCATGTTTCCAGTAACGCTGTGTGACATGCAAATTCAGTATCTTAGCAGGTGTCTGTCATACACAAAACAGAAATGACAGAAATATCAATCTGGAAGAACAAACTGGTCTCTCGCCAGATTCATAACAATAGAAGACATCAGGGTTTTCTACCACATGCTGTTATCTGTTCCCAATGTAACATGTTTACCACAGAAATCATTAAATAGCAGCAATGTGAAATCAAATCTGGGCCCCACATTAGACGGACTGTCCATACAATTAAGACAACAGAATCAAATCAAAGTTTATTTGTCACGTGCGTCAAATACAACAGGTGTAGACCTTACAGTGAAATACTTACTTACAGGCTCTAACCAATGGTGCGAGAACAAAAAGGTGTGTGTGTGTGTGTGTGTGTGTGTGTGTGTGTGTGTGTGTGTGTGTGTGTGTGTGTGTGTGTGTGTGTGTGTGTGTAGGTAAGTAAGTAAAGAAATAAAACAACAGTAAAAAGACATTTGAAAAAGAGTAGAAAGGCTATATACAGACACCGGTTAATCAGGCTTATTGAGGTAGTATGTACATGTAGGTATGGTTAAAATGATTATGCATATATGAACAGAGAGTAGCAGAAGCGTAAAAAAGAGGGGTTGGTGGGTGGTGGGACACAATGCAGATAGCCCGGTTAGCCAATGTGCGGGAGCACTGGTTGGTCGGGCCAATTTAGGTAGTATGTACATGAATGTATAGTTAAAGTGACTATGTATAAGATAAACAGAGAGTAGCAGCAGCGTAAAAGAGGGGTTGGGAAGGGGCATACAATGCAAATAATCCGGGTAACCATTTGGTTACCTGTTCAGGAGTCTCATGGCTTGGGGGTAAAAACTGTTGAGAAGCCTTTTTGCACAACAGAGTAGTGAAAACAATTAGCTCTTTAGATATACCTCCCCCTGCTGTCAGTTACTGCCTTGAGCATGAGTTACCATGAATATCTCAATCCCAAAAAATGTTAAATACCTTATCTATCCACCATCAATATATCCATCTACCTATCTAAAGATATTACACTTTTTATCACATATTTATGCATCCATTTTTCAGATGCTTCTCTTTTTTGGGGCATAGCATTGGCACAGGTTTGTGTTTTAGCTGGATATTCATTTTCACAGCAATTATTGGCTGCCATCACCAATGTTTTGAGGCAAGGGGCTGGGGGGGTCTAAAGTGAAGTGGAGATGAAGTCGGGGTCAGGGACAAAGTTATCTCTATTTAAATAAAATTGAAAAGCTACGGAACCATTTGAGTTATTTTTGTGATTACATGTCTCTATGTACAGGGAAGCCTGTGATTACATGTCTCTATGTACAGGGAAGCCTGTGATTACATGTCTCTATGTACAGGGAAGCCTGTGATTACATGTCTCTATGTACAGGGAAGCCTGTGGTTACATGTCTCTATGTACAGGGAAGACTGTGATTACATGTCTCTATGTACAGGGAAGCCTGTGATTACATGTCTCTATGTACAGGGAAGCCTGTGATTACATGTCTCTATGTACAGGGAAGCCTGTGATTACATGTCTCTATGTACAGCGAAGCCTGTGATTACATGTCTCTATGTACAGGGAAGCCTGTGATTACATGTCTCTATGTACAGCGAAGCCTGTGATTACATGTCTCTATGTACAGCGAAGCCTGTGATTACATGTATCTATGTACAGGGAAGCCTGTGATTACATGTCTCTATGTACAGGGAAGCCTGTGATTACATGTCTCTATGTACAGCGAAGCCTGTGATTACATGTATCTATGTACAGGGAAGCCTGTGATTACATGTCTCTATGTACAGGGAAGCCTGTGATTACATGTTTCTATGTACAGTGAAGCCTGTGATTACATGTCTCTATGTACAGGGAAGCCTGTGATTACATGTCTCTATGTACAGGGAAGCCTGTGATTACATGTCTCTATGTACAGGGAAGCCTGTGAATACATGTCTCTATGCACAGGGAAGCCTGTGGTTACATGTCTCTATGTACAGGGAAGCCTGTGATTACATGTCTCTATGTACAGGGAAGCCTGTGATTACATGTCTCTATGCACAGGGAAGCCTGTGATTACATGTCTCTATGTACAGGGAAGCCTGTGGTTACATGTCTCTATGTACAGGGAAGACTGTGATTACATGTCTCTATGTACAGGGAAGCCTGTGGTTACATGTCTCTATGTACAGGGAAGCCTGTGATTACATGTCTCTATGTACAGGGAAGCCTGTGATTACATGTCTCTATGCACAGGGAAGCCTGTGATTACATGTCTCTATGTACAGGGAAGCCTGTGGTTACATGTCTCTATGTACAGGGAAGCCTGTGATTACATGTATCTATGTACAGGGAAGCCTGTGATTACATGTCTCTATGTAGAGGGAAGCCTGTGATTACATGTCTCTATGTACAGGGAAGCCTGTGATTACATGTCTCTATGTACAGTGAAGCCTGTGGTTACATGTCTCTATGTACAGGGAAGCCTGTGATTACATGTCTCTATGTACAGGGAAGCCTGTGATTACATGTCTCTATGTACAGGAAGCCTGTGATTACATGTCTCTATGTACAGGGAAGCCTGTGATTACATGTCTCTATGTACAGGGAAGCCTGTGGTTACATGTCTCTATGTACAGGGAAGACTGTGATTACATGTCTCTATGTACAGGGAAGCCTGTGATTACATGTCTCTATGTACAGGGAAGCCTGTGATTACATGTCTCTATGTACAGGGAAGCCTGTGATTACATGTCTCTATGTACAGCGAAGCCTGTGATTACATGTCTCTATGTACAGGAAGCCTGTGATTACATGTCTCTATGTACAGCGAAGCCTGTGATTACATGTCTCTATGTACAGCGAAGCCTGTGATTACATGTATCTATGTACAGGGAAGCCTGTGATTACATGTCTCTATGTACAGGGAAGCCTGTGATTACATGTCTCTATGTACAGCGAAGCCTGTGATTACATGTATCTATGTACAGGGAAGCCTGTGATTACATGTCTCTATGTACAGGGAAGCCTGTGATTACATGTCTCTATGTACAGTGAAGCCTGTGATTACATGTCTCTATGTACAGGGAAGCCTGTGATTACATGTCTCTATGTACAGGGAAGCCTGTGATTACATGTCTCTATGTACAGGGAAGCCTGTGATTACATGTCTCTATGCACAGGGAAGCCTGTGGTTACATGTCTCTATGTACAGGGAAGCCTGTGATTACATGTCTCTATGTACAGGGAAGCCTGTGATTACATGTCTCTATGCACAGGGAAGCCTGTGATTACATGTCTCTATGTACAGGGAAGCCTGTGGTTACATGTCTCTATGTACAGGGAAGCCTGTGATTACATGTCTCTATGTACAGGGAAGCCTGTGATTACATGTCTCTATGTACAGGGAAGCCTGTGATTACATGTCTCTATGCACAGGGAAGCCTGTGGTTACATGTCTCTATGTACAGGGAAGCCTGTGATTACATGTCTCTATGTACAGGGAAGCCTGTGATTACATGTCTCTATGCACAGGGAAGCCTGTGATTACATGTCTCTATGTACAGGGAAGCCTGTGGTTACATGTCTCTATGTACAGGGAAGCATGTGATTACATGTCTCTATGTACAGGGAAGCCTGTGATTACATGTCTCTATGTAGAGGGAAGCCTGTGATTACATGTCTCTATGTACAGGGAAGCCTGTGATTACATGTCTCTATGTACAGCGAAGCCTGTGATTACATGTCTCTATGCACAGGGAAGCCTGTGGTTACATGTCTCTATGTACAGGGAAGCCTGTGATTACATGTCTCTATGTACAGGGAAGCCTGTGATTACATGTCTCTATGCACAGGGAAGCCTATGATTAATGTCTCTATGTACAGGGAAGCCTGTGGTTACATGTCTCTATGTACAGGGAAGCCTGTGATTACATGTCTCTATGTACAGGGAAGCCTGTGATTACATGTATCTATGTACAGGGAAGCCTGTGATTACATGTATCTATGTACAGGGAAGCCTGTGATTACATGTCTCTATGTACAGGGAAGCCTGTGATTACATGTCTCTATGTACAGGGAAGCCTGTGATTACATGTCTCTATGTACAGGGAAGCCTGTGATTACATGTCTCTATGTACAGGGAAGCCTGTGATTACATGTCTCTATGCACAGGGAAGCCTGTGATTACATGTCTCTATGTACAGCGAAGCCTGTGATTACATGTCTCTATGCACAGGGAAGCCTGTGATTACATGTCTCTATGTACAGCGAAGCCTGTGATTACATGTCTCTATGCACAGGGAAGCCTGTGATTACATTTCTGTATGTACAGGGAAGCCTGTGATTACATGTCTCTATGTACAGGGAAGCCTGTGGTTACATGTCTCTATGTACAGGGAAGCCTGTGATTACATGTATCTATGTACAGGAAGCCTGTGATTACATGTATCTATGTACAGGAGCCTGTGATTACATGTCTCTATGTACAGGGAAGCCTGTGATTACATGTCTCTATGTACAGGGAAGCCTGTGATTACATGTATCTATGTACAGGGAAGCCTGTGATTACATGTATCTATGTACAGGGAAGCCTGTGATTACATGTCTCTATGTACAGGGAAGCCTGTGATTACATGTCTCTATGTACAGGGAAGCCTGTGATTACATGTATCTACGTACAGGGAAGCCTGTGATTACATGTCTCTATGTACAGGGAAGCCTGTGATTACATGTCTCTATGTACAGGGAAGCCTGTGATTACATGTCTCTATGTACAGGGAAGCCTGTGATTACATGTCTCTATGTACAGGGAAGCCTGTGATTACATGTCTCTATGTACAGGGAAGCCTGTGATTACATGTCTCTATGTACAGGGAAGCCTGTGATTACATGTCTCTATGCACAGGGAAGCCTGTGATTACATGTCTCTATGTACAGCGAAGCCTGTGATTACATGTCTCTATGCACAGGGAAGCCTGTGATTACATGTCTCTATGTACAGCGAAGCCTGTGATTACATGTCTCTATGCACAGGGAAGCCTGTGATTACATTTCTGTATGTACAGGGAAGCCTGTGATTACATGTCTCTATGTACAGGGAAGCCTGTGGTTACATGTCTCTATGTACAGGGAAGCCTGTGATTACATGTATCTATGTACAGGGAAGCCTGTGATTACATGTATCTATGTACAGGGAGCCTGTGATTACATGTCTCTATGTACAGGGAAGCCTGTGATTACATGTCTCTATGTACAGGGAAGCCTGTGATTACATGTATCTATGTACAGGGAAGCCTGTGATTACATGTATCTATGTACAGGGAAGCCTGTGATTACATGTCTCTATGTACAGGGAAGCCTGTGATTACATGTCTCTATGTACAGGGAAGCCTGTGATTACATGTATCTACGTACAGGGAAGCCTGTGATTACATGTCTCTATGTACAGGGAAGCCTGTGATTACATGTCTCTATGTACAGGGAAGCCTGTGATTACATGTCTCTATGTACAGGGAAGCCTGTGATTACATGTCTCTATGTACAGGGAAGCCTGTGATTACATGTCTCTATGTACAGGGAAGCCTGTGATTACATGTATCTATGTACAGGGAAGCCTGTGATTACATGTCTCTATGCACAGGGAAGCCTGTGATTACATGTCTCTATGTACAGCGAAGCCTGTGATTACATGTCTCTATGCACAGGGAAGCCTGTGATTACATGTCTCTATGTACAGCGAAGCCTGTGATTACATGTCTCTATGCACAGGGAAGCCTGTGATTACATTTCTGTATGTACAGGGAAGCCTGTGATTACATGTCTCTATGTACAGGGAAGCCTGTGGTTACATGTCTCTATGTACAGGGAAGCCTGTGATTACATGTATCTATGTACAGGGAAGCCTGTGATTACATGTATCTATGTACAGGGAGCCTGTGATTACATGTCTCTATGTACAGGGAAGCCTGTGATTACATGTCTCTATGTACAGGGAAGCCTGTGATTACATGTATCTATGTACAGGGAAGCCTGTGATTACATGTATCTATGTACAGGGAAGCCTGTGATTACATGTCTCTATGTACAGGGAAGCCTGTGATTACATGTCTCTATGTACAGGGAAGCCTGTGATTACATGTATCTACGTACAGGGAAGCCTGTGATTACATGTCTCTATGTACAGGGAAGCCTGTGATTACATGTCTCTATGTACAGGGAAGCCTGTGATTACATGTCTCTATGTACAGGGAAGCCTGTGATTACATGTATCTACGTACAGGGAAGCCTGTGATTACATGTCTCTATGTACAGGGAAGCCTGTGATTACATGTATCTACGTACAGGGAAGCCTGTGATTACATGTCTCTATGTACAGGGAAGCCTGTGATTACATGTCTCTATGTACAGGGAAGCCTGTTGTAGCTGATGTATTTATGTAACTAGATTAATGTTAACAATATCTGAGGAGCAGGACACAGAAATCTGCCAAAATGTCATTTAATCCATGCTACCTAAAGCCTTTTCACTGAGGCTCAACTTCAAGGTTTTTTTTCAGGGTTTAGCTGGCAATAACAACATATTCCCACACATCCATTGCCCTGGTATACCCTCTTCAATGGTTTCCTTGGTTACTTTACAGCCAATTTATTTCCACTACTCTGAATAGTGGGTGAAACAGCATATTGTTTCATTGTGCATGGACTGCGCCTGTAGCTCTTTAGCCTTGTGTGTCTGTGGGAAAAAGAAAAAACATTTGATTTTTTTGGCCAGTATTGGTACTTTTAGCATGTTAGTGACTGGTGTGGTTGACAGTGGTTTATGCATTTAATTCCCAGTGAGAATTCTAAAAGCACACTCATTTGAGTAGGGACATCTGGCCAGTGGCTACTAAAGACTACAAAAACTGGAAAGTAACAGACACACAACTGCTTTTCTCTGTAGGCTATAGCTTTCATTGTATTGTATTGTATTCATTGTATTGTATTGTATTCATTGTATTGTATTGTATTCATTGTATTGTATTGTATTCGTTGTATTGTTATGCCATGTACAGTACAGTGGGTTTAGCGGCTAAACAAGGCATTCAAAATAAGAAGAACCGTAGCAACATGTTCAATAGGGGATCATTTATTTAAAAATATATAATTGAGTTTAGATTATCCGCAAGTGGACAGTGGATAAAACGTTTAAGCAACAATGAGGGGGGAAATGACCTATCCCTTTTTGCATTTTACCAATCCCTGGTGAAAAATGTGAGGAACGCGGGCGTTCCAGATGTGCGCTTTAACTACGCCCACGCGCAAGGACGTGGGCACGCAACGTCTCTGGAGGGAAAGCGGAGCAGAAGAGCGAAACATGGCGACATCGAATAATCCGCGGAAATTTAGCGAGAAAATCGCTTTGCATAATCAGAAACAGGCAGAAGAGACAGCAGCATTCGAGGAAGTGATGAAAGATTTGAGTATTACCCGAGCAGCGAGGGTAAGCGTGTCTGTTTTTAGCTATTTGCTGTGAATGCTCGCGACCTGTCAAATGCAGTAATATGTGCGGCGGCACGTAGTTTGCCCAGGGAGGTAAACAATAACAAACAGCCCCATATGCCAGCAAATATGATTTGCATGAATGGAAACCAGTCTCCTTACTATCACATTCGTGTAGTTAGTTATTCTCAAATGGAGAGGAATCCCGAGGCCAATCGTCTTCAAAAGTTGCACAGTATTATAGCTGCTCCAGTGCAAATATGGGGCGTGCATGCGTGTTTGACAGCGCGCATCAAAATAGAGCTTTGTTTTTTCTGCATGCACTCTAGGCGAGGAAGAAGCGTGAGATGAACAACCATTTCTATACATTGAAGCATTTGGGACAGCAGTATTTAGAGTATATAGATCAATCAACAAAGACATATAGCCTAATAATCAGGTGGAAAACCCAGTCGTGAGACTGAGCAGACAAGTAGAGTAAATTTGATTGACAGCGTCATATTAAAGACGAGTCAACCCCGCACAGATTATGTTGACCGTAAAGCGCATGCGGCAGCAAAATATTGGTATCTGCATCAATGTCATGTCAGTGGTCTCAACTGTAGTTAAATTTCCCGACAAAATAGCATGGGTGTATTTTAAATAGTTTTAAATGGACTGGTATGGGAAAATAATGACAGAAGTTAGTATTTTTGAATTTCGTGGTTGCACATTGAGATTCGTGGTTGCAAGTACGATTTTAAAATGTGTAATTTAATTAGGCAAGCTTGTATCATCATGATGTGTGATTTTTTTTTTAACAAATGGTTGCAAATTTGTAATTTGAATACATTCAATAAGATTTGCAAGAATGATGTATTTTCTGGGACTTGAAGAATGATGTATTTTCTGGGACTTGAAGAATGATGTATTTTCTGGGACTTGAAGAATGATGTATTTTCTGGGACTTGAAGAATGATGTATTTTCTGGGACTTGAAGAATGATGTATTTTCTGGGACTTGAAGAATGATGTATTTTCTGGGACTTGAAGAATGAAGAATGATGTATTTTCTGGGACTTGAAGAATGATGTATTTTCTGGGACTTGAAGAATGATGTATTTTCTGGGACTTGAAGAATGATGTATTTTCTGGGACTTGAAGAATGATGTATTTTCTGGGACTTGAAGAATGATGTATTTTCTGGGACTTGAAGAATGATGTATTTTCTGGGACTTGAAGAATGATGTATTTTCTGGGAAGAATGATGTATTTTCTTGAAGAATGATGTATTTTCTGGGACTTGAAGAATGATGTATTTTCTGGGACTTGAAGAATGATGTATTTTCTGGGACTTGAAGAATGATGTATTTTCTGGGACTTGAAGAATGATGTATTTTCTGGGACTTGAAGAATGATGTATTTTCTGGGACTTGAAGAATGATGTATTTTCTGGGACTTGAAGAATGATGTATTTTCTGGGACTTGAAGAATGATGTATTTTCTGGGACTTGAAGAATGATGTATTTTCTGGGACTTGAAGATTTTCTGGGACTTGAAGAATGATGTATTTTCTGGGACTTGAAGAATGATGTATTTTCTGGGACTTGAAGAATGATGTATTTTCTGGGACTTGAAGAATGATGTATTTTCTGGGACTGGGACTTGAAGAATGATGTATTTTCTGGGACTTGAAGAATGATGTATTTTCTGGGACTTGAAGAATGATGTATTTTCTGGGACTTGAAGAATGATGTATTTTCTGGGACTTGAAGAATGATGTATTTTCTGGGACTTGAAGAATGATGTATTTTCTGGGACTTGAAGAATTATGTATTTTCTGGGACTTGAAGAATGATGTATTTTCTGGGACTTGAAGAATGATGTATTTTCTGGGACTTGAAGAATGATGTATTTTCTGGGACTTGAAGAATGATGATGCCAGTGATCTTCAGGTCATAGCTCTAGAACAGGGGTGTCAAAGTCAAATGGACGGAGGGCCAAATAAAAAAATCAGCTACAAGACGAGGGCCGGACTGTTCGAATGTTCATTGAAAATTTTTTAAATGACGCATATAGTCTAGTGAACCTAATTGAACCTACTGAAAACCTAACAAATATATTACAATATGATCAGATAAATAAAGCAATATTTTCTTATGGCTCTGTCAGTAATCTTTAATTTTCAACAGACACAAAAGACAAATTTCCTTTATATAAATATCCCCATAACATGAACATTAAATGAAAGAAACCTGGTATTCAAGGCACCATCAGTAGACTATATTTTCTATTTTAGCAAAAGTGGGCTAAATTTACTTCAAAGAAAAAACAATAATAGCAATTTTCTATCATCCACTCAACTGAAATATTTTTAAAATATAATTGGATTGAAATACAAAAAAATAAAGTGCAAAAATCTATTAATCAAAAACAACACTTTGTTTAAGGAGAAGTAACATGCAGTGAAAACAAATATTAAATTTTAACTTTTAAACTTGAACTGAGTAAAAACTCTAAATATGTGATTGCACAGTAATGTTCACTTGTTTGAGGTTGAGGGTGATACTTGGTGGTGTCCCATCTTTTCCACAAGTTCATCAATGTTCGGGGTAAGGCTCTGAGCTGAAGAAATCCTCAGAATTGAGTGGAGGTGTTCAGCAGTAAGTCGACTTCTGTGTGATGTTTTGTTCAGGTTCATCAAAGAAAACAGTTGTTCTCATACACAGGTATGTGCTGCCAAACATAGACAACGTTTGAGCAGCCTGGATGCGCAGCTGGGGCATTGTGCCGGGGAGGAAACGGGCGAACTCCGCAGCACCCACTGCCGCATATTTTGCCCTCAGTGCATCATTGCATTGGAGGTCAATCAACTCCATTTGGAGGTTTGGTGGTGAGCTTTCCACGTCAACAGCAAATGGGTTACCGAGCAGTTCCAACCTGCTTTTTTGTGCTTCAAAGTCAGCAAATCGGCGTCGAAAGTCAGCGGCAAGCATACCTATTTTATCAGCCAACTGTGTGCTCGGGAACGCACTGGTAGAGAGCTTCTCTTTCATGGTCTGGCAGCTGGGAAAGTGGCTCAAATTTTCTTTCCGCATCTGCGTCTCCCACAGAGTCAGTTTGGTTTTAAATGCCTTCACTGTACTGTACATATCAGAGATGACACGATCCCGACCCTGCAGCTGCAAGTTTATTGCATTCAGATGACTCGTAATGTCACACAGAAAAGCCATTTCACACAGAAACATTTCGTCTCGGAGTTGTGTTGTGTCTTTCCCTTTGCTGTCCAAGAACAGACAAATCTCCTCACGAAGCTCGAAACATCTTTGAAGCACCTTTCCCTGGCTTAGCCATCGCACCTCTGTGTGATAAGGCAAATCACCATGCTCCGTTTCTAACTCCGTCAGAAATGCCTTGAACTGGCGGTGATTCAAACCTTTGGCTCTGATAAAGTTAACTGTGCGCGTGATGATGCTCATTACATGCTCCATTTTCAAGGCTTTACCGCACAACGCTTCCTGGTGTATGATACAATGATAAGCTGTCAGCTCACCTGTCGCGTTTTCCTCTTGCATCTTTTCCCGTATCTTCGCCACCAGTCCGCTCCTGTGTCCACACATCGCAGGTGCTCCGTCGGTTGTCAAACCCACGAGTTTTTCCCAAGGCAGCTCCATCTCATTTACACATCTTGACACCTCTTCATACAAATCATGCCCCGTAGTTGTGCCATGCATAGGACGTAAAGCCAAAAACTCCTCTGTCACGCTTAGGTTGGAGTCCACTCCGCGGATGAAAATTGACAACTGGGCAATGTCAGAAATGTCGGTGCTCTCATCCACAGCCAAGGAATATGCAATAAAATCTTTTCCCTTTTTCACAAGCTGCTCTTTTAGATTGATGGACAACTGGTCTACTCTCTCGGCAATGGTGTTTCTGCTCAGACTCACATTTAAAAAGAGTTGCCTTTTTTCTGGGCAAACTTCGTCACAAACTTTAATCATGCAGTTTTTGATGAAATCCCCCTCCGTAAATGGCCGGGCTGATTTAGCGATCTCTTCTGCCAAAATAAAACTGGCCTTGACACCTCGTTTTAATTCCTCTGCCTTTTGTAGCCTTTGTTCCATGTCCATATTCTTGTTTTTGTCCGCGTGTTTCGTTTCATAATGTCGTCTCAGATTATACTCTTTCAGTACCGCCACACTTTCTCCACACAGAAGACACACAGGTTTTCCAGCTACCTTCGTGAACATATACTCCGACTCCCACCTTGTTTGAAACCCCCGGTTCTCAGTATCCACCTTCCGTTTTGCCATTTTTGATGGGTATCTGAAAGTTAATTTTACTGTGATGCTGACGACTGCTGTGCCAATAAATATTGAAATGAAGCAGCCTACTGCTCGGTGCGTCACCTTTGCATTGTGGGAAATGTAGTATTGGTGCGTGTAAAAGATCTGCGGGCTGCCGGCTTGCTGCGGGCCGGTTCTAATAATAAATCAAGATCATCCCAGGGGCCGTAAAAAACCTTCTTGCGGGCGGATGTGGCCCGCGGGCCTTGACTCTGACATATGTGCTCTAGAAAGAGGCCAGAGTTCCCCACTTACAATTCTGAGTTGGATGACTGTTCAAAACGTATTTTCCCTGTCTGAGCTCGTGTTTTCCCATGTTCCCAATTGTCATGAACTCACTGAAGTCAGATTTCTCAGTTCCGAGTTAACAGTTGTTTTGAGCGTGCCAGAAATTATGCTGGATTGACAGCATGGCCAATGTTGAATGTTTATCATTTGAAGCTTGGAAAAGAGACCCTTAAACCCAGACTTGGGACCACACAGCCACTCCACTGAATCGCAGGCTAGTGATTTCTTTGCTATGCTTGCAGTTAGCCACCAATTCCATCAAAACCACACATTGTTGAATTTGCGATTTCCAACTTGTTGTGTAATGTTTATGGCCGATGAGCACCGATACGTTTTATCAATATCATTTATCTTCAATGAAATGCTACAAAGAGTAGCAGCAGCTCTACCCTTAGATTTGGCTCTTCCATTGCGACGTTCCCCTGAGGCCCATCTGCCAGCCTGCTGCTAGCCCCGGCCTGCTAGCTGTCTGAATTGCCGTGCCTCCAGCTCGCCTAGCTACTCACTGGACCCTATGATCACTCAGCTACACATGCCTCTCTCTAATTTCAATATGCCTTGTCTATTGCTGTTTTGGTTAGTAGTTTGTGTCTTAATTCACTGTAGAGCCTCCAGCCCTGCTCAATATTCCTTAGCTAGCCCTTATGTTCCACCCCCCACACATGCAGTGACCGCACCTGGCTTAAATGGTGCCTCGAGACAAAACCTCTCTCGTCGTCACTCAATGCCTAGGCTTACCTCCACTGTACTCACATCCAACCATACCCTTGTCTGTACATTGCCTTGAATCTATTCTTCAGTCCAGAAACCTGCTCCTTTTACTCTCTGTTCCAAACGCATTAGACAACCAGTTCTTATAGCCTTTAGCTGTACCCTTATCCTACTCCTCCTCTGTTCCTCTAGTGATGTAGAGGTTAACCCAGGCCCTGCAGCCCCCAGCATCACTCCCATTCCCCAGGCGCTCTTATTTGTTTACTTCTGTAACCGTAAAATCATTGGTTTCATGCATGTTAACATTA
Organism: Oncorhynchus nerka; assembly: GCF_034236695.1. Lineage (NCBI taxonomy): Eukaryota > Metazoa > Chordata > Actinopteri > Salmoniformes > Salmonidae > Oncorhynchus > Oncorhynchus nerka. Next base: position 82,136,285 of record NC_088415.1, read on the forward strand.
GAAGCCTCCTCCCTAAGTTTGTTTTATTCACTGCTTTAGCACACTCTGCCAACCCGGATGTCCTAGCCGTGTCTGAATCCTGGCTTAGGAAGGCCACCAAAAATCCTGAAATTTCCATCCCTAACTATAACATTTTCCACCAGATAGAACTGCCAAAGGGAGCGGAGTTGCAAGCTACTGAAGAGAGGGCCTGCAGACTTCTGTCTTACTATCCAGGTCTGTGCCCAAACAATTCGAGCTTCTACTTTTAAAAATCCACCTTACCAGAAACAAGTCTCTCACCGTTGCCGCTTGATATAGACCCCCCTCGGCCCCCAGTTATGCCCTGGACACCATATGTTAATTGATCGCCCCCCATCTATCTTCATGCTTAACATCCCGGCCGTCCTACAATCTAAGCTTGATGCCCTCAATCTCACACAAATCATCAAGGAACCTACCAGATACAACCCTAAATCTGTAACCATGGTCACCCTCTTAGATATCCTGACCAACCTGCCCTCTAAATACACCTCTGCTGTCTTCAACCAGGATCTCAGCGTTCACTGCCTCATTGTCTGCGTGCGTACTGGGTCCTCTGTCAAACGACTACCCCTCATCACTGTCAAACGCTTCCTAAAACACTTCAGCGAGCAGGCCTTTCTTACCGACCTGGCCCGGGTATCTTGGAAGGATATTGACCTCATCTCGTCAGTAGAGGATGCCTGGTTGCTCCATTCAAAAAATGTAGAACTAAGAACAGATATAGCCCTTGGTTCACCCCAGACTTGACTGCCCTTGACCAGCACAAAAACATCCTGTGGCGTTCATGCATTAGCATCGAATAGGCCCCGCGATATGCAACTTTTCAGGGAAGTCAGGATGTTTACACAGGCAGTTAGGAAAGCTAAGGCTAGCTTTTTCAAACAGATATTTGCATCCTGTAGCACTAATTCCAAAAGGTTTTGGGACACTGTAAAGTCCATGGAGAATAAGAGCACTTACACCCAGCTGCCCACTGCACTGAGGATAGGAAACACTGTCACCACCGATAAATCTACAATAATCGATCATTTCAATAAGCATTTTTCCATTGCTGGCCAAGCTTTCCACCTGGCTACCCCTACCCTGGCCAACATCTCAGCACCCCCTGCAGCAACTTGCCCAAACCCCTCCCCCCACTTCTCCTTCACCCAAATACAGACAGCTGATATTCTGAAAGAGCTGCAAAATCTGGACCCCTACAAATCAGCTGGGCTAGATAATCTGGACCCTCCCTTTCTAAAATTATCCGCCGAAATTGTTGCAACCCCTATTGCTAGCCGATTCAACCTCTTTCGTATCGTCTGAGATCCTCAAAGATTGGAAAGCTGCTGTGGTCATCCCCCTCTTCAAAGGGGGAGACACTCTAGACCCAAACTGTTATATACCTATATCCATTCTGCCCTGCCTTTCTAAAATCTTTGAAAGCCAAGTTCATAAGCAGATCACCGACCATTTCGAATCCCACCGTACCTTCTCCACTATGCAATCAGGTTTCCGAGCTGGTCGTGGGTGCACCTCAGCCACGCTCGAGGTCCTAAACGATATCATAACTGCCATCGATAAAAGACATTACTGTGCAGCCGTCTTCATCGACCTGACCAAGGCTTTCGACTCTGTCAATCACTGCATTCTTATCGGCAGACTCAATAGCCTTGGCTTCGCAAATGACTACCTCGCCTGGTTCACCAACTACTTCTCAGACAGAGTTCAGTATGTCAGATCGGAGGGCCTGTTGTCCGGACCTCTGGCAGTCTCTATGGGGGTGCCACAGGGTTCAATTCTTGGGCCGACTCTTTTCTCTGTATATACCAAAGATGTCGCTCTTGCTGCGGGTGATTCTCTGATCCACCTCTACGCAGACGACACCTTTCTGTATACACCTGGCCCTTTGGACACTGTGCTAACAAACCTCCGAATGAGTTTCGAGGCCATACAACACTCCTTCCGTGGCCTCCAACTGCTTTTAAATGCTAGTTAAACTAAGTGCATGCTCTTCAACCGATTTCTGCCCGCACCCTCCCGCCCGAATAGCGTCACTACTCTGGCCGGTTCTGACCTAGAATATGTGGACAAATGCCTAGGTGTCTGGTTAGACTGTAAACTCTCCTTCCAGACTCACATTAAGCATCTCCAATCCAAAATTAAATCTAGAATCGGATTCCTTCACTCATGCTGCCAAACATACCCTCGTAAAACTGACTATCCTACCGATCCTTGACTTTGGCGATGTCATTTACAAAATAGCCCCCAACACTCTACTCAGCAAACTGGATGTAGTCTGTCACAGTGCCATCTGTTTTATCACCAAAGCCCCATATACTACCCACCACTGCGACCTGTATGCTCTCGTTGGCTGGCCCTCACTACATATCCACCGCCAAACCCACTGGCTCCAGGTCATCTATAAGTCTTTGCTAGGTAAAGCCCCGCCTTATCTCAGCTCACTGGTCACCATAGCAACACCCACCCGTAGCACGCGCTCCAGCAGGTATATTGCACTGGTCATCCCCAAAGCCAAAACTTCCTTTGGCCGCCTTTCCTTCCAGTTCTCTGCTGCCAATGACTGGAACGAATTGCAAAAATCTCTGAAGCTGGAGTCTTATATCTCCCTCTCTAACTTTAAGCATCAGCTGTCTGAGCATCTTACCGATCACTGTACCTATACACAGCCAATCTGTAAATAGCACACCCGACTAACTCATCCCCATATTATTACTTACACTCTTGCTCTTTTGCACCCCTGTATCTCTACCTGCACATCATCATCTGCACATCTATCACTCCAGTATTAATGCTAAATTGTAATTATTTTTGCCTCTAGGGCCTATTTATTGCCTACCTCCCTACTTGTTCTCAACTGGCCTACCTGGTGAAATAGAAAAAATAAAAATGGCAGTGAAGTAGTGTCCCCATGAGTGACAGAACACTGAGCCAATCACTGGTGCAACTAGAAAACATTACCAACCCCTACGCTACGTATTTTCCGCTGGCAACCACACCACCACAGAAAGCACTGAGCAAGGCTGAAATAACTGCATTTTGGCATTTATTAATTCAATCATTTTTATTTTACATTGTTTGCAAACTGATATGTGACACGTATTAACACCAAAATAACATGCAAAACAGGCAACCCACCGCCCCCCAAAAATATGGTGTTTGTTTTTTTAGCTAAAAATGTGGGGCTCAAAACAGGTGGGACTCTGCCTGTGGGAGCATTACATTCGCCAAAAGAAAGTAAAAGTCAAGTATGACCACATGTGCAAGTTAGGGTTAGACATGCTACAGTAGAGATTTTCAAAGTATTTCTGCAGTTTTGTTTCATAGCTGCTATTTTTATATATTTGTATTTTTGGACCCCATTTTCTCTCCAATTTCGTGATATCCTATTGTTAGTCTTGTCCCATCGCTGCAACTCCCATACAGACTCGGGAGAGGCGAAGTTTGAGAGCCATGCGTCCTCTGAAACACGACCCCGCCAAGCGGTGCTGCTTCTTGACTCACTGCTCGCTTAACCCGGAAGCTAGCCGCACCAACGTGTCAGAGGAAAAACTGTACCGCATGTCGACATGAGTCAGCGTGCATGTGCCCTGCCCGCCACAAGGAGTTGCTAGAGCGCGATGGGAGAAGGAAATCCCGGACGGCCAAACCCTCCCCTAACCTGGACGACGCTGGGCCAATTGTACGCTGCCCTATGGGTTTCCCAATCGCGGCCGGCTGCGACACATCCTGGGATCAAACCAGTGTCTGTAGTGGCACCTTAGAGCGCTATACCACTAGGGAGGCCGGTCGTAGCTGCTATTTGAACAAAGAAATAGGAATCCTATATCCCACCTCATGCAGAAACACTGCCTGGCATGGGAGCTGTGCGCAATGAGTGAAGTGCTGATCGATTAATTTTTGGAGGCACTGTGCACAGGCATAAAAGATGGTCTAATTTACTCGATGGTCAACAAAGTGAGACATTGTCCTGTGTTTCTTGGCTGTTTACATTGTTTTGTTCTCAAGTTTGGTTGTTTTTCAACTTGAGTCTGCTGCTTCAACTAATAGCAAAGAGATGTCCTTGTCATATCCCAAATATGACACGTGAAAGGACTCAAGTGGCCCCATTACTATGTTAACCTCCCACCCTTAAAGGGGCAGCTGAACATTTTCTCTGATATTTTGATTATTAAAAGACTCTGGTTACAAAAAATGAAAATAAATTTAGCATTGTACCACATTACTTCTTACTAATAAATATATTTTTTTAGAAACAGTACAAAGTATGTAATCCGTTTGTTTTTTGACTTAATTATGCAAAAATATTTTGTCTAGTACAAAATCCGAGTGGCGGGGCCTCCCGAGTGGCGGGGCCTCCCGAGTGGCGCAACGTTCTAAGGCGTTACTACAACAATCCCATAAGTATAGAAGGTAGTGTGATGTTACAGCTATCTTTAGACATAAAGTACCACCACTGAATTATATTAATTATTACTCAACTAAACTAGGCCTATTGGAAATATGAAAATGATCAATGAAACCACCAGGTAGTGCATGACTTGGGCAGGAGATCACCGGAGCTGAGTACCGGCACCTAACATGTTCTACTGCTTGAGCTCCTGCTCCTTTTTTTTATAGAATATTAGCTCAAAAGTATAGTGGAGCTCCTGTACCTAAATATAAACAGTACCGGCACCCAAAATGAGTAGACCTACCGGCACCTATTTCAGCTCAAGTCAAGCACTGCAGGTATTGTGGCAAAGATGTGTCCGTAGCAGATTGCTAAAACGTTAGCCAGCTTTTATATGGATAATATTAATGCAGGTAGGTTACTCTGTTTTTGCCAGGCAAAACCAGAGAAAATTAAACAAGCGCTTTCTGGTCACTGATGGGGATATGTGCACCCGCCTTTGCGTGCTAATGCTGATTGGTCAACAGTCAGGACGGGAAACTTGTTGTTTCTGAAGCACCGATTAGATGTTTTTAAAATAAGAATTTTGTGCAATTCCCTAGACCTACGTTAGTATCCACATTGTATAACCAAATCTAAAAATCTAAAATACAAATGGTAGCCTAGCATATACTGTATGTAGCCTATTCAAATATTTATCAAAATAATTATAGGCCTACTCGCAACCTCCCCAAAACCTTCACTGCTTTAGTTCTCAACCTGTGTTGATTGACAGTTTGCTGGTCCAATCAGAGTGTTGAGTGTGTGTTTCACTAGCCAGTCTGTTTTGTTTGCAAGTGCAATACTGTCTCTGGGTGCCAGGAGAGTAATCCACAGAGACTCCGTGCCACAAAATGATTGACAAAACGTTACAAAATCTGGCCAGATAATTTCAAGTCAAAGTGGAGTCTTGAGGCGTCAAGTCTCAAGTTATTTTCTTTTCTATCAAGTCGAGTCTCAAATCATCAGATTTGTGACTTCAGTCAGACTCCAGTCCATGTCATGTGACTAGAGTCCACATCTGATTATTACAAGTCCATTTACCACTATGAATATTCTGATGTGAATCAAAAATATACATTCTCAGAGTTCTGTCACATTACCACGTGATTCGTACATTTGTAGAAAGACATTCGCAAGTCAAATGGTTTGAGCAGACCTGGAGGACCTTTTTTACTCCTGGCCAATCAGCTAAAACCACAGCCGCCTATTGCTCCAACCATTGGCTGGATTGTTCCATCAGTCAAATCTCAGGAATTAGCTTGAAGAGGAAAAGAGAAGTAATTTCTACAAACAACGTTACTTAATCCTTGGCCTGAAGTACTAGAATAAAAGTCTACTTGAAGGTAAATCCTCTATTTCATATGTGTACATCGATAGATTTTTTTTTTGTGAAAATGTGTGTTTAACGTGAAATATAATGGTACATGTCAGACAATTGACAGCAGCTAACGTTAGCTAGCTAGCTAAATTTAAACTTGTTCTTGGAGGTTATTCACAAGGTTAGACAGAGAATAACATGTGTGGATATATTTATATCATGCAGAATTGTAAGCTTGTAACTTGAAGTTCATTCAATAATACAGACGTGGGTGATTTCTGTCCCAGCAGACTGAACTGCTTGTTTTTGTAAAATTTAGATCAGTTAGTTGAATGAGGTGTTGGTGAAGTGCTGGAACAAAAACCTATACACTCCAATGTAAAAAAAAAAATATTGACTTGACTAAATAGAGGTACCATTTTATTTGGTTAATCTATGCAGGTTTCTCGTCTGATTTCCAGGAGCCTGGTGGAGATACAGTAGATACAACCATACTCCGAGTCCTGCAGGCCATTTCCCTGCATCCAGGTTGAGACCTACCAGCAGGTACATGGAGCGCTCCATGTCAGTAAGTAATAAAATTTTTTTTTTTGAATATACAGTTCCTATGGAAAGTATTCAGACCTTGACTTTCCACATTTTGTTACATTACAGCCTCAGTAATACACACACAATACCCCATAATGACAAAGCGAAAACAGGTTTAGAAATTTTAGCAAGCGCATTAATAAAAAAGATACCTTATTTCGCAATTCTATATACTTCTGGCCCTTCTTTGGACACTGTGTTAACTAACCTCCAGGTGAGCTTCAATGCCATACAACTCTCCTTCTGTGGCCTCCAACTGCTCTTAAATGCAAGTAAAACTAAACACATGCTCTTCAACCGATCGCTACCAGCACCTATATTTCACTGGTCACCCCCAAAGCCAATTCCTCCTTTGGCCGCCTTTCCTTACAGTTCTCTGCTGCCAATGACTGGAACGAATTGCAAAAATCACTGAAGCTGGAGACTCATATCTCCCTCACAAACTTTAAGCACCAGCTGTCAGAGCATCTCACAGATCAATGCACCTGTACATAGCCCATCTGTAAATAGCCCATCCAACTACCTCATCCCCATACTGTTTTTCTTTTGCTCCTTTGCATCCCAGTATCTCTACTTGCACATTCATCTTCTGCACATCCATCACTCCAGTGTTTTAATAGCTAAATTGTAATTATTTCGCCACTATGGCCTATTTATTGCCTTTCCTCCCTTGTCCTACCTCATTTGCACACACTGTATATAGACTTTTTTCTATTGTGTTATTGACTGTATGTTTTGTTTATTCCATGTGTAACTCCGTATTGTGGTTTGTGTCGCACTGCTTTGCTTTATCTTGGCCAGGTCGCAGTTGTAAATGAGAACTTGTTCTCAACTAGCCTACCTGGTTAAATAAAGGTGAAATGAAAAAATGTACATTAGTATTCAGACCCTTTGCTATGAGACATAAAATTGAGGTCAGGTGCATCCTGTTTCCATCTACAACTTGATTGCAGTCCACCTGTGGTAAATTCAATTCATTGGACATGATTAAGAAAGCCACACACCTGTCTATATAAGGTCCCACTGTTGACATTGCATGTCAGAGCAAAAACCAGGCCATGAGGTCCAAATAATTTTCCGTAGAGCTCCGAGACAGAATTGTGTCGAGGCACAGATCTGGGGAAGGGTACCAAAAAATGTATGCAGCATTGAAGGTCCACAAGAACACAGTGGCCTCCATCATTCTTAAATGGAAGAAGTTTGGAACCACCAAGACTCTTCCTAGAGTTGGCCTCCCGGCCAAACTGAGCGATCGGGGGAGAATGGCCTTGGTCAGGGAGGTGACCAAGAACCTGATGGTCACTCTGACAGAGCTCTAGAGATCCTCTGTTGTGATGGGAGAACCTTCCAGAAGGACAACCATCTCTGCAGCACTCCACCAATCAGGCCTTTATGGTGGAGTGGCTAGACAGAAGCCACTCCTGAGTTTGCCAAAAGGCAAAAGACTCTCGGACCATGAGAAACAAGATTCTCTGGTCTGATGAAACCAAGATTGAATCTTTGGCCTGAATGCAAAGTGTCACGTCTGGAAGAAACCTGGCACCATCCCTATGGTGAAGCATGGTGGTGGCAGCATCATGCTGTGGGGATATTTTTCAGCGGCAGGGACTGGGAGAGTCAGACTAGTCAGGATAGAGGGAAAGCTGAACGGAGCAAAGTACAGCGATATCCTTGATGAAAACCTGCTTCAGACTGATCAGGACCTCCGACTGGGGTGAAGGTTCACCTTCCAACAGGACAACGACTCTAAGCACACTGCCAAGACAACGCAGGAGTGGCTTCGGGACAAATCTTTGAATGTTCGAGTGGCCCAGCCAAAGCCCAGACTTTGACCCGATCTAACATCTCTGGAGAGACCTGAAAATAGCTGTACAGCAACGCTCCCCATCCATCCTGACAGAGCTTGAGAGGATGTGCAGAGAAGAAAGGGAAAAACTCCCCAAATACAGGTGTGCCAGGCTTGTAGCGTCATATCCAAGAAACTCAAGTCTATAATTACTGCCAAAGGTGCTTCAACAAACTACTGAGTAAAGGGTCTGAATACTTTGGTAAGTGTGACTTCAGTTTTCGTGTGTAATTTTTTTTTTTTAAATAGCAAAAATGGGCTATTGTGTGTGTATATTGATGGTTTAAAAAAATCATAATTTAGAATAAGGTTGTAACCTAACAATGTGGAAAAAACTCAAGGGGTCTGAATATTTTCAGAAGGCATTGTATATAATACTCTACTCATGAGGAGTCTAGAAGCCCTATGCACCATAAACCTGTCTACTTCTGGAGTAACTCCATGTCAAAGAGACTCCGAGGGTTTGGCAGGAGGCCTTGGCTTAATGGGGGAGTCAAGGGTGAGGGCTTAGGGGCAGGATTCGTACGGTCATGAAAATACTGGAAAAGTTATGGAATTTTGAAATTGTGTTTTCCAGGCCTAGAAAAGCAGTGGAAATTACCTTAATAATATGTTAATATAATTTATTTAGAGGCGAAAGAAATGCACACCTATTTAGGCGAGGTGCTGGCTAGCGGAGTGGAACACTTAAAAAATAAATAAAGAAGTGCCACACACTCTAGGAGCTCAGATGCAAAAATATTTGTCCCAAAAGTTTGAAAGACAAGCTTGGCTTCTTCACCCTGATGAAGACAGCTTGTCTGTCGAAATGTTGGACATAAATATTTTTTGCATCTGAGCTCCTAGTGTGTGCGGCACTCCTTTAATTTTTTTTAAATATAATTTATTTAGGCACATTCTTTAAATATTTTATCAGTCCAATAAAAATAAACTTATCAGTATCACCTGCATTTGTGCGAGATGAGTGGGTTGTTGCTCAAGGAGAGAGAGACTGTCAGACACTGCAGCAGCAGGTAGGCCTAGCCCAGACCTGGGCAATTATTTTCCATGGAGGGACACATTAGAATATATTTTTGCCATCGTGGGCTAGAATCATATTACAGGATTATACATTGTGTATGACTGTGACATCTACTGTAAATCACATCCAGATATGCTACTTATTTTACTTTTTTAACATGCACAGAAATAAACCACCTCCATTTTCTCCTTTTGGTAGGTATTTTCATTATTAAACATGCAATGAACTACACGGAGGGAAAAGTACATTCAGCACCACGAACAGAACTCTTTTTAACGGGTATGCACAAAAACACGAGAGCTCAACATTACATTTTAAACTACTCAATCAGTGTGAGGAGTTAAGTCTGATGGGTGTTGACTAGAGCAGTGAAGTCGATTATAGTTTCTGACGTCGCTATGCACAGGATTGCTTAGGAAGTGAGTCGGTAAGAGATGATCTGACTTGTTATATTTCATCACTGAAAATATCTGTTCACATACATAGGTTGACCCAAACAGTACCTCTTCTGAGCATGACTCCTAATCTTTGGAAAGTTTTGTTCAAGAGATGCATAGAACCTCATCAGTGACAGTGTTTTGAATAGTTTTCCAATCACTGCATCAGACTGAAGATCGATAAGCTCAAGTTGCAGGTCCGTGGGAGCGTTATCCACATTGAAGGTGAAAGGAGAGGAAACCAACAGCATGTCATTTTCCAACACTTTGAAATCCTCAAAACGACGAGAGAACTCACTGTTCAAAGCATGCAGCAGCGATGTATACTTCTCCAGCTGAACATCTGATAGGGAACACACTAGCAGTGTCAGAAGGTGGGTGAGATTGTTGGCTTCTAGCTGGCGGGTCAGGAGCAGTAATTTTCCCTTGAAGGCTGACAAGGCTGTACATCTGATGTGCAAAAAAGGCCCTTCCCTTCTAGTTTGGAATTCAGTTCATTCATGAGGGCCATGATGTCCACTGTGAAGGCAAAATCAGCCAACCACTCTTTATCTTGCAGTTGAGGGAAATACACATTTTCCTTTCATTTGCAAAAACTCCGCAATCTCCAACTTCAGGTCCCACACCCTTTTTAAGCACATTCCCCAGTCTCAGCCATCTCACCTTTGTGTGGTAGGGGAGATCTGTATGACAGGACTCTCTTCCAACAGTTAGACAAACTGCCTGTGCTTTAAAGATTTTGTTCTTATGAAATTTACCACTTTAGTGACTATCCACAACATGGCTAATTTTCAGAACACATTTACAGAGCACCTCCTGATGAATAATGCAATGCAGGAAAATACTTTTCTGATCTGGGTTCAGCTCAGCTACTCGATCTTGTATCCTTTACAAAAGGCCAATGTTTTTTCCTGTCATGTTTGGGCACCCATCAGTGGTCACACTGGATAACTTTTCAAAACTCAGTCCCAGCTTTGCCACACACTTATTAACCGACTCCAACACATCGTTCCCTGTGGTTGTGCTCTTCATTGAAGCAAACTCCTCTGTAATTTCAAAGTATGGGGTTATGCCTCGTAAGAATATCAACAACACGCCGTGTCACTGTTCGTTTTGACAGGTAAACATTTTTAAACAGCTCTTTCTTGTCGGGGAAAAGTATTGCTGCAGAGTCGATACATGTTTTTTTTTTAATGAATTCCCCCTCAGCGAATGGCTTACTATGTTTAGCAATTTCGTGGGACAGTACATAGCTAGCTCTCGCAATGTCGTTGTTTGCGGAATGCAATTTTGTGAAAAGTCCTTGCTGCTTTTGCAACTGAGAAAGAAACTCTTTCGATGCAGTTCTGCTAAGAAAATATATTCCTATGTTGCATTGTTATACAGGACCAGTCAAAAGTTTGGACACCTACTCATTCCCAGGTTTTTCTTTATTTTTACAATGTTCTACATTGTAGAATAATAGTGAAGACAAACTATGAAATAACACATATGGAATCATGTAGTAACCAAAAGTGTTTAAACAAATCAAAATATATTTGAAATGATTCTTCAAAGTATCCACCCTTTGCCTTGGTGACAGCTTTGCACACTCTAGGCATGCTCTCAACCAGCTGCACGAGGTAGTGACCTGTAATGCATTTCAATTAACAGGTGTGCCTTGTTAAGTTAATTTGTGGAATTTCTTTCCTTAATGTGTTTGAGCCAATTAGTTGTGTTGTGATAAGGTAGGGGTGGTATACAGAAGATAGCCCTATTTGGTAAAAAACCAAGTCCATTCAATGGCAAGAACAGCTCAAATAAGCAAATAGAAACGACAGTCCATCATTGTTTTAAGACATGACATTGTCAATGCTGAAATGTAAGAACTTTTGAACATTTTTTGAAGTGCAGTCACAAAAACCATCAAGCGCTATGATGAAGCTGGCTCTCATGAGGACCGCCACAGGAAAGGAAGACCCAGAGTTACCTCTGCTGGAGAGGTTAAGTTAATTAGATTTACCATCCTCAGAAATTGAAGCAGAAATAAATGCTTCAGAGTTCAAGTAACAGACACATCTCAACATCAACTGTTCAGAGGAGACTGCGTGAATCAGGCCTTCATGGTCAAATTGTTGCAAAGAAACCACTACTAAAAGACACCAATAAAGACCTGCTTCCAAGAAACCGGAGCAATGGACATTAGACCAGTGGAAATCTGTCCTTTTGTCTGAGGAGTACAAATGAGATTTTTTGTTTCAACCGCCATGTCTTTGTGAGACAGAGTAGGTGAACTTCGTGAGCTCTGCATGTGTGGTTCCCACTGTGAAGCATGGAAGAAGTGTGATGGTGCTTTGCTGGTGAGACTGATTTATTTAGAATTCAAGCCACACTTAACCAGCATGGCTACCACAGCCTTCTGCAGAAATACGCCATCACGTCTGGTTTTCACTTCGTCTCCCTATCATTTGTTTCTCAACAGGACAATGACTCAACACGCCTCCAGGCTGTGTAAGGGCTAATTGACCAAGACGGAGAGTGATTGAGTGCTGCATCAGAGGACCTGGCCTCCATAATCACCTGACCTCAACCCAATTGAGATGGTTTGGGATGAGTTGGACCGCAGATTGAAGGAAAAGCAGACAACAAGTGCTCAGCATATGTGGGAACTCCTTCAAGACTGCTGGAAAAACATTCCAGGTGAAGCTGGTTGAGAGAACGCCAAGAATGTGCAAAGCTGTCAAAGGCAGCTTCATTAAATAGTACCCACAAAACACCAATCTCAAAGTCAACAGTGAAGAGGCAACTCTGGGATGCTGGCCTTCTAGGCAGATTTGCAAAGAAAAAGCCATATCTCAGACTGGCCAATAAAAAGAAAATATTAAGATGGGCAAAAGAACAGACACTGGACAGAGATGGCCAGCATCCCGGAGTCGCGTCTTCACTGTTGACGTTGAGACTGGTGTTTTGTGGGTACTATTTAATGAAGCTGCCAGTTGAGAACTTGTGAGGCGTCTGTTTCTCAAACTAGACACTAATGTACTTGTCCTCTTGCTCAGTTGTGCACCGGGGCCTCCCACTCTTTCTATTCTGGTTAGAGACAGTTTGCACTGTTCTGTGAAGGGAGTAGTACACAGCATTGTATGAGATCTTCAGTTTCTTGGCAATTTCTCACATGGATTAGCCTTCATTTCTCAGATCAAGAATAGACTGACGAGTTTCAGAAGAAAGGTATTTGTTCCTGGCCATTTTGAGCCTGTAATCAAACCCACAAATTCTGATGCTCCAGATACTCAACTAGTCTAAAGAAGGCTAGTTTTATTGCTTCTTCAATCAGGACAACATTTTTCAGCTGTGCTAACATAATTGCAAAAGTATTTTCCTAATTATCAATTAGCCTGAAATTCTACCTAAAATGTGTATTAACCCTGTAGGGGGAGTGAGAGTGAAGTTATAGACATGATACCACTTCAACCACAGAGTAAGGCTGCATTCAAAACAAAATGCATTAAACGCATGTCCAACACAGCTGTTTGGTCAGGAAAAATGCTGTTCTATGTTTTTAATTAGTTGAAGGATAGTCTTTGCTACTTTTCTGACGGACAACACAAGCCTCTCCCCGAACACACTCCTTCATTGGAAAACCATTGAGTTGCTGTGTTTCATGCATCCATTTGTCTGATTGGAAGGCACCCTTCATATTCCTCAATATTTAACAATGTAAATGTTAACGCTCTTGCTCTCTCATTCAATTGCATTCTGTTCCTCTATCCATTTCTCTACAGGTGCTACAGAGAGAATATTCCAAGGACCACCAAAGCCTTCTGGCCAACAACCTGCAATCTCTCCAGAGTAGAGAAGTAAGCTCTGCTGGTGGTAATATGCTTTACGCACTATGTAAACCTCATTCACTATGGCTGTCTGTGTGATGACATATAGCATATTAAACACGGTCACTGGTTGGAATGACTGTACTCACTCCAATTCATACTCTCTCCTCCCTCAAAGTATCCCAGACAAACTAACGTGTCCTTCCCCCTATCCCTAGGTGAGTCTGCTGGGCCATGGAACTCTAGAGCAGCACGTGTAAAAACCTGCCACCCTGTTGTCAGCCATCAGCAGACAGTTAGTTCCCTGAGGAAGGATGCAACTGTGAAGGCTTTTCAATGGCCAAATGTAGGGGGGAGGGGGTTGATCCCCAACCACAATAAAGTTTTGTAGTTTTGTCTACTCATGTTCTTTAAAAAAAACAAAAAAAACAATGTTGTTTAATCCATATAATTGTATTTGTAAAATGTTGCGATATGCCTGGCTGGGCCTCTCTTGCTTGCAGGGCACGCTGCCCAAATTGCGGGCCCTTCCGACTGTAGGCTATGCGATTAAAAAAAATATATATATATTTTTTTTAAAGAAGCAATTGATCCTCTGTGGTTAAATCATCATTTCTTGTGTTGTAGCCTATTTTGAATGATTATGTATTTCTGTATAGACAGGAGTAAACTAATTAGGCTATATAATTCAATTTACTTCAGGGAAAGCTTAGCTTCCCCTAGCAATATGGACATGCCCCCTGTTCCTTTCTAATGTGGCATGAACACAACCAGTCATGATGTTTTCATCTGATTGTCAAACAATCACGTAACAAAGGTGCTCCTGTAAGCTATCCATACACATTTGTCCACTCACAAAATAATTTCAGCATCCAAACCCCAACGGTGCACTATGCATCTGCAATTTGATGACTGGAAAGAGACATCTGTTACAAAACACCTACATGTATCTGCAATTGTCATTAGGCTTACACTTGTAGCCTGAATTGATGCATCCACTGTTGTCCACACGTGCCTCGGTCTCAGCCACTCATCTCCGCCTTATTCACAAGTGTCTCAGCCACTCATCTCTACCTTGACAAAATGTAAGTGTTCTCCTCAAACCACAATGCAATTTGGCTCATAAACCACCCGGTTTCCAGTCAATTCGCAAATGTTAGGGCATGTTGTATTAATAGTGATAGGCTCATGTTTTACCGGTACGGCGTACCCACACAATCTTTGCGTACTGGACCATGCCACCTTACTTTCACCTCCTGTGTATATAAGACATCACAGGTGTGCCTACTACATACCTATCCCAGACAAGCCTGAAGAATAGGACAAATAGACAAGTGAATGTCAGTTCTTTCAGTCGACTGGGTTTGACATTTCACTACTGGACACACCCTTTTTTGCGGTCATAGTTTGGCCAATAAGAGCTTTGTGGATGTATGCCCCACATGTCTATATAACACCCTGCACCGCTCTGGTTTCCTCATTCTTAGCCTCTTCACAAGTCTATTGGGTTACTTGCCTGTTAAGCAGCTTTCTTCAGAAAACTAGCTCTCAATTTAACTGTTTCTTTTAGTGGGGATTAACACTCCAGCACAGAGCATTCAGTGGCTAATTTTCAGGAATTCTGCAGCTTGTAAGCAGTGTTTTTTTTCGTCGGCTAGCTACAGTACACCTGTTGCCTGGCCTACACACAATTGGCATTGTTACCTAGCTAGATCCACTGCTTTCACATCCCGCTAATAGCAGTTTCTCACAAATTGTAGCTTCTTCTACCAGGGATCTCTAGCTCTCCGTCGGTTCCCACCGCTCAGAGTTAACTAGCTGAACTTTAAGTGTCTTGGCTAGTTGGTGGGCTAAAGGCATCACTGGTGTTTTAGCTAGCAACCTCTGGGCTAAACCGTCATTCGATTTGTTTGGCTAGCATGAGCGGTGCTGTTTCTTCAGTGTGTTACCCACCATTGAAGCACCACCCCTTTCACATTCCCCTGTGAAAGATAACCCACCCATTTGTTCTACCTCAAGGTTACTTAGTGTCAACACTTGGCGCTACAGAGGGTAGTGCGAACGGCCCAGTACATCAGAGGCCAAGCTTCCTGCCATCCAGGACCTATATAATAGTCGGAGGAAAACCCATAAAATTGTCAAGACTCCAGTCACCCAAGTTATAGACTTTTCTCTTCCACCGCACGGCATGCAGTACCAGAGTACCAAGTCTAGGACTAAAAGGCTTCTACCCCAAGCCATAAGACTGCTGAACAGTTCATAAAATTGCCACTGGACAATTGACATTAATTCGCCCCATTTGTACATTGCTGCTACTAACTGTTTGTTTGTTACCTATGCATAGTCACTTCGCTCCCACCTACATGTATAGATTACCTCAACTAACCTGTACCCCCACACACTGCCTCGGTAGCCCCTGTATATAGCCTTATGTTATTCTTATTGTGTTACTTTTTATTTTAGTCTACTTGGTAAATATTTTCTTATTGATCTGCACTGTTGGTTAAGGGCTTGTAAGTAAGCATTTTAAGGTAAAGTCCACACTTGTTGTATTCGGTGCATGTGACAAAGTTTGATTTGATCTCTCACGCAATGGCTCGGCTAGCTGGCTATCATCACTCAGGTGCAGTTCTTGTGTCTGTAGCAGTTTTCATGAATGAGTGGACACATAATACATGTTAAATGACTATGAGACAGAGATAAGGAGACTCTTGCTGTGATGTAAGGTACAACTGAAGGCCCCAATAGTCAAGCAGCTGGAAGCAGATGTTTCACCATCCAGGCCCATGTCACAGCATGCAGAGGTCTGATGGGGAGATGACAAATACATTATGTACCTTGCTAACACACCAAAGCCGTGTTAGCATTTACTGCACATGTTGCTAAACAATCCAACCATTTTGTAAGTGTCAATGATATGAATGGGCAATTCACATACAATATCCACTTCATAAGCATTGACTGTAATACTTCTAGGGTCCTTTGGTTGTCTTGCAGTTTTCTGCTTTGTAGTGATCTTACTCCCTCCACCTGAAATGCAATAACAAAAACATGAATAACAATAATCCTAGTCACTCAGTTTGGCAAACTGTGTTAATTAAAAACACTCAAGTAAATGTGTACAAGCCTATACAGCCAAATTATACAAAAACAATAGCCGGTTTACAGAGGGGGAATATCTTGCCAACGTTCAGTCCCCAATTAATCAACAGGCAGTGTAACATAGTAGTTTGAGAGTGTTCAAAAGTCAGTAACGAAAATATAGCTAGCAAATATCATTTTTATTTTCTAGAAACCTAACATTTAGGTAGTGACGATTGTGGGAGTTTTTCCCCAGCAGTTCTAATTTGGCTAACGTAGTTTATGGCATAAACTTTATCAGATAGTTAACTAGCAAATATATTTGTTTTCCCCTCGCATCTAAAGCTGCCTGCTAAAGCTACCGTTAGCCAGTTGATCGTAAAACTAGGATGAACGTCAGAAGCCAGCTTGCTAAAGTTAATTTAGCTGCTGTCAATGGAGTTCGTCTGAAATTTACCATTTTATATTTCACATGATAAACAAGCTACTGTCATGCCTTTACACACACACAAAAAAAATCGATGTACACATAAAAGATGACCTGTATTCTAGTACTTCAGGCCAAGTAACATTAACGGTACTTTGTAGGAATGATTTATCTTCAAACTACTTCCTGAGATGTGATTGACAGAGCAATCCAGCCAATAGTTGCTGCAATAGGCGGCTGTGGTTTTGGCTGATTGCGAATATATTTCTACAGATGTACAAAACCTACAAGTTTACGAGTCTCTTGGTAACGTGATGCACTTCAGAATATTTATAGTCGTAAATTGACTTGTAATAATTCAAATAAATTATGCATGCAAATCTTATTTGAATGTATTCAAATGTCAAGTTACACATTTGCGACCATTGTTAAATTTTTCACACGATACAAGCTTGCGAAATTACACATTGTGATTCGTACTTGCAACCACTAATCTCAAAGTGCGACCATGAAATTAAAAATAGAAACTCACAGGGTTATTTCTGTTATCCTTATTATCACATAGGCGTGTAGAGCTAGCGACATTGGCATAGCCCAAAGGTGGGCGGAGTCAAACGTTTGACCCCGCCCACCTTTGTTTTTGTCTGAGGTTTGACAGTCGCGTTGAATACAAACGTATTTCATTTTAAGATCGTAAAAAATATTATATAAATTACCAGAAGATGTGTTAACACTTTTTGCTTCATGCTATATTTGAGACAAGCTACTGATATTGTTGCAGTGAACAGATTTGTCATGTACTGTTAAAATTGTGTTGATAAATGTTATAACTTTAATTATATTATTTCATTGAGCATATATACACACAGTTACTACCTTTCCTGATTTATAATGCTATTTACTTTCCTCATGAGAATGGAGACACTATACCTTATAGACATGCTGAATGTGCTTTGTACATTAAGTTATGCCAGCTCCAGTACAGAGATCAGAGACTCAGGGTGACTTCTACTTCACTAAACATAACACAATTAACAATTGAAACAATTAACACAGCAGACAAAAACAATCTTTGACCACTCCTCAAATGGCTTCACTCCTGCTCCTCAAGAGGCAAAGACAGTCATTTTCTTGTTGTCAACTGCCTCCACATAGAACATCAACTGCCTCCACATAGAACGTCAACTGCCTCCACATAGAACATCAACTGCCTCCACAGAATATCAACTGCCTCCACAGAAAACATCTCATAATCTCTCTGTAACATGAATGGTTCCTTGAGGATAATATGTTCCTCTTCATCCTGGCCATCATACAACCGTAGTTCTTTAAGGGTTGTAATGAGGTCTTCCCCGTCCATCCCAATGACACTAGGGAGGGAAACAGTGCCTTTAAATGTTTTAATGATGCCTCTAGGGTGTCCCTTTTCCTTGAAGAAAAGGGAAGAATAAATATTAAGAGTAGTGCCTCATTGGGTCATCAAGTCAAATTACACCCCAATTTCACAATAACACCATGCAAACAAAAGCCACAATTATTAAAGGGGTTTTCAGTGATATCTATAACTACTCAAGTCATCACAACTATTATATCTTGCCATGCATCAAGCCTTCAGCATTACACACAGACTACATACCCAGTTCACAACTCCCAGTTCGCTGTGCATTTAGTTTTCAGTATCGTCTAGAAAGAAAACATATTGTGGTCCTTAAGTAATGTTAGGGAACCTCTAAGGATGTGTGTACAAGAATGAGCTGGATGCTGATGTGGCGTCTTCTACATCATCCTGAAATATATTGGAGAGGGGCGGGTTTAATACTATACCACTCGCCATATGAGAAAGGGGGCTGTAAAGACTATACCACTCATATGACACCTACATGTATAGTGTGTTTTGTTTTCACCTCCTTTTTCAATCATTCAACCTCTCTTCTTCAGACCTTAGTGAGGGAATGACATGCATTCAATATTAAAATATATTCAGGACAGTCTGTCTACAGTGAAACAAGTGATTTTAAGGATGCAAATTAAACGTTTTTATAATGTTCAATACTGACGGCATGGGAAAGTTCTGCAGGAGAACTAGGCACCACCATCGATTTGCTGCATGTTTTCCTTTGAAGAAGAAAATCGGCCAATCGGATGGGGGTCCCAACTACAACTAATGATAATAGTTAATACTTTTTTTGAACACAGTTGGAACTGAATTAGTATTTTTCACAACATGTATGAATTTTGCTGGACCAGAAAATGTATTTTTGACTGCAAACACACCGTTTCGCACATCAATGTACTCACATGCCAAAAATATTTCATTGGACACTGTTTCAAAGCAATGTGTATGCTTTCTTCGTAAATGTGTTTAAGTTTTTCTTATTTAACTTCAGTTTGCAGTGTGGACAAGTTACAATGACTTTTCTTGACTTGCCGTGTATGTTGGAACCTGGTGATTTCATTATTGTATATACTATGGGTAGGCTGTGTAGGCTCGCTCGCACATTTAGAGCCAGCCAAACACATCAAGAAACACAGAAAATCAACAATAAAATCGATTACATTACTGTACATATAAACCTAGGCTTACTGCTCAAGTAGACAAATCCAAATAACATTCCCTCATTGTGAGCAATTAGCTAGCTCACGTGCAAATGAACAGTATGCTAACATCGGTGCAGTAGTTAGTCATATAAACACATACCACTGCACTGGTATAACATGAATATTACAAAGTACATTATGCATAATGACAGTCTCACTTACTTCCATGGTTTATATTTTTATTCATGTAGGTTAGGTTCAATTAAGTTTCGCTTTCGTTGACATTAATACCGTCAACGTTTACCTCAACTTGGATGACCTTGAAGGAGCCGGGAAGGGTTCGGTTAAACGCGGTTTGACTCCGCCCACATTGATCCCTGCCCCGAACTACATACTGCAGTCAGGTGCTTCTCTAATGGAATGGTGCAGGATTGGCTATGGGCTGGGTCGACCCGGGCTGGGCCTGCCCACCACACATTTTCATTGGTTGAGACCCATTCGCATTCCACCACGTAGCCTGGGTAGTGAAATGTCAGCACGTACATGCAACAGATAAGCTAGCTAGTTAGCTGGATAACATTCTAGCAAATATGGTCCAATATGTAATGGACAGAAACTTCTTCTCCAATAGAAATTCCAAATCACGCTTGTAAGCATTGTCATGGCCACTTTGGCAAGCTACGCTCATGCGCAGAGACACGTCATCGGGTCTAATGGTCGTATCGCACTGAACTGCGCATGTACAGGCCGTCAAATCAAAGGCACTCTTTATATATAAAGTTGTTTTTGACACTTTAAAACGTGTCAGTTTGTCACGTTCACATGGTTTGAGTAATAACAAGTTCAACTACTTAATACATTGGCTCGAATCTAGGTTGTGCCATTAGATTTCGAGAACATTTTGGAACTAAGTAAGAATTGTTCACTTCTCTCATTGATGTCTCAAGCTCCAAACCCCGGCCTGGTCTGCTTCGCAAGTGTTTCCAGAAGTCTTGCGATGTTGCGCCTCTGGGTTTAGAAACTCTGATTTTGACCAATGGGTAAAATAATGTTAATTCTATAGATAATCCTATTTTTAAAAAAAAAAACAATGGTCCAAACCTCATGTATCTATCATAATCCACTCAAAAGCATGGCCGTGACTACAGTACATATGAGGACACCGAGGTCCAGACCTATATATTTTTTTCTAATTTGAAATATATATTTTTGTACACAAAAAATCTACATATAAAGTATTTTGTACACAATAAAGAAAATAAATTATGGGTCAACATGTAAATATTGCTTCCAACGTTGATCAAAGATTTGGCTCCCGGAGTTGCGTTTTTAGCAGCACATTCACCACTCTCTCAAACGGCTAACTCCGCCCTCTCACCAGGGCCCGCCCTACCTTACCTCCTTGTCCCTCCAAATAAAATATTGAAATATGGATCATTTGTTTGACCGAGATGCGGCCCGACACAAACATCAATCTCAGTTAAAGCATCCGTGTGAGCAACACAGTACCCCTCTGTCTTAGTATGTGGAGACCAGAGGTCACCAAAGTATTCCTAGTCAATCACCAAATATTTATGTACAAAAGCCAACAAAAAAGTCTGTGATAAAGGCTTGCGCTTTTTTGTTTTTGCGTTCCGCTGTTGGCGGTATGTGCACTTGATTTAGAAGCCCTGCGCACCGGGTAAGCAAAGTGTTCCCATAATGAACCATTTCATTTGTCTGAAAAGACCAACTCTGTGTACTCGACGGAAGGGAACTCGGCTAAATTAGTGCAGCTACTGAGATGGTCAATCAGATAGCTCAAATCACAGTGCCTACTGTGTTTCCACAGCGAAGTTCAGTACTAGCCTACATAAGATTTAATCACTTTTACAAGCATGACCACAGAGAGACTGTCAAAGAATAGAGCAAAGAGCTTCTGTTCTTAGGAATGATTTCATATTGAATTTTTCATTCATCACTGTCAACACTGTTTTTATTCAACACTACTAGAAAACATAAAATGCACTTCTCCCTACTTTCACTCACGCTGCAACTGCAATGAATGAGTAGCCTAGTGTATCGATAGCCCTGCGTTTGTATTATTATTAGCAGCTCGTACACCCACTATTTTAATATTGAAGAATATTCCACTTTCTCTGCTCATAGGAACAACATACATTTCTGCATGAGGCAGATGTGGTGCGACTTGAGATTTGCAGTCAGGTGGAAGACTGTGTCACCTCTCTCTAGTCAGTTCCACTGGAGGAAAGGAAGGACCCTCTGCTGCTCTCTCCGGCTGCTGAGACTAATGCCTTGTTAAAAACAACTGGGAACTCGGAAATGTACGACTTCCGACTTCAGTGTGTTCAAAGAAAACTGGGAACTCAGGAAAATAATGAGATCCGACTGGGAAAAATATTTTTAAACGGTCATCCAACTCGGAATTCCAAGTCAGAAACAATTTCACTGACTTCATGATTTGACCTAATTTTTTCCCCCAGAGTTCCCAGTTGTTTTGAAAGCACCATTACCATCAGATGCAGGCACCATCAGTCCAGTAAAATTTTAAAAAGTGAAAAATTTGCAAATGATTTACATTTATGCTCAGCTGTGCCTTGCAAGTGCTACACCAACTGATGATCTATTTTGTAATCAAATCTAGAGTTTTGGAATATAATATGTCTGAGAATAACAATATCGGCAGGCCAGGCATATAGCCAAAATGCTGTGATAATGTATTAGGTCTACTGCACAAACCTCATTCCTACAGAACTGTTTTTATTAGGTCAATGTTAAAACATTTTAAGTCATGTTTTGAAAAAATCTGAGCGGTAGATCTCAACTTGCTTTTTGACCGCGAAAGTGATCACTGGTGTACACCATGTATCTGATGCTGTCTGGACCAAAAGATAATGGCATGTCATACTATTTCTGTAAAGACAGCATCAGATACAGTGGGGAGAACAAATATTTGATACACTGCCGATTTTGCAGGTTTTCCTACTTACAAAGCATGTAGAGGTCTGTAATTTTTATCATAGGTACACTTCTACTGTGAGAGACGGAATCTAAAACAAAAATTGTATGATTTAAAAAATAATAATTTGCATTTTATTGCATGACATAAGTATTTGATCACCTACAAACCAGTAAGAATTCCGTCTCTCACAGACCTATTAGTTTTTCTTTAAGAAGCCCTCCTGTTCTCCACTCATTACCTGTATTAACTGCACCTGTTTGAACTCGTTACTTGTATAAAAGACACCTGTCCACACACACATGTGGCTTTTCAAGAAGCTGATTAAACAGCATGATCATTACACAGGTGCCAATAGGCTACTCTAAAATGTGAAATTTTGTCACACAACACAATGCCACAGATGTCTCAAGTTTTGAGGGAGTGTGCAATTGGCATGCTGACTGCAAGAATGTCCACCAGAGTTGTGGCCATAGAATTAAAAGTAATTTCTCTACCAGAAAAACATAGTTTTAGAGAATTTGGCAGTACGTCCAACAAGCTTCAACCGCAGACCAAGTGTATGGCATCGTGTGGGAGAGCAATTTGCTGATGTCAACATCTTGTGAACAGAATGCCCCATGGTGTTGCGGTTATGGTATGGGAAGGCATAAGCTACTGTCCTCGAACACAATTGTATTTTATCGATGGCAATTTGAATGCACACAGATACCGTGACAATGAGACAGCCTATAGGGAGGAGGTCAGAGACCTGGCCGTGTGGTGCCAGGACAACATCCTCTCCCTCAACGTGATCAAGACAAAGGAGATGATTGTGGACTACAGGAAAAGAAGGACCGAGCACTCCCCCCTTCTCATCGACAGGGCTGTAGTGGAGCAGGTTGAGGGATTCAAGTTCCTTGGTGTCCACATCACCAACAATCTGTCATGGTCCAAACACACCAAGACATCCGTGAAGAGGGCACGACAACTCCTATACCACGCGGTGTCAGAGGAAGGCCCAAAGAATTGCCAAAGACTCCTTGCCCATTTGGCAATGTCTGATTTCTGATTGTCTTAACACACCACCAATAAGCTGAGCTTCTCAGTCACTTTTTCTTCACCTCACACAAGGCAACAAAGTATTTTTTAAATTTTAATATTTAATGTGTACATCAAATGATAGTTCCTCTGGATTTGAAAAATCTTTCCAAAACTCCCGGCCTCGATGTGAAAGAGCAAAATATCATGATCTGATGATCCCATATTTCCAGTGGAAGCATTATAAAAATCAGCTGTCTGTCCCGAGCTCACTGGCGCAGGAAACTCTGAGGGCTTGGAATAGGCTCGTTCAGTGGAGACCAACCCTTTCTGAGTGAAGATCACTTCCTGAGTCAAAATGTAAGCCGAGATCTACGGCTCAGATTTGTTTTATTTTTACATTACTTAAAAAATGTAAGCCTATGCAACATTAACCTTTTAAAAACAGTACTGTAACAATGAGGTTTGTGCAGTAGGCTATATGCCAAATACATTATCTCCGCATATTGGCTTTGCTTGAATTGTCGTGCCATTGCATTGTGGTTCTGACCATTTAAAAAAAATATATTTCACAATTTGAGGTAGGCTATATGATCACACTCGTAATAGATCAGTTGTTGTATTACCCGTGAGGCACAGCTGAGCGAGCATACATTTAAATATTTTACTGGGCTGATGGGGCCTGCATCTGATGGTCAGTCTTAGTGCAACCTGGTCTCATAGCATAACCTTAACCCTTTTAGCTAACTCTTCCCCTAACCCAAACATTAACCCTTTAACCTAACTCCTAAACTTAACTCGAACCTTAACCCTAACCCCTAGTAAACGTTACCGAGCGATTTAGAAAATTTAGAAAATTCGTAACATTGTACATTTTGCAAATTGGAACATACCATACGATACATACCTTGGAACATACTATACGATACATACCACGGAACATACCATACAATACATACCACGGAACATACCATACGATACATACCACGGAACATACCATACAATACATACCACGGAACATACCATACGAAATTAATACATAACATATCATACGATACATACCACGGAACATACCATACGAAATTAATACATAACATATCATACGATACATACCACGGAACATACCATACGAAATTAATACATAACATATCATCTTAAATAATGTTGCAGATTTACATACAGAATAATACAAAATGCTCGGAGACCAGGTTGCTCAGCAGAGAGAGAGCAAGAGGAGACAGGGGTCCGCCTCTCAATTGTCCCTCCGCTCTCCCTTTCCTCTGTTGACACTGACCAAAAAGGGACACCGTCTTCCAGCCAGCTGATGGTGAAACTCGAGTAGTACAGCATTATTCCTGCATAATGCACAAATTCATGTTGTTACTCCTATGAACAGAGAAAGTGAAATATTTCTCGATATTAAAAAAGACCCAATCTGCTAATAATAATGCAAGCCTATCAATAGACTTTCCTACTCATTCATTACAGCTGCAGTGTTGGTTGTCGCGTGAGTGGAGGTTTGAAGAATACGCATTTTAATAGCCTCTAAAAGTGTTGAATAAAAACTGTTGACAGTGCTGAGTAAGAACTTAAACATGAACTCACTCATAAAAACAGCATCTCTTTGCTGTATTCTTTGGTCATGATTTGAAACATTTTGAAATATCACAGTATCAACAATGCTGTGGACTTTTTTAAAACCTGCTGCTTTACTGTAGACACGGTAATCTGACCCATCCGATTGGCCAGGGCTAGGCCTATAGTGCACTTAATTTTCTTTCCGGGAAGGCAGAGTTTGTTGCTTCAGACACATGAAATGGTTCAAAATGAGAACACTTTAAGGAATTTAGCTCTCTTCTTGGTGACACTCGAGCTGAGGTCAGGAAAGATGAACACCTTGCATCCGCAGAAATGTAGCTGGTCTCTCTCTGCCCTGCCTCTTGAGGATGCGCTCCGTGTCACAGTAATAATGAAAACGGATGATAAACACTCTAGGCTTGGAGTTGTCGTCTCCGCCCGCTGGGGAAGGGACAATGCGGTGGGCTCTGTCCAGCTTTGGGAGTGATGGAACGATGGCCGGACCTAGCACCTCCGCGAAGAAGTCTGACATGAACTTAACTGAGTTCCCGCCAAGTTTCTCTGGTATACCAACAACCCGAAGATTGCAACGATGAGAATGGGATTCCAGGTCATCGGTCTTGTTAATCAGTTTTTGGTTTTCGGAGCTCAGACGGGCAACCATTTTCTCATTCTCATTTTCTCACTATGCGGTTACTGCCATCACACAGGTCATGTTCAAAGCCGTTAAGTTGGTGGCCTTGTTCATCCACCGCGGCTCGGACACCATCCAGGGCGGCGGAGAAGGTGGCCAGAGCAGCATCGATGACAGTTTTGAGCTGAGTGGCAATGGTAGCTGTAATTTCCGAGATCAGAACCATACAGAAGTTCTGAAGATCTGTGGGGAGTGTGACCGCGTGAGACTGCGTAACGGTTGGACTGGAGTCGGTGCCATTACCATTCACGTTTGCCATCGCGGTTGAAACGTTAGTTACAGGTCTTCTGCTCCTAAGATCATGTGACATTTGAATCAAAAAGGTAACTTACGAACTCATCAATCAAATCTGCTATGTAAGAAAGTGGAATGCAAAGTAAAAATTTTCCAAAATTAACTAATGCGTAAGAGCCTCATCCACAAGCCTCTTCTCCATTCACATGCTCAACCGGAAGCACCTCCATTTTGTTTTTGATTTATTTGTACTATTGCCTTTTGAATATTTCATACCTAACATTATCTGACTCCATGTTTGCTTATTCTTTTGTTTCTTCACTCTTTATTCAGTTACAGAAGACCCAGTATTTACAGTTGGGACAAAACCGTGGGCAGTATTATGGCGGATCATTGCCAAATGTCAATCAGATTGGAAATGGCACCATTGACATGCCTTTTCAGGTAAGTGTGTTTGTCGGACTCTGATTTGAAATATTTGTGGTCTTACCCTAAATTGAACACGTTTACTCTTTTGTTACAGTTGAAGTTTACATACACCTTAGCCAAATACATTTAAACTCAGTTTTTCACAATTCCTGACATTTAATCCTAGTAAAAATCCCCTGTCTTAGGTCAGTTAGGATCACCACTTTATTTTAAGAATGTGAAATGTCAGAATAATAGTAGAGTGAATGATTTATTTCAGCTTTTATTTCTTTCATCACATTCCCAGTGGGGCAGAAGTTTACATGCACTCAATTAGTATTTGGTAGCATTGCCTTTAAATTGTTTGACTTGGATCAAACGTTTCGGGTAGCCTTCCACAAGCTTCCCACAATAAGTTGGGTGAATTTCGGCCCATTTCTTCTGACAGAGCTGGAGTCAGGTTTGTAGGCCTCCTTGCTCGCACATGCTTTTTCAGTTCTGCCCACAAATTTTCTATAGGATTGAGGTCAGGGCTTTGTGATGGCCACTCCAATACCTTGACTTTGTTGTCCTTAAGCCATTTTGCCACAACTTTGGAAGTATGCTTGAGGTCATTGTCCATTTGGAAGACCCAGCCTAGTGGTTAGAGCGTTGGACTAGTAACCGAAAGGTTGCAAGTTTGAATCCCCGAGCTGACAAGGTACAAATCTGTCGTTCTGCCCCTGAACAAGGCAGTTAACCCACTGTTCCTAGGCTTGCCTAGTTAAATAAATGTACAATTTTTAAAAATAAATACTTCCTGACTGATATCTTGAGATGTTGCTTCAATATATCCACATAATTTTCCTCCCTCGTGGTGCCATATATTTTGCGACGTGCACCAGTCCCTCCTGCAGCAAAGCACCCCCACAACATGATGCTGCCACCCCTGTGCGTCACGGTTGGGATGGTGTTCTTCGGCTTGCAAGCCTCCCCCTTTTTCCTCCAAACATAACGATGGTCATTATGGCCAAACAGTTATATTTTTGTTTCATCAGAACAGAGGACATTTCTCCAAAAAGTACAATCTTTGTCCCCATGCGCAATTGCAAACCGTAGTCTGGCTTTTTTAAGGGCGGTTTTGGAGCAGTGGCTTCTTCCTTGCTGAACGGCCTTTCAGGTTTATAGATACTTTTGTACCTGTTTCCTCCAGCATCTTCACAAGGTCCTTTGCTGTTGTTCTGGGATTGATTTTCACTTTTTGCACCAAAGTACATTTGTCTCTAGGAGACAGAATGTGTCTCCTTCCTCAGCGGTTTGATGGCTGTGTGGTCCCATGGTGTTTATACTTGTGTACTATTGTTTGTACAGATGAACATGGTACCTTAAGGTGTTTGGAAATTGGATGAACCAGAAAGGATGAACCAGACTTGTGGAGGTCTACAATTCTTTTTCTGGGGTCTTTTTCTTTTGATTTTCCCATGATGTCAAGCAAAGAGGCACTGAATTTGAAGGTAGGCCTTGAAATACATCCACAGGTACACCTCCAATTGACTCAAATGATGTCAATTAGCCTATCAGAAGCTTCTAAAGCCATGACATCATTTTCTGGAATTTTTCAAGTTGTCTAAAGGCACAGTCAACTTAGTGTATGTAAACTTCTGACACACTGGAATTGTGATACAGGGAATTCATTATAAGTGAAATATTCTGTCTGTAAATAATTGTTGGAAAAATGACTTGTGTAATCACAAAGTAGATGTCCTAACCGACTTGCCAAAACTATAGTTTTTTAACAAGAAATTTGTGGAGTGGTTGAAAAACGAGTTTTAATGACTCCAACCTAAGTGTATGTAAACTTCCGACTTCAACTGTATCTATGTAGCTTGTGACTGGTTTGTTTTGTTGGGGTCTGCAGACTCCCTTTCAAGGTTCAGGTGACACCAGCAGGACTACACGGCATCATGGATTGGTTGACAGAGTTTACCGGGACAGAAACCGCATCACATCTCCACATGGAAGGCCCCTCGACAAACATGGACGCCAAATATCCTTTACTGTCGATTTACGTGACTGTATTTTTATTACACTTAATTTTACAGTCTCTTATGCAACAGAAATTTGATTACGAATGACATGGTAATATGGTAATTACACTAATAATATAGTAATTATATGGTAATGACCTATTTATTGAAGCAAGTTTCACTTTGTAACATCTTTAACCAACGTACTTCAATAGCATAGACTGTACTCTATGGCGCCATGGTGTTTTACATCGTTGACTTCAGTTGTGCGATGCTACAGATTTGTATTGCCCTTAACCAGGGCTCTCACATTGATAGCTGTCCGTATGGCTCGGTGTATCTGTCACCCCCACCCGACACCAGCTGGAGGAGGTAAGATAATCCAACTATGTTGTGGCATGTGATACTGTTTCGATTTCTTTGTGAAATGTCCCTTGACTTTTCACAACTGATACATTTAGTCACCCCTAAGTGGTGTAAGTCTCTTTCCCTGTGCTATAGGACAAATTAAGTGGTGTATGTCTCTTTCCCTGTGCTATAGGACAAACTAGGTGGTGTATGTCTCTTTCCCTGTGCTATAGGACAAACTAGGTGGTGTATGTCTCTTTCCCTGTGCTATAGGACAAATTAGGTGGTGTATGTCTCTTTCCCTGTGCTATAGGACAAACTAGGTGGTGTATGTCTCTTTCCCTGTGCTATAGGACAAACTATGTGGTGTATATCTTTTTCCCTGTGCTATAGGACAAACTAGGTGGTGTATGTCTCTTTCCCTGTGCTATAGGACAAACTCGGACTCTGCATTGCATCAGAGCACTTTGAACCCGCAGGATATTTTTGCAGGAGGCTCACAGGACTTGCAGCTTAAACGAGGTGCGTCGGATTTGAACTTAATATACTTTATATGAGTTTTATAAACTGAACAAAAATATAAAACGCAACATGCAACAATTTCAAATATTTTACTGAGTTCGTGGAAGGAAATCAGTCAATTCAAATAAACAAATTGGGCCGTAATCTATGGATTTCACATGACTGGGAATATAGATATGCATCCGTTGGTCACAGATACCTTTAAAAAAAAGTAGGTGCTTGGATCAGAAAACCAGTTGGTATCTGGTGTGACCACCATTTGCCTTATGCAGTGTGACATCTCCTTCACATAGAATTGATCAGGCTGTTGATTGTGGCCTGCGGAATGTTGTCCCACTCCTCTTCAATGGCTGTGCGAAGTTGCTGGATATTAGCGGGAACTGGAACATGTCGATCCAGGGCATCCCAAACATACTCAATCAGTGACATGTCTGGTGAGTATGCAGGCCATGGAAGATCTGGGACTTTTTTAGCTTCCAGGAATTGTGTACAGATCCTTGCGACATGGGGCCGTGCATAATCATGCTGAAACATGAGGTGATGGCGGTGGATGATTGGCACGACAATGGGCCTCAGGATCTCGTCACGGTATCTCTGTGCATTCAAATCGCCATCATTAAAATGCAATTGTGTTTGTTGTCTGTAGTTTATGCCTGCCCATACCATGACCCCACCGCCACCATGGGGTGAGAGGGATAAAGTAATCCCTCTCACCCCCCCCCTTAAAAGATTTAGATGCACTACAGTTCCACTGGATGTCATAAGGTGAATGCACCAATTTGTAAGTCGCTCTGGATAAGAGCGTCTGCTAAATGACTTAAATGTAAATGTAATGGGGCGCTCTGTTCACAATGTTGACATCAGCAAACCGCTTGCCCACACAACGCCATACATGAGGTCTGCGGATGTGAGGCCTGTTGGACGTACTGCCAAACTCTCTAAGAAATGAACATTCAATTCTCAGGCAACAGCTCTGGTGGACATTCCTGCAGTCAGCATGTCAATTGCACACTCCTTCAAAACTTGAGACATCTGTGGCATTGTGTGACAAAACTGCACATTTTTTAGTGGCCTTTTATTGTCCCCAGAACAAGATGCACCTGTGTAATTATCATGCTGTTTAACCAGCTCATTGATATGCCTAAAGCCACATCTGTCAGGAGGATGGATTATCTTAGCAAAGGAGAAATGCTCACTAACAGGGATGTAAACAAATTTGTGCACCACATTTTTGAGAAATAAGCTTTCTATGGAACATTTCTGGGATCTTTTATTTCAGCTCATGAAAGATTGGACCAACACTGTACATGTTACCTTTGTAGTTTTGTTCAGTATAACATTACCATTAGTTCATCATTAGATTTGGGTCTTCTTTCTGGTCAGGTGGTTAACAAAAACTCTTGGCCCTACAATGCCCCAGTGCTCTGTTTCCAGTTTGTAGGTTTAATAATGATTTTTTTAATCCAGCGCAAATTGAATGAACTCTGTCATTATGAGGAAGGTGATATACGATGTATTGATGATGAAATATTTCTTCATGGCTTTGCCGGCTACCGTTCATTGTACTATTGAATACTCTGGTGTACATGATAAAATACTTCAGCCCTTGTCTTTAAAGGCTGTAGACATTACTCATAGGATGAATATGAATATCCAAGTGATTCTCAATGTGACATACTAATGGCTGTCTGACGCGTATTCCTTTTATTGAGAAACTTGTTTGAAAAATAATATCAAATTCCTTCATGTATTGATTTAATTTTCCTTTCACTGTTATGGCAAGATGAAAATAAGGGTATTTCAATATGTATTTTTTTTGCTTTTTAAAATTCTAGATAAGTGACAATTAGATGAATTGAACTCCCTCTCATTTTCTCTCTCTTTCTCCCTCTCGTCCTTTCTTTTCCTCTCCAGTGCTTCTGCTTCATGTACCAGGGCCAGAAGACACAGAATCAGATATGGACAAAGACGAACAAAAACAGAACTGGGATGGCAAAAAGGTGAAGTGCACTCAGATCTGGTGATATATCTTAACTCCATTGTTCTACAGCTCTGAGTTCTATTGTATTGTTCTACAGCTCTGAGTTCTATTGTATTGTTCTACAGCTCTGAGTTCTATTGTATTGTTCTACAGCTCTGAGTTCTATTGTATTGTTCTACAGCTCTGAGTTCTATTGTATTGTTCTACAGCTCTGAGTTATATTGTATTGTTCTACAGCTCTGAGTTATATTGTATTGTTCTACAGCTCTGAATTATATTGTATTGTTCTACAGCTCTGAGTTCTATTGTATTGTTCTACAGCTCTGAGTTCAATTGTATTGTTCTACAGCTCTGAGTTCTATTGTATTGTTCTACGGCTCTGAGTTCTATTGTATTGTTCTACAGCTCTGAGTTCTATTGTATTGTTCTACAGCTCTGAGTTCTATTGTATTGTTCTACAGCTCTGAGTTATATTGTACTGTTCTACAGCTCTGAGTTATATTGTATTGTTATACAGTTCAGGGTTCTATTGTATTGTTATACAGCTCTGAGTTCTATTGTATTGTTCTACAGCTCTGGGTTCTATTGTATTGTTATACAGCTCTGGGTTCTATTGTATTGTTATACAGCTCTGGGTTCTATTGTATTGTTATACAGCTCTGGGTTCTATTGTATTGTTATACAGTTCAGGGTTCTATTGTATTGTTCTACAGCTCTGGGTTCTATTGTATTGTTATACAGCAATTGATTATATTGTATTGTTATACAGCACTTGATTCTATTGTATTGTTATACAGCACTGGATTCTATTGTATTGTTATACAGCTCTGGGTTCTATTGTATTGTTATACAGCACTGGATTCTATTGTATTGTTATACAGCTCTGGGTTCTATTGTATTGTTATACAGCACTGGATTCTATTGTATTGTTATACAGCACTTGATTCTATTGTATTGTTATACAGCACTGGATTCTATTGTATTGTTATACAGCACTGGATTATATTGTGTTGTTATTCTATTGTATTGTTATACAGCACTGGTTTCTATTGTATTGTTATACAGCTCTGGTTTCTATTGTATTGTTATACAGCACTGGATTCTATTGTATTGTTATACAGCACTTGATTCTATTGTATTGTTATACAGCACTGGATTCTATTGTATTGTTATACAGCACTGGATTATATTGTATTGTTATACAGCTCTGGGTTCTATTGTATTGTTATACAGCACTGGATTCTATTGTATTGTTATACAGCTCTGGGTTCTATTGTATTGTTATACAGCTCTGAGTTCTATTGTATTGTTATACAGCTCTGAGTTCTATTGTATTGTTATACAGCTCTGGGTTCTATTGTATTGTTATACAGCACTGGATTATATTGTATTGTTATACAGCTCTGGGTTCTATTGTATTGTTATACAGCACTGGATTATATTGTATTGTTATACAGCTCTGGGTTCTATTGTATTGTTATACAGCACTGGAGTTCTATTGTATTGTTATACAGCTCTGGGTTCTATTGTATTGTTATACAGCTCTGAGTTCTATTGTATTGTTACTGAGTTGTCATTTTTATTTTTCCCTCAGAATGTCTCATCAAGGTCCAAGGTCCCAGGAATCAAGTGAGTACTTCCACAGACTAAAATCGAACCATCCTGACTTCAGTGTAGCTTTGTGAAAGGCTGATTACGACAGCCCACGACAGTTGGCAGTTTAGTGATGATTATATGTTTTTCCAACTGATGTTTCGGGACATCATTGACATACTTCAAGAAGTGTTGTGGAGCCAGTGAGTTCTGGCTGTCTAGGATGTTATTGTTATTGTTATTTTGAGAATGTGAACAGGGTCCCTTGCAGAAATGTTAGTACTGGGCTTATTAGAAAACAATTGGAGGCAATTTCCCTTCATTTCCTTTGGGGTCATATTGAAAACATGAAGAGAAGTGTATATCTGGAAAGCATTTGCTGGTAACGCTTTATGCACAACTTCCTGTCCAGCTCGAAGGACCGTGTGAAAACCCACAGTGGAAAATTGCTGAAGTCGGGGAGGGGGTTATTCTCATTTATCTTCCTATGTTATTTTACATACACTGCAGCAGCCTGTGAAATCTGCTGACTGCATATTTATTTTATTTTTATTTATTTATTTCACCTTTATTTAACCAGGTAAGCAAGTTGAGAACAAGTTCTCATTTACAATTGCGACCTGGCCAAGATAAAGCAAAGCAGTTCGACACATACAACGACACAGAGTTACACATGGAGTAAAACAAACATACAGTCAATAATACAGTAAAAAAAAAACAAGTCTATATACAATGTGAGCAAATTAGGTGAGAAGGGAGGTAAAGGCAAAAAAGGCCATGGTGGCAAAGTAAATACAATATAGCAAGTAAAACACTGGAATGGTAGTTTTGCAATGGAAGAATGTGCAAAGTAGAAATAAAAATAATGGGGTGCAAAGGAGCAAAATAAATAAATAAATTAAATACAGTTGGGAAAGAGGTAGTTGTTTGGGCTAAATTATAGGTGGGCTATGTACAGGTGCAGTAATCTGTAAGATGCTCTGACAGTTGGTGCTTAAAGCTAGTGAGGGAGATAAGTGTTTCCAATTTAAGAGATTTTTGTAGTTCGTTCCAGTCATTGGCAGCAGAGAACTGGAAGGAGAGGCGGCCAAAGAAAGAATTGGTTTTGGGGGTGACTAGAGAGATATACCTGCTGGAGCGTGTGCTACAGGTGGGAGATGCTATGGTGACCAGCGAGCTGAGATAAGGGGGGACTTTACCTAGCAGGGTCTTGTAGATGACATGGAGCCAGTGGGTTTGGCGACGAGTATGAAGCGAGGGCCAGCCAACGAGAGCGTACAGGTCGCAATGGTGGGTAGTATATGGGGCTTTGGTGACAAAACGGATTGCACTGTGATAGACTGCATCCAATTTGTTGAGTAGGGTATTGGAGGCTATTTTGTAAATGACATCGCCAAAGTCGAGGATTGGTAGGATGGTCAATTTTACAAGGGTATGTTTGACAGCATGAGTGAAGGATGCTTTGTTGCGAAATAGGAAGCCAATTCTAGATTTAACTTTGGATTGGAGATGTTTGATATGGGTCTGGAAGGAGAGTTTACAGTCTAACCAGACACCTAAGTATTTGTAGTTGTCCACGTGTTCTAAGTCAGAGCCGTCCAGAGTAGTGATGTTGGACAGGCGGGTAGGTGCAGGTAGCGATCAGTTGAAGAGCATGCATTTAGTTTTACTTGTATTTAAGAGCAATTGGAGGCCACGGAAGGAGAGTTGTATGGCATTGAAGCTTGCCTGGAGGGTTGTTAACACAGTGTCCAAAGAAGGGCCGGAAGTATACAGAATGGTGTCGTCTGCGTAGAGGTGGATCAGAGACTCACCAGCAGCAAGAGCGACCTCATTGATGTATACAGAGAAGAGAGTCGGTCCAAGAATTGAACCCTGTGGCACCCCCATAGAGACTGCCAGAGGTCCGGACAGCAGACCCTCCGATTTGACACACTGAACTCTATCAGAGAAGTAGTTGGTGAACCAGGCGAGGCAATCATTTGAGAAACCAAGGCTGTCGAGTCTGCCGATGAGGATGCGGTGGTTGACAGAGTCGAAAGCCTTGGCCAGATCAATGAATACGGCTGCACAGTAATGTTTCTTATCGATGGCGGTTAAGATATCGTTTAGGACCTTGAGCGTGGCTGAGGTGCACCCATGACCAGCTCTGAAACCAGATTGCATAGCAGAGAAGGTATGGTGAGATT
Organism: Oncorhynchus nerka; assembly: GCF_034236695.1. Lineage (NCBI taxonomy): Eukaryota > Metazoa > Chordata > Actinopteri > Salmoniformes > Salmonidae > Oncorhynchus > Oncorhynchus nerka. Next base: position 82,171,341 of record NC_088415.1, read on the forward strand.
CGAAATGGTCGGTAATCTGTTTGTTGACTTGGCTTTCGAAGACCTTAGAAAGGCATGGTAGGATAGATATAGGTCTGTAGCAGTTTGGGTCAAGAGTGTCCCCCCTTTGAAGAGGGGGATGACCGCAGCTGCTTTCCAATCTTTGGGAATCTCAGATGACACGAAAGAGAGGTTGAACAGGCTAGTAATAGGGGTGGCAACAATTTCGGCAGATAATTTTAGAAAGAAAGGGTCCAGATTGTCTAGCCCGGCTGATTTGTAGGGGTCCAGATTTTTCAGCTCTTTCAGAACTTCAGCTGAATGGATTTGGGAGAAGGAGAAATGGGGAAGGCTTGGGCGAGTTGCTGTTGGGGGTGCAGTGCTGTTGACCGGGTAGGAGTTGCCAGGTGGAAAGCATGGCCAGCCGTAGAAAAATGCTTATTGAAATTCTCAATTATGGTGGATTTATCAGTGGTGACAGTGTTTCCTATCTTCAGTGCAGTGGGCAGCTGGGAGGAGGTGTTCTTATTCTCCATGGACTTTACAGTGTCCCAGAACTTTTTAGAGTTAGTGTTGCAGGAAGCAAATTTCTGCTTGAAAAAGCTAGCCTTGGCTTTTCTAACTGCCTGTGTATAACGGTTTCTAGCTTCCCTGAACAGCTGCATATCACGGGGCTGTTCGATGCTAATGCAGAACGCCATAGGATGTTTTTGTGTTGGTTAAGGGCAGTCAGGTCTGGGAGAACCAAGGGCTATATCTGTTCCTGGTTCTAATTTTCTTGAATGGGGCATGTTTATTTAAGATTGTTAGGAAGGCATTTTTAAAAAATATCCAGGCATCCTCTACTGACGGGATGAGATCAATATCCTTCCAGGACACCCCGGCCAGGTCGATTAGAAAGGCCTGCTCGCTGAAGTGTTTCAGGGAGCGTTTTACAGTGATGAGTGGAGGTCGTTTGACCGCTGACCCATTACGGATGCAGGCAATGAGGCAGTGATCGCTGAGATCTTGGTTGAAGACAGCAGAGGTGTATTTAGAGGGGAAGTTGGTTAGGATGATATCTATGAGGGTGCCCATGTTTAAGGCTTTGGGGGTACCTGGTAGGTTCATTGATAATTTGTGTGAGATTGAGGGCATCAAGTTTAGATTGTAGGATGGCTGGGGTGTTAAGCATGTTCCAGTTTAGGTCGCCTAGCAGCACGAGCTCTGAAGATAGATGGGGGGCAATCAGTTCACATATGGTGTCCAGAGCACAGCTGGGGGCAGAGGGTGGTCTATAGCAGGCGGCAACAGTGAGAGACTTGTTTTTAGAGAGGTGGATTTTTAAAAGTAGAAGTTCAAATTGTTTGGGTACAGACCTGGATAGTAGGACAGAACTCTGCAGGCTATCTTTGCAGTAGATTGCAACACCGCCCCCTTTGGCAGTTCTATCTTGTCTGAAAATGTTGTAGTTTGGAATTAAAATGTCTGAATTTTTGGTGGTCTTCCTAAGCCCGCTACTGTCATTATGGGGTTACCAATCATATGTTTTTTCTATTTTCAGCATATTCCCGTCTCCAGATCAGGAGCTGACCGTGTCACTGATGCCTTCAGCCCAAAACACGGGCGGTGGTTCCCTGCCTGATCTGACCAACATCCAGTTCCCCCCCCCGCTGCCCACCCCCCTGGACCCCGAGGACTCTACCCTCAGCGCCTACAATAGCACGGGAAACCTGGCAACCAGCCACTCATACAGCTTCAGTTCCACCAGCCAAGGTGACCTCTCAGTCCTCCACCTTCCAGAACCATAAATGTATAGAGTTTGGAAAGACAGTTAGAAATTCTGAATTTTCAAGTTGGCACCAGAAGTTGGGAGATGATGTCACCACATGGCAGACAGTTGGCTTATATCTTATATACGTCTCTCTGTCTCTAGCTTTCTATGACAGTTGGGGTTCTGAAAGATATGTTTGCTGTTTTGTGTCCCAGCAGGACAGACCACAGCCCAGCAGGGCAGGCAGGACAACAACATGGTCAACCAGGACTCCCACCAGCACCAGTCCCTACAGCTCTCCCCCACCCTGTCGCCACCCCTCACCCTCGCCCAGGTAGTACGTACCGTACTCTTCCCTTCTAGCATTGCGATTGTTACATTTCTGAATTACTTTTCTAGTGTATTTACAATGATTGTACTCTGTAGTTGTTTCCCCCCCTCTTTGAATGTATTTAAAGTAAGTTGCTATGGATAATTGGAGCACCAGTCAAATGATTAGAAGGTAATATACCAGGAGCCTTCAGAGATTCTGAACATCCAAGAGTGTTTCTGAAATTGGGGATTGTACTAAGTTTAGCCATCGTTCTACTTTCGATCACACTTTCTATCACATTTCTGTGGACATCATTTTCAGTTTTTCCCCACTGACTAATTTAGAACTCCTATGTCCATCCTGTCTCAGGCGGAGACCATAGACGCCATGACACTGGAGGCACAGTTGTCCCAGTACACGTTCTTCAGCCAGCCCTCTTCTCAACAACAACAGCAGCAGCAGACCACTCAAGGACTGACCAGGCTGGTCCAGCTCCCCTCCCCTCTGAACACCTCTTCCAGCCAGACACAGAACTCCATGGATATGAACTCGGTAAGCTTACCTTCTCAAACCCTTCCCTTTTCAAAACTTTCCTTATCCTACACTCCTGTCCATAGGAAAATATAGTGCTGAAACCGACTTAGTGTTCCTACACTATTTAACAAAATGTAGTTTTTCCTGTTAAGCTATCTTTGGTTTGATCTTGAAGTCAAAAGGACTAGTCTTCTATAAGCAAGTTCTTCCACACCGATCTCAACAAACCATTTCTGTATGGACCTCGCTTTGTGCACGGGGGCATTGTCATGCTGAAACAGGAAAGGGTTTTCCCCAAACTGTTGCAACAAAATTGGAAGCACAGAATTATCTGGAATGTCATTAAACGCTGTAACGTTAAGATTTCCCTTCACTGGAACTAAGAGGCATGGACCATGGAAAAACAGCCCCAAACCATTATTCTTCCTCCAACAAACTTTAGTTGGCACTATACATTGGGGCAGGTAGCGTTCTCCTGGCATCCGCCAAACCAGGAGTCGTCCGTCGGACTGCCAGATGTTGAAGCGTGATTCATCACAGAGAACGTTTCCACTGCTCCAGAGTCCAATGGTGGCAAGTTTTACAACACTCCAGCCGATGCTTGGCATTGCGAATGGTGATCGTAGGCTTGTGTGCGGCTGCTCGGCCATGGAAACCCATTTTATGAAGCTCCCGACGAACAGTTCTTGTGCCGACATTGCTTTCAGAGGCAGGTTGGAGCTCAGTAGTGAGTGTTGCAACCGAGGACAGACGATTTTTACGCGATACACTCTTCATCACTCGGCGGGTCCCGTTCTGTGTGCTTGTGTGGCCTACCACTTCGCGGCTGAGACATTGTTGCTCCAAGACATTTCCACTTCACAATAACCACACTTACAGTTGACCTGGGCAGCTCTAGCAGGGCAGAAATTTTACGAACTGACTTGTTGGAAAGGTGGCATGCTATGACAGTGCCACGTTGAAAGTCACTGAGCTCTTCAGTACAGGCCATTCTGCTGCCAATGCTTGTCTATTGAGATTGCATAGCTGTGTGCTCGATTTTATACACCTGTCAGTGACGGGTGTGGCTGCAATAGCCGAATCAACTATAATCAACAATATAGTGGAGCATACATTTTCAGAAAGGAGCCAGTCAGTCAGCCAACCAGTAACCCAGCCAGAAACCCAGCCAGTAACCCAGCAGATCAGCCAGCCAGTAACCCAGCAGGTCAGTCAGCCAGTAACCCAGCAGGTCAGCCAGCCAGTCAGTCAGCTAGTCAGTAACCCAGCAGGTCAGCCAGTCAGTCAGTTACCCAGCAGGTCAGCCGGCCATTGATTCAGCCAGCCAGTAACCTAGCCAGTAACCCAGCAGGTCAGCCAGCCAGTCAGACAATTAGCCAGTCAGTGAGTCTAACTAAAATATGATCCTGTATTAGGGCTCTTTCCCCCAACAGTACCGCAGTAGGGCTGGGTCTTCGGCCAATCAGTCTCCAACATCTCCAGTCTCCAATCAAGGCTTCTCACCTGGAGGCTCGCCTCAAGTAAGGGCGTGTGAGCAAAACCCACTGACTGTATACACTGTTTTTCCATCGTGGTTCTGTTTTCGTCGCCGGCTGGGCCCTTTGGCTGCCCCTTTCGGCTGCTCTTGTGCCACCAACCCCCTGCCACCCCCATCGTCGTGTCTTGCAGTGTCACTGATCCCGTTCTCCTTGCTGCTTCTCTGTGTCTGCATCCTAAGTGGCCTCGTAGCATAGGCACCAAAATGACACACGTTAGCCAGTTGGTTGAGTTTGGAAAATGTACTTGGTAGTTAACATTTAGCAACCAGAGATGACTTTTAGCCTAGAGTTTTGAATCCCTTTTAGCCTAGAGTTTTGAATCCCCTTTAGCCTAGAGTTTTGAATCCCTTTTAGCCTAGAGTTTTGAATCCCCTTTAGCCTAGAGTTTTGAAGCCCTTTTAGCCTAGAGTTTTGAATCCCTTTTAGCCTAGAGTTTTGAATCCCCTTTAGCCTAGAGTTTTGAAGCCCTTTTAGCCTAGAGTTTTGAATCCCTTTTAGCCTAGGGTTTTGAATCCCTTTTAGCCTAGTGTTTTGAATCTCCTTTAGTCTAGAGTTTTGAATCCCTTTTAGCCTAGAGTTTTGAATCCCCTTTAGCCTAGTGTTTTGAATCCCCTTTAGCCTAGAGTTTTGAATCCCTTTTAGCCTAGTGTTTTGAATCCCCTTTAGCCTAGAGTTTTGAATCCCTTTTAGCCTAGTGTTTTGAATCCCCTTTAGCCTAGAGTTTTGAATCCCTTTTAGCCTAGAGCTTTGAATCCCTTTTAGCCTAGAGTTTTGAATCCCTTGTGTATTGTGAAAAAACAAGAAGGAACAGGGTCCCTCCACAAGGCCCTGTAGGCTAGATGTACGCTGTAAGTTCTATATAAGTTTATAATATAAACAAACGAATCGAACTGAACATAACATTGAACAACTAAGTCATCTCTTGTTAGAGGAATCATAAAAGCTTTCACTCAGTATCTAGGCTACTAGCTAAATGCTTCGGTTGGCTTTGCCCATCGCTTCTATCTGTCACCTAGACGGCTAACCTACAGTGTTGTGGGTTACATGGGGTGCGACAGACAGTCCATGTGCCCTTGCCCGCTGTTCTTTTGGCAGGGCACAGATAATGTGGTTCTGAACTGAAAGGGGCATGGCGAAGGCTGCCTTACTGAGTCTGCCTGTGAATATAATCCAATTATTTATACATTAAGGCAGATGATGAAAGCGGAAACATCTTCAGTTTTATAAGAACATGAAATTAAAACATCAAGAGGATTACTGGATGATTGAATGTTTTTGAAATTCTAGCTTTACCCACAAAAGGGATTTCCATATGATTTCATTCTATTTCATGATTTTATTTTATCTAAGTTATTAAGAATTCTTAGTACAAGACATGCATGGTAACCAACTCCATACAACATTGTTGGTTGTGGGTTGATGACATTTATGAAGTTCTTTTGAGTAGTATTCAGTGCATGTTAACATTGGCTGGTTGGGCACATAACAGCAACATCTGTTGAATCATCTTTAAAGGTGAGATGGGCAGGTTACTATCAACTAATGGATGAGATTGAGGTTGATTGCACAGCAAATTAATTGATGGGCTTGCGAAACATGATTCCTGCTGTGTTTGTACTGTGTCATGCTTTATATATTGTCTAGGCAGCAGTATGCGATTGTTTGTTTTCAGGATTGCAGATGTGTGCGGTGATTTTGGTGTTGCCTGAACCCAATGGTTTGATGTGAATGTCTTGTGAATTGTGACAATTCAGTTACAGTTGTGGTGTGATTGTGCTCTCTATCTGCTCTTCCTTTCCTGTACATTTCTATCATGGGATTGTTTTTAACAAGGGGATATGCTTGTGTTCTAGCACCACTCCATATTGGGTAGTGTATTTGCTGACTTCTATGACCAGCAACTCACATCCAGACAGACCAGTGCTCTCTCCCAACAGGTAAGGTTTAACATCCTACCTCAGAACTAATTATGCAAGCTAATATTAGTTACTTTTGATATGGCATTATATGCCAATATCTTAGTATCAAAGCACAGTATATTAATACAGGGTTTCCCAAACTCAGTCCTCAGGACCCCAGGGGGGCATGTTTTGGTTTTTGCCCTAACACGACACAGCTGATTTAAATAATCAACTAATCATCAAGCTTTGATCATTTGAACAAGCTGTGTAATGATAGGGCAAAAACCAAAACGTGCACCCCTTGGGGTCCCCAGGACCAAGTTTAGGAAATGCTGGATTAAGGCTAGGTTTCCATTTTTACCCGTTGTACTGAATCTTTATATTGACCATTTGGCACCTGTTAATAGTAGAGAATGAGCCATTGTCATTGAGTGTTGGCTAACCTCATGTACTGTGTTAGCTAACCTCATGTACTGTGTTGGCTAGCCTCATGTACTGTGTTGGCTAGCCTCATGTACTGTGTTGGCTAGCCTCATGTACTGTGTTGGCTAACATCATGTACTGTGTTGGCTAACCTCATGTTCTGTGTTGGCTAGCCTCATGTTCTGTGTTGGCTAGCCTCATGTACTGTGTTGGCTAGCCTGTGTTGGCTAACCTCATGTTCTGTGTTGGCTAGCCTCATGTACTGTGTTGGCTAACCTCATGTACTGTGTTGACTAACCTCATGTACTGTGTTGACTAACCTCATGTTCTGTGTTGGTTAGCTTCATGTACTGTTTTCTCTGTTCCTCGAACAGCTGGAGCAGTTCAACATGACAGACAACAACAGTCTGTACAGCCAGGGCTCCACCCTCAACTACTCCCAAGCAGCCATGATAGGTTTGATGGGTAGCCACGGCAACCTGCAAGATTCCCAGCAGCTGGGCTACAGTAGCCATGGCAACATCCCCAACATCATTCTCACAGGTACTATTCTGCCACACCAGGTAGCTCACTCAAGCCTCTGCAAGGCTAGGCAGTGGAATAGAGCTCACTTAACATAAACACTCTCTCAATACAAAGATCTAACTTTTGTTATGTCTAGGGGTCCAATGCATGCCTTGCTCTACCATAAGCTGTCTGAATGTTTGCATTTAGCATGAAAGTGAGTGTAAGCAGACTGGCTCTAACCAGAATAGAAAGAGGAGTGGGGGGCCCCAGTGCACAACTGAGCAAGAGGACAAGTACATTAAGAGTGTCTAGTTTCCTCAAAGGGCAGCTTTATTAAATAGTCCCGGCAAAACGCCAGTCTCAACGTCAACAGTGAAGAGGTGACTCAGGGATGCTGGCCTTCTAGGCAGAGTTCCTCTGTCCAGTGTCTGCGTTATTTTGCCCATCTTAATCTTTTATTTTTATTGGTCAGTCTGAGATATGGTTTTATCTTTGCAAATCTGCCTAGAAGGCCAGGATCCCAGAGTCGCCTCTTCATTGTTGACGTTGAGACTGGTGTTTTGTGGGTACTATTTAATGAAGCTGCCAGTTGACGACTTGTGAGGCGTCTGTTTCTCAAACTAGACACTCTAATGTACTTGTCCTCTTGCTCAGTTGTGCACTGGGGCCTCCCACTCCTCTTTCTATTCTGGTTGGAGACCAGCGCTGTTCTGTGGAGGTAGTAGTACACAGCTTTGTACGAGATCTTCAGTTTCTTGGCAATTTCTTGCATGGAATAGCCTTCATTTTTCAGAACAAGAATAGACTGATGAGTTTCAGAAGAAAGGTCTTTGTTCCTGGCCATTTTGAGCCTGTAATCGAACCCACAAATTCTGATGCTCCAGATACTCAACTAGTCTAAATAAGGTCTGTTGTATTGCTTTTTAATCAGAACAACAATTTTCAGCTGTGCTAACATAATTGCAAAAGGATTTTCTAATGATCAATTAGCTTTTTAAAATGATAAACTTGGATTAGCTAACACCACGTGCCATTGGAAAACAGGAGTGATGGTTGTGATAATGGGCCTCTCTACGCCTATGTATGTTATTTTAATGGACAAAAAAATGTGCTTTTCTTTTAAAAAACAAGGACATTAATAAGTGACCCCAAACTTTTGAACGGTAGTGTATGTATGTACAGTACCAGTCAAAGGTTTGGACACACCTGAAGAAGAATTATCATAGTGAATTATTGTAATGTTTGTTTATGTGTCAATTAATCCCATAAGGGATGGGTTACCAATTGGCGATTTGACACAAACATAAAATGTCATTCTTTCATTTCATTCATACAGAGCATTTGGAAAGTATTCAGATCCCTTCACTTTTTCCACATTTTGTTACATTACAGCCTTGTTCTAAAATTGATTAAATTGTTTTTTTCCCTCATCAATCTACACACCATACCACATAATGAAAAACCAAAAACAGGTTTTTAGAAATTGTACATAGTTATTCAGACCTTTTACTCTGAATACTTTGTTGAAGCACCTTTGGCAGAGATTACAGCCTCGAGACTTCTTGGGTATGACACTACAAGCTTGGCACACCTGTATTTGGGGAGCTTCTCCCATTCTTCTCTGCAGATCCTCTCAAGCTCTGTCAGTTTGGATGGGGAGCGATGCTGCACAGCTATTTTCAGGTCTCTCCAGAGATGTTAGATAGGGTTCAAGTCTGGGCTCTGCCTGGGAAACTCAAGGACAGTCAGAGACTTGTCCCGCAGTTACTCCTGCGTTGTCTTGGCTGTGTGCTTAGGGTCATTGTCCTGTTGGAAGGTGAACCTTCCAGTCTGAGGTCCTGAGCGCTATGGAGAAGGTTTTCATCAAGGATCTCTCTGTACTTTGCTCCGTTCATCTTTGCCTCAATCCTGACTAGTCTCCCAGTCCCTGCCACTGAAAAACATACCCACAGCATGATGCTGCCACCACCATGCTTCACCGTAGGGATAGTGCCAGGTTTCCTCCAGAAGTGACGCTTGGCATTCAGGCCAAAGAGTCCAATATTGATTTCATGAGACCAGAGAATCTTGTTTCTCATGGTCTGAGAGTCTTTTGGTGCTTTTTGGCAAACTCCAAGCGGGCTGTCATGTGCCTTTTACTGAGGAGTGGCATCCGCCGGGCCACTCTACCATAAAGGCCTGATTGGTGGGGTGCTGCAGAGATGGTTGTCCTTCTGGAAGTTTATCCCATCTCTACAGAGGATCTCTGGAGCTCTATCAGAGTGACCATTGGGTTCTTGGTCAACTTCCTGTCCAAGGCCGTTCTCCCCTGATTGCACAGTTTGGCCGGAAGGCCAGCTCTAGGAAGGGTCTTGGTGGTTCCAATGTTCCTCCATTTAAGAATGACCTTGGGGACCTTCAATGCTGCAGACATTTTTCGTTACCCTTTTCCAGATCTGTGCCTCGACACAATCCTGTCCCGGAGCGCTACAGACAATTCCTTCGACCTCGTGGCTTTGTTTTTGCTCTGACATACACTGTCAACTGTGGGACCTTATATAGACATGTGTGTGCCTTTCCAAATCATGTCCAATCAATTGAATTTACCACAGTTTGTAGAAACAATTTGTAGAAACATCTCAAGGATGATCAATGGAAACAGGATGCACCTGAGCTCAATTTCGAGTCTCATAGCAAAGGGTCTGAATAAGGTATTTCTGTTTTTTTATATTTTATACATTTGCAAACATTTCTATAAACCTGTTTTCACTTTGGCATTATGGGGTATTGATGAGGGGCAAAAAATAACTTAAGTAATAAATAATAAAGTCAAGGGGTTTGAATGCACTGTATGTGCGGTGTGTTCTTTGATATTATCGCGGTCCGCAAACAAATGCTATATGTGCATACTGCCAACGCCCATCCCTTCAGGCTCTGGAGCCTGAGAAGGAGGAGCATCTTCAGACAGTATTCTTTACAATGTTTCGGCAGTGAAGTCCTGGAAACCCAAAAACCTTTCAGCAGCAGATAAATCAAATCAAATGGATGTATTTATAAAGCCCTTCTTACATCAGCTGATGTCACAAAGTGCTGTACAGATATACTATTATGTCCAGTTTCTTGGACTTTTCGTTCCTTTGTGCATTACAATTAATCACATGCACAATAAACACCATAAAATTCACCTTCTTCACAATTAGCATTTCAGTTTCCCTCAACTGTTTAACAACACTCTGAATCTAAAGATTCAGTGGAGCATCCACCGCCATATCTTCAGCTCCCCTCTCTCCTTCAACTATTTCACTTGCCTCCGTGTAGGATACCTGCTGTATAGCCCTGACCCTCCGTGTAGGAGAGCTGCTGTATAGCCCTGACCCTCCGTGTAGGAGACCTGCTGTATAGCCCTGACCCTCCGTGTAGGAGACCTGCTGTATAGCCCTGACCCTCCGTGTATGAGACCTGCTGTATAGCCCTGACCCTCCGTGTAGGAGACCTGCTGTATAGCCCTGATCCTCCTTGTAGGAGACGTGCTGTATAGCCCTGACCCTCCGTGTAGGAGACCTGCTGTATAGCCCTGACCCTCCGTGTAGGAGACCTGCTGTATAGCCCTGACCCTCCGTGTAGGAGACCTGCTGTATAGCCCTGACCCTCCGTGTAGGAGACCTGCTGTATAGCCCTGATCCTCCTTGTAGGAGACGTGCTGTATAGCCCTGACCCTCCTTGTAGGAGACGTGCTGTATATACTCCTTTACCCTAACTGGGCACTCCGGGGAATTGGGAACGTGGTTGCCGGGCTGACAGGCTATTCAATCCATGATACCTCTCTTCTCACTGATCACCTGCCTATCACTTGCTCTCTCAGCACCTGGCCCGGTTTCTGATGCCCCCTAGAGGTGGGAAGTGTAATGTTTACCTGTGTGCCTAAGCAGTTCATTCCTAACACTAGCTAAATTAATTAAGTTGAGGTTTTCTGTATTTATTTTCATTTTACTTTACTTGACACTCAATTGTAGTTTAATCTAGTACAGACTTAACTGAATGAACAACAAAGACGGAATGCAATATGACATTTTATTAAATAGTTTGGGGAATGGCCCTGTCACAGAGGGAAGATCCTCGGAGCCAGATGATGTGATGGCAGGTAGCCCAATGCGGGACTGCTGGCATCGAAACCCCCCGCTGGGGGAAAGGAGTTCCATGGACAGTGCTTAAGGTTATTATAGCTGGTGGTGTTGGGGAGGTGGATGATTGTCGAAAACTGTTGCTGAGAAACAGCAAGTGAGAGTGCATGGGTAAATTGACATACTTCCCAAGATTTATGCCCATTGGTTGAGAGAGAGGAAGGTGATAATTGCAAGAGTGAGCCCATAGATTGAACAGCAAATGTGAGGAATGTGCATTATTGTGCCATGCTGATGATAATGCGTTTGTATTCATTCCCACAATGCCTGTAGAATAGCAAACTAAGTGAATTATGTTATGCTTAATGGATAAAGTTAAACAAGCATTCAGACCAGCCTTCCTGATTTGAACATTCGTAAACTACATTTATTGGCTGTTCCTTGAAATATTTAATGAGATGCTATTCTTTGGGGTAAACACAACAGGAAGACCCTGACCTCTCCTCATCTCTCTTTACTCATGTATGTTTTAGCCACCGGAGAGTCACCACCCAGACTGCCGAAGGGGTTGTCTTACAGCTCTCTGTCGGCTGACATCAGCTTCGACGCGGACTCTCAGTTTCCCTTGGACGAGCTGAAGATCGACCCTCTGACCCTGGATGGGCTGTACATGCTCAACGATCCTGACATGGTCCTCACTGACCCCGCCACGGAAGACGCCTTTCGGATGGACCGGCTTTAGAGCCGCTGCCAAGTTGACTGACTGTCTCGGAGGAACCCGGCCTGAGGGGAGAGGGATATTTTGGGAGTGTGGTAGCTCGTGACTAGGCCCCAGCTGTGCAGTGTATTCATCCCACACTCCCACTCCCTTCACCAGCCACCCCTTTCTAAGAGCCATGGTAAGATGAGCTAGTAGGGAAATGGTCGACAGAGTTTGCTTTCTCCCTTCCTGATGGAAAAGATGGAAGGGCGACATTGTCATGTTTGGTGGATATTGCGCTTAAGGTTCTGCCTGTGACCAGTCTGTGCTAACCACATGGGGTAACTTATTTATTTATTTATTTTATTATATGCCTCCTGCCAGCCTTTCTGTTGGATGCTTTGGTTTTTGTAAAGGAAAACAAAATAGGATACAAACTACATTGGTCTTGACTTCCATTTGAAGACATTCAATTGATTTAAAATCATGTCTGCAGTGGAAACTGCTTATCGTTCTCTTTTTTTTTTTTTTTACCTTTATTTTACTAGGCAAGTCAGTTAAGAACAAATTCTTATTTTCAATGACGGCCTAGGAACAGTGGGTTTAACTGCCTGTTCAGGGGCAGAATGACAGATTTGTACCTTGTCAGCTCGGGATTCGAACTTGCAACCTTTCGGTTACTAGTCCAACGCTCTAACCACTACGCTACCCTGCCGCCCCTCTCATCTGCCATACTAGATTAGCATGTCTCATTATCACCCATCTGCTTTTTCACAACCACCCCTCTATTGGCTAATCTTGCCAGTCTCACATTTTCATCAGTGCACTTAACCGCGCTGTCATTAATTCACACTATACGGTGCCTTCAGAAAGTATTCACACCCCTTTACTTTTTCCACCTTTTGTTCTGTTGCGAGATGGGATTAAAATGTCATTTTTTTGTCAATGATATACACCAAATGCTCTAATGTCAAAGTGGAAGAAAAATTATATATATTTTTTTAAAACTTTATGGAAAATTAAACACTATCTTGATTAGATAAATATTCAACCCCCTGAGTCAATACAGGTTAGAATCACTTTGGCAGTGATTACAGCTGTGAGTTTTTCTGGGTAAGTCTATGAGATTTGCATACCTGGATTGTACAATATTTGCCCATTATTCTTGAAAAAATTATTCATATTCTGTCAAGTTGCGTGTTGATCATTGCTATACAGTCATTTTCAAGTCTTGCCGTAGATTTTCAAGTCAATTTCAAGTAAAAACTATAACTAAGCCATTCTATGTCATCGCTGTAAGCAACTCCAGTGTATATGACCTTGTGTTTTAGGTTATTGTCCTGCTGAAAGCTGAATTTGTCTGCCAGTGTCTGTTGGAAAGCAGACTGAACCAAGTTTTCATCAAGGATTTTGCCTGTGCTTAGCTCTATTACATTTGATTTTGTATTTTTCTTTTAAAGCTCCTAGTCATTTACATTTACATTTAAGTCATTTAGCAGACGCTCTTATCCAGAGCGACTTACAAATTGGTGCATTCACCTTATGACATCCAGTGGAACAGGAGTGCATCTAAATCTTTTAAGGGGGTGAGAGGATTACTTTATCCTCTCACCCCATGGTCATGGTATGGGCAGGCATAAACTACAGACAACAAACACAATTGCATTTTAATGATGGCGATTTTAATGCACAGAGATACCGTGACGAGATCCTGGCCCATTGTCAATCATCCACCGCCATCACCTCATGTTTCAGCATGATTATGCACGGCCCCATGTCGCAAGGATCTGTACACAATTCCTGGAAGCTAAAAAAGTCCCAGATCTTCCATGGCCTGCATACTCACCAGACATGTCACTGATTGAGTATGTTTGGGATGCCCTGGATCGACATGTTCCAGTTCCCGCTAATATGATGCAACCACCACCATGCTTGAGTGGTACACAGTGATGTGTTGCGTTGGATTTGCCCCAAACATAACGCTTTGTATTTAGGACTAAAAGTTCATTGTTTACAGTATTACTTTAGTTTCTTATTGGAAACAGGATGCATGTTTTGGAATATTTTTATTCTGTACAGGCTTCCTTTTCACTATGTCATTTAGGTTAGTATTGTGGAGCAACTACAATGTTGTTGATCCATCTTCAGTTTTCTCCTATCACAGCCATTAAACTCTGTAACTGTTTTAAAGTCACCATTGGCCTCATGGTGAAATCTGAGCGGTTTCCTTCCTCTCTGGCAACTGAGTTAGGAAGGACGCCTGTATATTTTTAGTGACTGGGACTATTGACACACCATCCAAAGTGTAAATAATAACTACACCATACTCAGGCATATTCAATGGCTCCTTTTCTTTTTTTTAACCATCTAGCAATAGGTGCCTTTATTTGGGAACCATTGGAAAAACTCCCTGGTCTTTGTGGTTGAATCTGTGCATGAAATGCACTGCTTGACAGAGGGACCTTACAGATAAACTACAGTGGCTTGCGAAAGTATTCACCCCCACTTGGCATTTTTCCTATTTTGTTGCCTTAAAACCTGGAATTAAAATTGATTTTGGGGGTGCTTGTATATTATGATTCACACAACATACCTACCTACCACTTTGAAGATGCAAAATATTTTTTATTGTGAAACAAACAAGAAATAACTTTGTAGAGCCACCTTTTGCAGGAATTACAGCTGCAAGACTCTTGGGGTATGTCTCTATAAGCTTCGCACATCTAGCCACTGGGATTTTGACCATTCTTCAAGGCAAAACTGCTCCAGCTCCAAGTTGGATAGGTTCCACTGGTGTACAGCAATCTTTAAGTCATACCACATATTCTCAATTGGATTGAGGTCTGGGCTTTGAGTAGGCCATTCCAAGACATTTAAATGTTTCCACTTAAACCACTGAAATGTTGCTTTAGCAGTATGCATATGGTCATTGTCCTGCTGGAAGGTGAATCTCTGTCCTAGTCTCAAATCTCTGGAAGACTGAAACAGGTTTCCCTCAAGAATTTCCCTATATTTAGCACCATCCATCATTCGTTCAATTCTGACCAGTTTCCCAGTTCCTGCCGATTAAAAACATCCCCACAGCATGATGCTGCCACCACCATGCTTCACTGTGGGGATGGTCATCTCGGGGTGATGAGGTGTTGGGTTTGTGCCAGACATAACGGTTTCCTTGATGGCCAAAAAGCTACATTTTAGTCTCATCTGACCAGATCTCTGCAGCTCCTTCAGGGTTATCTTTGGTCTCTTGGTTACCTCTCTGATTAATGCCCTCCTTGCCTGGTCCGTGAGTTTTGGTGGGCGGCCCTCTCTTGGCAGATTTGTTGTGGTGCCATATTCTTTCCTATTTATTTATAATGGATTTAATGGTGTTCCGTGGGGTGTTCAAAGTTTCAGATATTTTTTTATAACCCAACCCTGATCTGAACTTCTCCACAACTTTGTTCTTGACCTGTTTGGAGAGCTCCTTGGTCTTTATGGTGCCCCTTGATTGGTGGTGCCCCTTGCTTGGGCGGTGTTGCAGACTCTGAGGCCTTTCAGAACAGGGGTGTATATATACTGAGATCATGTGACAGATCATGTGACACTTAAATAAAGTCCACCCGTGTGTGATCAAACTAATAAAATGACTTCTGAAGGTAATTGGTTGCACCAGATCTTATTTAGGGGCTTCATAGCAAAGGGGGTGAATACATATGTTGTTGTTTTTTAAACAAGTTATTTTTTTCATTTCACTTCACCAATTTGGACTATTTTGTCTATTTCCATTACATGAAATTCAAATAATAATCCATTTAAATTACAGGTTGTAATGCAACAAAATAGGAAAAACGCCAAGGGGGATGAATACTTTTGCAAGGCACTGTACATGACCAAAAGTATGTAGACACCTGCTCGTCGAACATCTCATTCCAAAATCATGGGCATTAATATGGAGTTGGTCCCCCCTTTGCTGCTATAATAGCCTCCACTCTTCTGGGAAGGCTTTCCACTAGATGTTGGAACATTGCTGCCGGGACTTGCTTCCATTCAGCCACAAGAGCATTAGTGATGTCGGGCATTGATGTTGGGCGATTAGGCCTGGCTCGCAGTCGACGTTTCAATTCATGCACGGGGGAATTTTCATGCGGAAACAGGAAAGGGCCTTCCCCAAACTGTTGCCACAAAGTTGGAAGCACAGAACCGTCTTGCATGTCATTGTATGCTGTAGCATTAAGATCTCCCTTAACTGAAACTAGGGGGCCTAGCCCGAACCATGAAAAACAGACCCAGACCATTATTCCTCTTCTACCAAACTTTACAGTTGGTCCTATGCATTGGGGCAGGTAGCGTCTCCTGGCATCTGCCAAACCCAGATTCATCCATCGGCCTGCCAGATAATGAAGCGTAATTCATCACTCCAGAGAACGTGTTTCCACGGCTCCAGAGTCCAATGGCGGTGAGCTTTTCACCACTCCAGCCGACACTTGGCATTGCGCATGGTGATCTTAGGCTTGTGTGAGGCTGCTCAGCCATGGAAACCCATTTAATGAAGCTCCCAACAAACAGTTCATGTGCTGTCGTTGCTTCCAGAGGCAGTTTGAAACTCTGTAGTGAGTGTTGCAACCTAGGACAGACGATTTCTACGCGCTGTGCGCTTCAACAGTCGGTGGTCCTGTCTGCGAGCTTGTGTGGCCTACCACTTCGCGGGGGAGCCGTTGCTGCTCCTAGACGTTTCCACTTCACAATAACAGCATTTACAGTTGACCAGGGCAGCGCTAGCAGGGCAGAAATTTGACAAATGTACTTGTTGGAAAGGTGCCATCCTATGACGGTACCACATTGAAAGTTACTGAGCATTTCGGTACAGGGCATTCTACTGCCAATGGTTGTCTATGGATATTGCATGGCTGTGTGCTCGATTTTATACACCTGTCAGTGACGGGTGTGGCTGAAATACTCGAATCCACTCATTTAATGGTGTGTCCACATCCTTTTGTATATATAGTGCAATTGTATGTTTGGGGTACAGAGATGAGGTAGTCATTTAAAAATCGTGTTAAACACTACTATTGCTCAGAGAGTGAGTCCATGCAGCTTATTATGTGACTTTTTATGTTACTGTTTACTCCTGAACTTATTTAGGCTTGCCATAACAAGAGTTAAATACTTATTGACTCAAGACATTTCAGCTTTACCTTTTTAATTCATTTGTAAGAATTTCTAAAAACATAATTCCACTTTGACATAGGGTATTGTGTGTAGGGTATTGTGTGTAGGTTAGTGACACAAAATCTAAATGTAATCCATTTTAAATTGAGGCTTGTAACACAACAAAATGTGGAAAAAGTCAAGGGGTGTGAATACTTTCTGAAGGCACGGTAGTTGTATTTATTGGTGCAGTTTTTTTGACCAGTATTTTACTTTTGGTTTCTTTCCAAACTTGACGTTGCACTTTCAGTCCATAAATTCTGTCAGCGTTTCAGGGTTGCACAACATGTTTTAGTGCTGAAGGGTATACTAGAAAGCGGGTTCAATGAGTTGCCTAAAAATATTCAGAAGTATCTTGTAATTTTTTGTGAAGATAAACTTGAAATGGGCAAGGTCTAATTGACTCAACGACCAAAAATGTATATCTAAGTATAACTTTCTTCATGACCCAGAAAATAAATAGTTATTTCTGGTTGTTTATCAAAGTTACCTGGCTAACTAATTTATGCTGCTTCGTAGTATACCCATCAGGTAAACAGTTCAGCGGTTTCCTTTGTTGAACAACTAGGAGTGCTAACCCTCATCTTTAGCTTGTGATTGGCCACGGCAACCAAAGTAAGGCCTACATTCAAGTTAAACAATCCTTGAAAAATCACTTACAACTCTGTAGAGTTTTCAAAAAAAGGGCTGTCATAGGGTCATTTTGGCACTTTATTCCTGAAATTACATTGAATATTTACTATGGTAGCTGGTTTGGAGATGCAAACAAGATAGACATGAAATCTGAATGAATCACTGTGATAACCAGATTCTGCCTTATAAGATTACATGATATGGAAAGCTAAGATCGCCAATCTCTCCATTACATTTTTTTTGTAATTGTGCAACTTGTTGAGACAAGCAGTGAAGTGCAAACCTTTATCAAGCATCCCCCATTGTTTTCCAATGCCTAGGCCTGACTTAGATTGGCACTAGTATGAGAATATGAGGTAGGCCTCATTCAAAATGCCGCTAGTGTGAAAATATGACCAACACCGGACTGAAATTTGCTCTAGGGAGAATATGACGTTGAACAGGGAGGTGTATCTCTGCTTAAGTTGTTATCCACTGCTTTTCACTAGTTACCATTTTGCTTTTCATATTTATATTCACACATTTTATGAAGTGGTACTGTATTTCCCATGTCAGCCTAATTGTCCAGATTTGTCCCATGTCAGCCTAATTGTCCAGATTTGTCCCATGTCAGCCTAATTGTCCAGATTTGTCCCATGTCAGCCTAATTGTCCAGATTTGTCCCATGTCAGCCTAATTGTCCAGATTTGTCCCATGTCAGCCTAATTGCCCAGATTTGTCCCATGTCAGCCTAATTGTCCAGATCTGTCCCATTTCAGCCTAATTGTCCAGATCTGTCCCATTTCAGCCTAATTGTCCAGATTTGTCCCATGTCAGCCTAATTGTCCAGATCTGTCCCATTTCAGCCTAATTGTCCAGATTTGTCCCATGTCAGCCTAATTGTCCAGATTTGTCCCATGTCAGCCTAATTGTCCAGATTTGTCCCATGTCAGCCTAATTGTCCAGATTTGTCCCATGTCAGCCTAATTGTCCAGATTTGTCCCATGTCAGCCTAATTGTCCAGATTTGTCCCATGTCAGCCTAATTGTCCAGATTTGTCCCATGTCAGCCTAATTTGCTTAATTGTCCTATGTCAGCCTAATTTGCTTAATTGGCCCATGTCAGCCTAATTGGTCTAATTGACCCATGTCAGCCTAATTGGTCTAATTGACCCATGTCAGCCTAATTGGTCTAATTGACCCATGTCAGCCTAATTGGTCTAATTGACCCATGTCAGCCTAATTGGTCTAATTGCCCATGTCAGCCTAATTGAGCCGAGGTATCACATTTCTGGTGCCCTTAAAGTTGTTACATGTGAATTAGATGCTTTGCTTCCATTAGTTGTCATTTCTAAATTGGATCTTGCTTATGATATCTATGCAAAACAAATTAAATTGATTGATTGAGGACTGAGCGTTATTAGCGATCTAATAGACATAACAAAGTACCTAAACTAAATGACCTTGTTGAATTGTACAGTACCATTTTGATTGCTTTTTCTCAGCAAAGAAATGAGCATGTTGGCATGTTTCATTTGCTACATTTTAATTGACATTTTACTTTGTTTTTACACTTCACGGAGGAGAATTCAAATGATATATTCTGCACGTTGGCTTTGGAAGAAAAAGTAAAAAAGCATGACAAAAGACAAATGCTGCATATATTAGAAAATTGACCCCTTCGTGTGATTCTCATGGATGTGTCGGAGGTAGATGTTACTGCTAAAATGTGATTATTTTCTGACAAGAAGATTCAACTGCCTCTATATTAGAACAGCATTGCTGCAACCAGAATGTATTTAATCACATCTTCCTTCATACAGTATTATCATAATCTTGACATCTTCATTTGCCTCGTGTGTGTGTGTGTGTGTGTGTGTCACATGTTTCCTCTCATTGTCATTAGCTCTTCAGGCTTTTGTGGATGCATAGTGTCAGAATGTCAGTATTGTTGCGGCTGTAGGCTTTACAGTTTACCCGTTAATAGTTCATGTCAAGTGAGCTTGCTTTTTGTGAGTAATTTCATTGGATGTACCCATGACATTACCCTGCATTTTACTTTGCACTTTCCTCACAACATTAAAGCATTGAGCCCTGGGACTTTTTCACCCCCCTCTGAGCGACTGTTATGTGCACTGGACCTGTTTCCCCATGTGTTTGGTCAAACTTGACTTCTTGTTAAAAAAAGAAAGTGTATTTTTTAAAAGCATATGTTTATAGTCTGTATAAAAAAACTTTTTTTTTTACTTAATCAGCTAGTATTTTTTGTGAGGCATCTGATATTTTGACTTTGAAATGCTCCAATTTTGGAAGCCGATATTATAAACTTTGTATTTTTGGATAGATTTCTCACTGCAGAACAGATATGGCTGGTCATGCTCCTGTTGTGCTTCAAGCGTAGCTACAAGTACAATACAAGCAGGGTGAAGTAATCATGTAATTGGGAAGCAATTAGATGTAACAATTGATGCATCAAAGAGTGCTGTGAGAAACCACTTTAATGGTTAATATTAAAATATGTACTAAAATGTCATAGACAGGACTGAGAACAGTCATCTTGTTGTGCATAGAGTCTATAAACAAAACCCACTATTATCATATAATATGCATTTAACTGTGTCATTCGCTATCTATACTTCAGTACTGTGTGAGTAAATTCACCTTGAAGAAATACCACTAGTTATGTGATTTATATCAGTCAGGTATGTGCTCAAATCAGAATTTTAGAATTGACTCCCATTCAATTCATGAGTTCAAATTTGAATTGAATTGGCCACACCCCACAGGATGTAGAATTTGAGTTTGATTGACAGAAAGTATCATTAAATTCTGTGCAATTCAAAGAAATTCCACTCAGACATAGAACAGTTTTTCACTGAATCTGATGGGTCACACTTCCAGATACCAAAGAATATACGACTTTTCTCTGGAATCAATGTTCATATTCTATTTTAGTGCATAGAATAGCCAATTATATTTCCACCAACTATTTCATTTGTTTGGCTTATTTTGAAGGCTTTTAGGGCCAACACTAATGCATTCTGTGAAATGTAGTATTTTCCCTATATTTACCTAACTTTAAGAGATTAATGAAATATAATATCTTAGAATATTCGCATTCAGGTTTTGTTGTTTTCCTCGATCATTGATTTTAAGAGTTTCGCCTAAAAACCAATATTTTATATACATGTATATTATTGGTTACAGATCTGAATGTCAGAACCGTTTTGGCTGCCAGAGTGGTTCTGAATCAGAAGCAGTCCGGATTTCAAATCTTTAGCGCTTGATTTTTACTTTTTGTGTGTGGAAATGTTTTCTTTTCCTTTTTTCTGATTTACTTTGCATGAGTTTCAAGATGAGCTTTTTTCTTATTTTTAGCTTGGTTTTATTTTGTATGTTCTTTTTTTCTATCAAGCACAATGTCATGCAAAAGATTATATTGGAAGAAAGGTGGAATAGACTTTGTTTAAATGTGGTTTAATGTTCTGTTACGTTTTCCTTGTATGGTCAATTGTCCATCTTCGATTCGAACAGTGGCAAGGCCTCACACAAACTGAACTGCTATGTCCAAAAGCAACAAAAATACATGTTTTATCAGCCTTTTATTCACATGGAGATGCAATTATCTGGTGTTTGTACTTATACATTTGATCTTCTATGTGTTTATGCGCTAGATGCCCACTGAAGTGTATTCTGTTTGCCGAGTGTATAGATTAACTGTGTTTATTGCTTTTCGGTATAAATGTTTTTGTGCTTTATGTGATATGTCAATAGTGAAAATGTGTGTTACATGCACTGAGAATTAATGTGCTGTAGTTTGTCATTGTTCTTCTGTTCTGTTTTTCTGACTTAGTATCGGTTTACCAAATGTTTTCAGACTGATCCAAACTCCGTGTTGCTTAACTGTGTTTTTACAATCAGTTGTCTTTTCTTAAAAAAAAAAATCTGTATTTATGTAGTAAATCTGACTGATTTGAAAGATCTATTATTACTGCCACAATAAGGGGAAAGATGTTGTTTTAATATGAAATGGACCCTTGCCATCCACACAGGATACTGTAAACCAGGGGTCTTCAACCTTTTCATGCCCAGAGACTAGCTCCCAGACAAATCGGCGACCCAGGGAACCCCATCATATGTTAGCAAAAATAAATGTTTTCACGTATTGTCTTATCATTAGGTGACTGATAAGAGCAAGAAGTAAAACAATTTAAAATAAATAGATTTGGTAGATGCTTTCCACCACCCCACATTCTAATTAGAAGAGGAAGTATAAACTCTAATATAGCCTATTAGCTCGAAACCCATTTTCACTAAGGGCAGCTGGTTAAACAGAGTTTAGTTGTGTTTTGGCAAAAATGTATGTCCATGTCAAGAAAGCTAACCATATTTTATACTGTAGGTATGTCATTTAAAATCAGTTTATTCTGTTGCTTAGTGATATAAATAAATATTTTCGGTGATCCCCTGCAGTACCTTCACGGACCCCCGGTTGAATAACCCTGCTGTAAACCCATCAACTTCCCCGTGACACCAGACAGGTCATCTGGGCAATATTTAAGTATTACATAGCCAAACATGGCCATCTCAACGTTTTAACATACTAGCCTGGCTGCCTGACTGAATCAGCAGTTGACAGCTTCCCTTAATGTCATGACTGTGACAATGGAGCTGTCCAATGCTGAAACCGACAGATCCAGGCTGTATAGCTGCTAAATAAATAACTGTATTTCCAAGTACTACGTTCATAAATTGTCCCTTTAACTCTTATTTATAGTTCCAGTAATGCACTTATTTTGGAGCACATTGTTATCTGTCCTTCACTAAAATGTGTTTCTGTCAATGTTGAAATAGTCTTCAAATACTCTAATTTCCCACTGCATCTCAAAAGTTAAGTTTTCGTTTTGTTAGACTGAGAATTACATAAACTTAAAACTATACACTTGTCTATGAATTGTTTACATTTAGAAAAGGAAAATATTTGAGGAAAATATAAATCGGCTTTATCTGAAGTTTATTTCTCACTGCATAACCTACTGCATTATTAAGACTGACATGTGACTGACATTTTCAGCTTGATACCTTGAGGTAACTCTTTCTACATGGTACCAAATTTGTAAATATCTCCTTATGATGTAAAAAAAAAAGTATTGATGTGATATTTTTTGCTTTTAGCAAGTATTTAGCTCTGACTAGGTTAGGTTAACCATGTGCAAACACTCTGTGTGACTAAAACCTGCTCACCCAAAGCATCTCCAGTAGGATAAAATGCAGATCTCAATATAATTCTGTAAATGTTTTTATTTATTATAGTGGCAATACATGTAAAATGGGAAAATCAACCAGACAGATTAAATGGAGATAATCATTGTTTGATCATTCAGGATAGTTACCACAACAACAACAAAACTAGAAATCCTCTGATATGTGCATTTAATGGGGGATGGCCCACTCTAGTGGTCCCTTTCTCATACAACGGCAGCTAAATTGTAATATAATGTATTTTCTTTTCAGTATTATTACTCAAATGTTGCAAATGTATTTAACTGCAATGTCTGGATACTACACCTACTGTACTCACAGCAACAGGACAGTTATGCTCATCGAATATGCAAATCCTAGCATTCAGCAGAACAGCTTGGCAATCCTGTACTTTTGTTGAGCTGACCCTTTAAAATGAATGGATCAAATCTTGTTCTTTTTAAATTGTGCTTTTATATCAAACGGGAAAAAACAGACCAAAAAATCCATGTGGGCTGTATTAAATGTGTGCTAAATAACTGAAAACGGATGTTAAGCTTCTATTCGAATCATACCTAATGTATTTTTCTTGTGTGAAGGCTTCAGTCTTTGTATCTTTGCATTACTATTTGTAAATGAAATTAGATTAAATAAAATCTAAATAAGCATATTAATGTGACTGACCCCACTGAATGTTGTTGGCCCATGGTTTTATTGTTGTACAATGTCTCCATCTGGTGATCATGAGAGGTAGAATGGCTATAGAGAGCACAAATATTATTATTATTAAATATTATGTTCACACACTAAGATGATGATGATGATAATAATAATATTTGTACCTGAAGCGGGTCACATTCAAATCTTGTCAGCTAAAATATAATAACTACTTATCAACTTTTCAGAAAGATAATGCATTTAGTTCCCATCAATTGGCATTTTTTTTCACATCTTTGGGAGTTTCCCAGGTGAGTCGCTGGAAAGAACCTTTATTCACCTGGTTCCCCTGGCCCCTCTAGTCACATCCTGTATAGACCCAGCAAATGAACATTTCAGCAACAGTTTGGAGGAAAGCAATGCTAACAATAACTATTTTAACTGCTTGGGCCAGTAAATAGTCCACACTATTAGACTACAAAGAATCATTGACCTAATCAAGTCCAGTGAGGTTTCCATAGGACCATATGTTCACCTAATTTAGCTTTTTATTGCATAAGAACAATACAATGCAGGGTCATACACAAAAGGCACCATCAGTAGGAATAACTTCCTATTGAAAAAAATAACAGCTAGAACTGAACACTTACATTTGTAGTGTTTAATATAAGCTACAATTAATTTCACAGTAGGTATTGTAAGCACATGTTATTGAAAACACAGTAGTTGGGCCTTCCCACTAGGCCTGCACTTACCCTAGGTGTGTTTAGGTTTAGCTACGTGCGCGGGTCAAGTGTGCGTCCATTGCATCCCATAATGCAATAGGCCGTTGTGAATGATCCAGCAGTCAGCAGCTGGTGGTGAGTTTCCAGAGCGCCGAAGAGGCAGCAGCAGGCGATAAACGTCTCCGAATCAATGTGACATTATACGAACGTTTAAGCGTACATGCATTAGATAAATATGCGGCTCAAGTATCTAGCATATCTCCATAAAGGCCCGTGAGTGTCGACAAGTACCACAGTATTCGTTTTGGAGGATTCCTCCCCCGTCCGCCGGATCGCACCAAACAGGCAATGACAACGGCCTCAGCAACTCCGCAGCAGATGAGAGACCGGCTGCTGCAGGCCATCGATAGTCATAGCAATGTGAGTAGCAAGCAACACGATGTGGCTATCAGGACGAATACTTGCCGTCATATTTATTTAAAAATAATATGCCCAATATCCACTGAAAGTATAGCTAATAATACAAGCTTGTGAGTTGACACCTTGCTTGTTAGCTTAAGTTAGCTACTGACTTATCTACTGTAGGTAGTTAAAACTAGCCAGCTTGCTACGCTAACGTAGCTAACTTCGTTGCTAGCCTGGCCAACAGGGTAATGTTTAGCCAGCTATGTTGAAAACAAGTTAGCTTAACTCTTGATACACTAAATGGATATCAGACAAAATAGCGTCAGCCTAACGTTAGTTAGCTAACTATCTAGCCCACTTGATTTTTCTCCCATTCCTCGTCCGCGTCGAAATACACGTTGTTGCGTAGCTAACAGTACATAGCAAGCTAATAGCTACCAAGTACCTAACTAACGTTGGTTGGCTAGCTAACTTGTCAAAATGAGTGAGGTCGAACTTGTTTTGGTATTTATTGGCAAGCTTCGTTTCTAATTCCTTCACCGAACTAGTTAACTAACTTTGGCTAGTTAGCCAATGAGCCAGCGAATGAAACCTCTGTTTCAAACAAGTGTTTATCTGTTAAATTCTAGCTAGTTAAAAGTAGTTGGCTAGCTAATCACATGACATGTGTTATCCAATACCTATCTAAACACCTGTAGTGATTTTGTTGGCCAAGGTTTAGATAGCTTAGTTAACTTAACTCGTAGAAAGCTACCTGGCTACAATATTAGCTACCTTAGCTGCAATGGCTATACAGTTGACTCCTCATTGCAACCTGCAAACTAGTTACCTAGCTAAGATTATAAATAGCATCAGGTTAACATGGCTAGCCTCATGTCATGTAACGTTACCTAGTTGTCAGGCTATCTTATTCAGTGTTTCCTGCTATGGATAAGATCATTTAGGTATAATTTAGCTAGTTATGTGCAACAAGCTACTATATCATGCTTTAAATAATTGTAGGAAAAATAAACGTATTTTCACGACTTCAGTTGTATCATCAAAATCAATACATCAAAGCACGTTTTGGGCTCATTCAGTAGTTTTTACGCGATTAAGTAGAATCCTGTTGATATTCCTAAAACATCAATTGAAAATGGTACTGTTGCTGCTTCCGGTTGTCATCGATTTTTGATTCATAGTCCACTGTCAAAATATCAATTTTAAATGTCCAAATTCATAACATGCAGAAATAGGTTGTGCTATTTTGAAGATGAAACAAAAAATTACTCTGTACACATGCATGTCATACATGTGTTGAGAACATATATTTTGCTAAATTACTACCGTATAAACTACTCACACCAACATTTACCAAGTGGCTTGTACTGTAATCAGTAGTGCGCACAAATCGTTCACATTGATATTGTATATTAATCCACGGATCTTGGAAAATAACCACGGCAACATGTACTATTTGCACTCTTCTAACGGACAACCCATAATGATCTTGGGTATACTACATATAGCCTACCTGTCGATAGATGTGAACCTGTAGTAGCCATTTATTAGCTCATCTCCTTGTGCCACAATGTTTTTGCAGTAGATAGCCAAAGGAAACCCAACACTTTTTTTTTTGGACTGCATCATTTTATTGAATCATCAACTCCGGTAGTTCTAAAAAACCAAAAATATGACTGTTTAAAGCAATCGATTTAGTATCATTGAGAGAGAAAAAATGTCCTTACGACAGTGATGTGTGGTTGTCTCACTGGCTGTTTTTACATTTACCAGACAGCATTCTTTTAATCTTGATGACTAACGTTTATATTACCAATCACCAATCAGAGGTAAAAAAATAAGTGTAATTACACTCCATTTGTGGTGAAAATACAAGCTTGTGTAACACAAACTGTCCACATTAGGGAAGTTAGCACATATAAAATAATTTTATGACAAAATAATTCAACATGTAAATTTAGGATGATAGTATATTCTGCCCACTCACCAAGCTATTGCACATATTTCTCACTCATTATTATGCACTCAAACACAATTTAACCTGGCTCTCTAGACTAGAACTTCCATAGTGTCTGTGCAGCAGCCTGAACGTTCAACATCACTAGTAATTGGCCAGATTGCTTGTTAGCCAGTTGATAACCAGCATAGCGTTTAGCTCTAGCTAGGTAATAGGCCAGCTCGCAAGCCAACTGTTGTTTACTTAGAAGTATCAGCTAGCTAGTAACTGCAGTTGCTTGACACCATCTTTTTAAATGACTTGACTGTTGAGCAATATTGTCAGAAATTCTGTGTTCTGATCACCACTTTTGCTCCTTCCAGCAGATTTGCAATATGGTGGCAGTATTAGAAGTTATCACATATTTGGAGAAGTTCCCTATCACCAAAGAAGCTCTTGAGGTAAGACCCAAAGCTTTAAGTAAAAAAAAAATGTATTGTTCCCAGTGACAATGATTCTGGTGTTCTTAACCACTTTTGATTATTTTTTATTACCAACTTAGGAAACTCGCTTAGGGAAACTGATCAATGATGTGAGGAAGCAGACCAAGGATGAAGACCTTGCCAAGCGTGCCAAGAAGCTTTTGCGGAGCTGGCAGAAATTGATCGAGCCAGGGCAAAATGAGACTCCATCGCGGGGGGCCATGTGTGTCCCGGGCTCTGCAAATGGCAGTGCCCACCCCCTTCGGACTGACATTCCACCCCCTGATGTCTCAATGGCAAGCAAGGGTGTCCCAGAGGTGAAAACCAGAAATGACGTCCACAACACCCACTCGCCAAAAGCGGAGAAGTCGAGCAGCAGAAAGCGTAGAGGGGAGCAAAGGGACAGTGTGCACTTAGTGGCCAAAATCTCCAACTTGTCCCCCTACGAGCAGATGTACAACACCCCACCACCACCACCCACAAATGGGATTGCAGGTAGCCCTGAGGCTCCCCCATCGCCGGACAGGGCCCGTACAGAGCCCCTAGAGAATGACAAACATAGTAGAATCCCTGTCAATGCTGTCAAGCCTCACCCAAGCTCCCCGGGCCTCACCAAACTACCTAGCACTTCTTCTTTACTCAAGACTGCTGTGTTGCAGCAGCAGGCAAGGCTGGACGAAGGAGGCGGTGGACAGTATCAGGCCAAAAGCCCCCACTGTCTCTCATCAAGTTTGCGGAGTCCGCGAACTATGAAGCAAGAGACGATGTCCAAGCGCTCTTCAA
Organism: Oncorhynchus nerka; assembly: GCF_034236695.1. Classification (NCBI taxonomy): domain Eukaryota; kingdom Metazoa; phylum Chordata; class Actinopteri; order Salmoniformes; family Salmonidae; genus Oncorhynchus; species Oncorhynchus nerka. The sequence goes on from NC_088415.1 coordinate 82,199,119, forward strand.
CATATGCACCAAAAGGGACTATCCCAAGCCCAGCCCGGAGCCCTCGCTTGCTGTCGTCCCAGTCTTTAAAGCCCCCAGCCGAAGTGTCTCATGTGGATGGGCTGCCACCCCCTGCCCATAGGGCCTCACTGCACTGGCCCGGCTCCTCAGAGGTCACCACCCATCCCCCACGCAACGCTGCAACACTGGAACCCCCGCCGGTGTTCCCTCCCACCTCCCAGCCCGCCCAAACCAACTCTGAGTGCTCAGAACTACATAGACCCACCCCCTCCTCCTCTGTAGTGGTGGTCAAGGCTGAGGCAGAAGTCGCTGCCTCCAGCTCGGACCGCAAAAAGAGGAAGAAGTACAGGTCCAGGGACTACTCTGTCAACCTGCAGGGGCAGGACACAGAGGACCAAACGAGGCCTGTGCGGTTAAAAGAGCGCAGGCTAACGTTTGACCCTGTGACGGGGCAGATCAAGTCCATGGTACATAAAGAACCCTCTCAGGTGGAAGAACCTCCAAGGCCACCTCCCCCTGAGCCCCAGCAGAGGACTCACCTGCCCCTGCAGCAGCATCCCGCTCCCACCCCCAGCCCCTTCCAACAGACTAACTGGAAAGAGCTGTCCCGAAACGACATCATCCAGTCCTACCTAAACCTTCAGAGCAACGTGCTCACATCCTCGGGGGTCCAGGCCCCCGGCGCACACTTTTTCATGTCAGAATACCTGAAACGGGAGGAGAGCGATGTTAGGGAGGCGAGGCGAGGAGTCCACGTCTTGCAGCTGGACAGCTCGGTAACGGACACACCGGGGGTGAGCCGGGAGGTGACTGACGAGGACCTCCACAGAGTACATATGGAGCACTGGCAAGGGGTAAACGGTTGTTGCGACACCAAGGGCACTTGGTACGACTGGACGGAGTGCATATCTTTGGATCCGCATGGGGATGAGAGCAAACTAAACATCCTGCCATATGTCTGCCTAGACTGAGTAGATGGAGTGTCTCTCTCTGTCACTTGACAGAGGAAGGAAAACTATTTTTTTAGCCACTGAGTTGTGGAAAGCCAGAACTGCAAAACTCCCTCCGTGCCTCCCTCAGAGATAATTTAATGAGGTTTTGGTAAAAAAAAAAAAAAAAAAAGGTGGTTTGTCAAAGGGCTGCTGTTTCAGTTCTCTTTTCTTTCAAAGATTTAAAAAAAAGTTGCAGAAAAGATGTGCCCCTGTTTGCAGTGCTGCTACTAACAAGGAATTGCAAACTAAGGTTCTAGTTGAGGGTTGGCTGGGGTTTAGGTGTCCAGTCGAGGCACAGTTATGCTCAGAAGGGGTTGAAAGAGTTCATCTAGCACAGGTAAAGCCGAATGTGTCCAGCAAGTGGAATACTGGCACCAATTTGGCAGTTACAAGAAGCTTTATGTGACATATATATAAAAAAATAAATTATAAAATGTCTTATCATGTATGCATCTATTTATTTGACCTTTTCTGTTTTTTTGGGAGGTTTATCGAAACAGATGTACAAAACCTGTAGAGCTTTTCTGTTTGCATCACATAATGTTGACCTGTTCTGCAATGCAAACGAGGCATACCATTGTTTTGCACAGTCTTTTCTTTTTATTGGCCAATGCGCGTTAGCTATCCAACATTCCATACTCTTCACACCTCTCTCCTCACTCTGTTCTAATGTACCCATGCCATCATACAATTATTACCGGGAGGAAATACTAAAACAAATTTAGCCTGTTTTTGAATGTGTTCATTCAAAAAGTTTTTATTTTTTTATAAATCTGTTTACTTTTTCAATTAATTATTTGTTAAATGTACATTTTGTATTTCCTCCCATATCCCCTAGCAATCCTCACCCAGGCAGAACTGTGAGCAAAAATGTCAAAACAGAGGGCGCTAATGCATTAAAACTGTAAACAATTGTGAGGACAAGAAAATACGGAAGTGTTTGTATGCGCGAACTATACTGTCACCATTCCTTTAGCTATCATTTTGCCTTATGGAATTTCATCACAAGATTTTTAAAGTTGAACAGCCTTAGTGAATGTACAGAAATGAGACCTTTTGTATTTAGTTATACAGTGGTAGATAACTTTTGTAATTCCATAATTGACACAGTTACATGTAGATAAAAATACAACACACCTGCAAGTTCAAATTTTGTACATAGTTTTGACATCCATGTCAAAATTCCCTCAGATCTTTTAAGCGTTCTTTTAAATGTTCTACTCATTGAGAAGCATGCATGATGGTGAATGAACAAGCATAGTTTCTTTAGCTTTTTTTGTTAACTACATAAACCTAGAGTGCTATGGTACCATCACACATTCTAAAAACTATTTCCATGTAACAAACATGGTAGTTCAAAGTAGTTTCTTTTCCCTTTTCTCATCTTGCATTGCCCCTGTTCTCCACATATGACATGACTTTAGATCGGCGAAGATCAGACTGTGTGCCGCTAAATCCATCCCTACCAATGTGCCTTTGAATCTGTATTTGTTCCGCAAAATACTCCTGTCCTTGGAGCTAGGTTTATGTCAGGGACAATTCCAAATTCTATGTCCGATAATGCTGGAATATGCACCATTTTTTTTCGAAGTAATGGTCCTTAGTGAACACTGGTCCAGTATGGGTAAATTGCAGACTGCGATATCACTCAAACACAGCTCGCAATAAAGAAATGTTAAAGATGATTGATGTGGATCTGGTCAGTTTTGACTGGGACATCTTTATTTGTTCAGTGTTTAACATCTCTCAATAGTTTGAAAAATAAAGTGACATTCTAAACCCTCTGCTCTGTTTTCTTAATTCTGACACAATATTAACCCAACCTGTAGTCAGGTTTAACTGTTTGTTGGTATTAATATGGTACGTTCAATGAAGTAAATGCGTATGTTTATGGGTTTATAACTACTTTGGTTTTTTTTTCGTTGTGTATTCTCAGTGTCCTCATGGAGCACTTCGGTTGGTTTTAAGCATGGAGTAGAATGGGCAATGACAAGTTCTATGGTTAAACAGAAATGTATATCATAGCTTTATATATTTTTGAATTAGGTTCTGTAGCTGTCGTCGTTATGATAAACCGCAATAACTCAACTCCCTTCCTCCTGATAGCATAACCGCGTCTCTACATGCATTTCAGAACACCTCCGTGCTGAATCACTCCAATCAACCCATGACTAAGCTGCTCAGTGCACTTTTACCTCACCCGAGTTGTAGTCAATGAACTGCTGCTCCTTCTAGAAGACTCCTCCTCTTTAGACTTGTGAATTATCATTACACATCCATGGCGTCACCTCTCTGACAACCAGCTGCACTGTCTGGAAACATGTCACTGAGGACCAGGTCAGAGCTCTGTTGCCTGTTGGGTCTTTGGGCCCTCTAAGTTCTCACTTGTGACCCCACTTCTCCTCGTCATTCTCTGGTGGCTGTTCATATCGGATTCATGAACCTGTTGCTTCCCTACCCCTTGCCTTCAGGCAATGATCAAACGATATACAGTTGAAGGCAAAAGTTTACATACACTTAGGTTGCAGTCATTAAAACGTGTTTTTTCAATCACTCCACAAATCTCAACTATAGTTTTGGCAAGTCGGTTAGGACATTACTTTGTGCATGACACAAGTAATTTTCCATCAATTGTTAACAGACAGATTATTTCACTTATAATTAACCGTATCACAATTCCAGTGGGTCAGAGGTGTACATACACTTAGTTGACTGCCTTTTTTAAACAGCTTGGAAAATTCCAGAAAATGATGTCAAGGCTTTAAAAGCTTATGATAGGCTAATTGACATCATTTGAGTCAATTGGAGGTGTATCTTCAAACTCAGTGCCTCTTTGCTTAACATCATGGGAAAATCAAAAGAAATCAGCTAAGACCTCATAAAAAAATGTAGACCTCCACAAGTCTGGTTCATCCTTGGGAGCAATTTCCAAACGCCTGAAGGTACCACGTTCATCTGTACAAACAATAGTACGCAAGTATAAACACCATGGGATCACGCAGCCGTCATACTGCTCAGGAAGGAGACACACTTTTTTTCACAAAAGTGTAAATCAATCCCAGAACAACAGCAAAGGACCTTGTGAAAATGCTGGGGGAAACAGGTACAAAAGTATCTATGTCCACAGTAAAACGAGTCCTATATTGACAACCTGAAAGGTCGCTCAGCAAGGAAGAAGCTACCGCTCCAAAACCGCCATAAAAGACCAGACTACGGTTTGCAAATGCACATGGGGACAAAGATCATACTTTTTGGAGAAATGTCCTCTGGTCTGATGAAACAAAAATAGAACTGTTTGGCCATAATGACCATCGTAATGTTTGGAGGAAAAAGGGAGGCTTGCAAGCCGAAGAACACCATCCCAACCGTAAAGCACGGGGGTGGCAGCATCATGTTGTGGGGGTGCTTTGCTGCAGGAGGGCTGGTGCACTTCACAAAATAGATGGCATCATGAGGTAAGAAAATGATGTGGATATATTGAAGCAACATCTCAAGACATCAGTCAGGAAGTTAAAGCTTGGTTGCACATTGGTCTTCCAAATGAACAATGACCCCAAGCATACTTCCAAAGTTCTGGCAAAATGGCTTAAGGACAACAAAGTCAAGGTATTGGAGTGGCCATCACAAAGCCCTGACCTCAATCCCATAGAAAATGTGTGGGAAGAACTGAAAAAACATGTGTGCGAGCAAGGAGGCCTACTAACCTGACTCAGTTACACCAGCTCTGTCAGGAGGAATGGGCCAAAATTCACCCAACTTGTTGTGGGAAGCTTGTGGAAGGCTACCCAAAAGGTTTGACCCAAGTTAGAGGCCCAATTTAAAGGCAATCCTACCAAATACTAATTTAGTGTATGTAAACTTCTGACCCACTGGGAATGTGATGAAATAAATAAAAGCTGAAATAAATAATTATCTCTACTATTATCCTGACATTCTTAAAATAAAGTGGTGATCCTAACTGACCTAAGGCAGGGAATTTTTACTAGGATTAAATGTCAGGAATTGTGAAAAACTGAGTTTAAATATATTTAGCTAAGGTGTATGTAAAGTTCTGACTTCAACTGTACTTCTGCCAGACACCCACACCACCTGCAAGGATACAGCAGCAGCCAAACTCCCAATGTAATCATAATGTAGACCTACCAGAGTGGTCTACCATCTAAAACGATGGAGAAAATGCATCCCATAACATTTTAACATTGAAATAGCTGTTCTATCATTCTGCCTACAGTAGAAGCCAGTGTGTGGTGTTCAATGTAGGCCTACATTCCATGAGACTTAAAAAAAAAACATGCAGGGCTTGACATTAACCTGTTTATCCACTTGTCCTTCAGACAAGGATGTTGTTGTGTTGTTTAATGCAAGAAACAACTTTACAAAATAAAAAGCATTATTCCCATACCATTATTACAGAGAATGAGACAAAATATGCTTCCCTCAGCCTATTGGCTACTTAGCTTATTCAAGCCTGTTTCAAAATACAACACTGCCCTTTAAAGACAAAAAAGCTCTTTATCTGACTCGCCTTTCAAAGATGTCTAGAAATGTACACGTTTTGTGCTCTTGTAGGAAGCAATCACCCCTATTGCTGACTACAAATTATCTATAACTGGACTAATAACTCACTAACTAACAAAGAATATGAACCCAATGTGCACACATGGCTACATGCAGCCCTCGCTTTGATCTCAAAACAAGTGCATCTACTCACGAGCACTCATGCTGTAAACACAGTCCAGTTCAAAGTAAATGTCACAGATCCCATAGGGCGGCACACAATTGGTCCAGCATCGTTAGGGTTAGGCCGGGGTAGGCCGTCATTGTAAATAAGAATTTGTTCTAAACTGACTTGCCTAGTAAAATAATGGTTCAATTTTAAAAAATCCATATATGGCAATGGTCTATTTGCATATAGGCCTACTGCAGCTCTGATTGGTTATGCCGCACCGGTCTGTGTAGATTACGGGCTGAGTAGCGCTTGTCAATGCAATAGAATCCTACTCTGATGCATTCTGACTAGAACAAAGTTTGCATAGTTTGTTTGGTTTCAGTATGTTGCATTGAAAGTGGCTAATTTTGCATTGATTCGATCACAATTGGCACAGTAAAGGGAAATGTTGATAGTGTTAAAAGGACAAACAGTGGTCACCAACCTTTTCTGAGTCAAGATCACTTTGAGTCAAAATGCGCTGTTGTAGTGCTTAGTGAAATAGGAAAAACATGCATTTTATGGCTTATGAAAGTGTTGAATACAAAGTGTCGACAGTTGTAAGAACTTACACATCAACTCACTAATAAAAACAGCATCTCTTTGCTGTATTCATTGACAGTTTCTCTCTAGTCATGGTTTTCAACGTTTTGAAATCTCACAGTATCAACTATAGGCCTATACTGCACTTCATTTGCCATATGGGCCTGCCGTGAAGGTAGAGTTTGTACCTTCAGACACATAAAATGGTTAAAAAATGCCAACAGTTGGCCGACCAGGCCACAGTGCAGCTGAATCGGTGCACCTACCGACAACAGCCCGAGACTAATAAAAAAAAAGAAGTTGTAACCTATAAATGTTTGTATTTTTTTACCCCCTTTTCTCCCCAATTTCGTGGTATCCAATTAGTAGTAACAGTCTTGTTTCATCGGTGGAACTCACAGAATAATAGGAAATAGCTTATGATACTGAATTGGGCTAAAGATGTTGGATAACGTTGTTGGTAGGTATCCAAATGAGTTCAGTATGCCATTTTCATTTGAGACTAAGTGTAATGTCATGGATTATCAATATAATATTCCAAAGACTCGAATTGAATTGACAACGGCACTAAGGCTGCGTTTAGACAGTCAGAACAATTATGATTTTTTTTCTCCCACTAATCAAATCAGCTGATGTGAAAAGATCTGATGTGATTGGTCAAAATACTAATTAGTGGGGGAAAAAAACAGAATTGATCTGCCTTTCTGTCACTGAAGTGATATAAATGGTCACTGAATTGACTTTACTTTTTTTTATCAGTGTTTTATGATGTTATTGTAGACAAAACTAACTGTGGTTTATAACAATGTAATAACACATAAATCATGCTAATTTGTCTAATGTAGGCTAAACTAAAATATTCGGATAAATGTTTTATGTCGTGTTCTCGTTTGGATGTAGCCTACTAGTGATATTAACATTCTCAGAATTCCAAACCCCTTGAACGAGCAAAGGGGGTCCTTTACACTAAAAAAATGTGTCTCAAGAGTAGTATCATTACGTCATTCAGTAGCTCGTTTTGGTAGTTCCTCTACTCAAACTTTTCCCGACGGTGATTCAAGACTCCATGACTGCTGGTTGGACCATAGGATACTCCCACCATTCAGGAATGTGGGACTTTCCTTCCATATAAGGACTTTTTGATATCAATCACGAGTCACTACCTAGACTCAGAAAGGGGAAGGTGGAGCCTAAAATCGATTAACGAAGCGTACAAGTTCGTGTAAGCATTTTTATTGGTTGCAAGAAAAAAGAAAGGAAGTGTTTAGTTCACTCCGGAGTTTAACTGGAAGAGAAACGAAAATAAAAGTATTTGCACAAAGAAACTCATACAAAGTGTCTATACGAAAAACAAAGTAACTCGTTTATAATAATGTCTGGCTCATCATTTAACAGAGGTCCTGCTTATGGGTTTTCTGCAGAAGTCAAAAGCAAGGTAAGTGTTGACGGAAGGGAGTAAAGTGCGAATGAATAATTTGCCTTATGGTAGTAGCCTATAGCGTTAGTGAGGTTTATTACGGAAAACTTGATTTATTTATTGAAAAATGTGTATGCCTAGGTATTTTAGGGTACATGGGTATGATGTAGACTGAGTGTACAGATAATTACGTGGAACGGGCAAAGCTACTATACTTTTGGAATGACCTTAATAAAGCGGGAAACTTTTATCAATTTACAAGTTTTACCGGCTACGCACATACGTTTGATAACACTGTTCATTAATATGACAAAATGCTCATTTAAAAAAAAACTTTAGTTTGGTTTAAGTAGTTGGTTTACTTTTGGGAAGCGCTTAAAAAAGGCATGGGCGTTGCCCGTGTTGGCAATGTATATTTTCTTGTGGCAAGTTAAAAATCCCTATACTGTCCCATTACATAGAGAAACTGGTCAGTACAACACTGTAGGTCTTTCATGCATCCATCCATCCATGTCCCTGAGTTTGTCACCCATCCAGAGGTCACACAGTCCTATCACGAGAACAACTGCTGCATCCTGCGCTGTGGTGGATTGGGGCCTTGGTGAATGGCTATTGTAGTGCGCAGTGCGCCTACGTACGTAATTTGACAATTGGTATCGCAAAACAATCCAAATAGAAATATGTTCTCTTTTTGAACATGTACAACTTTCAAAAGTAAACGTTGATAGGAGATAGTGCCAGTGTTTTCTGGTGGCAGGTAGTATAGCTGTTAGAGAGGGTTGCCAGTTCGAATCCCGGTCCGACTGGAAAAATTTGTCGGGAAGTGAGCAGGCAACCGGAGGTTTGCTTCTACCAAATCGGTTGGACCTTGTGTGTACTTGACCAATTAAGTGATCTTAGATTAAGTTTATCTGCAAATGCCCTTCATCCAAAACATCAATGACAGTGTGGATGGCACAACCAGGAGTTAACCTACTACTGTATCCCTCGGGCCAAATATAACAGTTTTATCACACATTTACAGTGAATATTTAGAGCGTTTGTGTTCCTGTACTTATTATTTTTTGTAATCGTGTGTTACACTTTTACAGTGTAATGGGAGACATGAAATTGAAATGCTTTGCAAAGTTCGCCAACCTGGCTCTTCACTTATGTAAATAGAGAATAATGACTAATATAATATTATTTTTTGTTTATCTTTCATAAACAACAAACTTTACCCATCATGTTCCAAGTTGTGTTATACAAAGGAATACTCAGGTCCCCATGTTACTACCCTGATCCAGTTAACTGCAGATTACACATAGCAGATGCATGTGCATTATGTTCTTCTGTGTCTGAGACCTAGCAATGTGTCTTTTAGACCACCGGCTGATTTATTGTTTGCATTCCTTGGCTGAGTCCTTATATTGGCGAGGGTTTCCCATTGGTCCTCAGAACAGTGTACGGGTAGCCAAGTGGATGTAAAGCTGGTGGTTTCCTCTCATACCCAATGAATGATGTCCATTGTCTCTGGTATTTCCTGCCGTTAATGATGTAGCAATGCAATGTGAAGTATTGAAGTGTTGTTATTCAAGGAGTTTTTCCTCCTTGACTAGGCCCCTTAACAATTCTAGATGGTAAGTGAAATTATGGTTAACCCAGACGTTGGAACTGATCCACTAGACAAGACTATCAAATATGTTTTTTGAGAACGTAATAGTGGTCCATGTTCAATCCATTTGATTTAAACTCCTTCAACTCAGCGTCCTAACAGTCTCATTCCCCATGATTTAAATTGCATCTCGGAATGAATTCCTTGAGTTCACCATGCCTCTCGAAATTACATCTTTCAAATGTCCTGGGGGCAATTAAAGCAGTCAATGTTGTTTTAATTTGGGGATAATCAAATGAAGCAAATATATAATGACAGGACCGGTTTGCCCAGAAAGTCCTTTATTCGGTTGTACTTAAAGTTCCGCTTCACATTTTAGCCGTGGAGGGAAATTTGTGGAGAATATTTTGACCCTATTCCTCAGTCTTACTATTCTTTGGTATGTATTTGTAACTTCAACCTCAAAATGCATTGTTGAGAGATATAGAGGCCTTTTAAAAAAAATAGAACTTTCTGTACAAACATTGCAGTGTTTTTGCAGATGTATGACGTTTTCTAAGCGTTGCTTTTAGTGCCAGTTTCCATCTTCACACTTTCTTTTGATTATTTACTCAACCAAAGTATTTACAAATCAGGATAACACTTTAAACACCCTCTCAACAAGGAATGCAGCGTCAAATTGCATAGTTTAACTCTCCCCTATACCATGCAGCTGCCTTCCTGTGCTTCAAGGAGATTTAAGTGGTTAACCGAACAGGATGCGTGCGCGTTTTGTGTTTGAGCTAATGTCAGTGTTGGCTCTGTAAGGGCTGTTAAACAGCAAGAATAACACACAAAGTTATCCCAATTGGTTGACACCGTGAATCATGGTTTTGGGGCCGCCCATAATAAACTCTTGAGAGAGAATTTTAACACGCACAAACCATAATATTCTTTATTTTTGCTGTGGTTCTGGAGATGAAAACGCCCACTACCAAGTCATCAATTGATGATGAGTACTTCCACACATACGTTAGTAGCACTTTTTTAAATACGGGAAGTACCTGGTAAAATAGTAATTACACTGTAATAATCTATGAATTACTTGTTTGTTTCTTTGGGATTCATTCAAACAAGCAGCAATGGCCACCATTAGGTACCAGATAATTCTACACAATTGGTAACTATTTGAAGTACCCATTGGGAAGTTTTCTCCTAAATACCAGTGGAAACATTACTGTAAAATAAAGTGTAACCTACATGTTGTGCAACTTTTTCCAAGATGTAATGAACTTTTGACCTTCCCCAGATTGCCGGAAAGTACGACCCTCAGAGGGAGGAGGAGCTAAAGGTCTGGATCGAGGATACGACCGGATGTGACATCGGGGAAGACTTCCAGAAAGGCCTGAAAAATGGTGTCATCTTGTGCAAGTACGTTTCTGAATAGGGCCAGGATCCGTCATCACGTCCCTATGTACAATGTGGCTTTATTGACCCATAAAGCTACACATTTTATGGCACCAGCCAATGCATTCAACCAAAGACATCACTCATAAATGTTCTGCTAGCTACAACATTATACATCAAATCATACAATCCATTGCATATGTCCTGTCTGTCCTCCTTGCTGTGGGTTTTACTGTAATATAGACCCCTTTCTCCTCTGATTCCTTCTGTTACCTATGAGGTGCTGCAGTCTAAGTAAGCAAACTCTCTTTCTCCCCTAGACTGATCAACAAACTTCAACCTGGCTCTGTGAAAAAGATCAACTCGTCCACCATGAACTGGCATCAGGTGAGCTGCTTGGATTGTTCTCTCTACGTGAACAGACTTGAACTGTACTTTACCAGCTGGTTTTACAGTTAGAGAATATATCTGAGCTGTTGTGCTGACCAAGCCTGTTTTTTTACTAGCTTAAAAGCAGAGGTAGATTGTTATTATTAGAGGTGCAACTCTCTGGAGCAGTGAGTTTACTGAAATAGAATTTGGGTTAGAATATGAAATATAGTGAGACCTCGGTGTGCCAGAGAGATCCTTTTAGCTCAATGGCTTGTGATGGCCTCGTTATAGGTGTGACTTCCTAAAATCTACCTTCATGTAATTATTGAAAGCTTTTTACTCATCTTTTCTTCTTATGCACTCGTCTGGTTGTAGCTGGAGAACATCACCAACTTCATCAAATCTATCCAAATGTACGGCCTGAAGCCCCATGATATCTTTGAGGCCAACGACCTGTTTGAGAGTGGGAACATGACCCAGGTCCAGAGCACACTGCTGTCTCTCGCTGGCACGGTAAAACTTTTAAAACTCATTTTTATGGTTGCATCCCTTATGAGAATCTTCTGTATTTGAACTGTGTAATTGCCACTTGCATAAATCGCTTGACCTTGTTGAACAGAGCATTACTGCATGTCAGGTTTTGTCTTCGTAAAGATGTTCCAGAAGCTAAAATAATGGTGTCTCGTCTTCATCAACATATGGTGTCAGAAGCGGGATGTAAATACAGCCCCCTCCTGAATAAGCTCATAGAATTGTGTCCAATAAAATGTTGGGGCATTCAACAGTGACTGGATTTCTGTACACTTTCCCCTGCAGGCCAAGACCAAGGGCTGCCAGTCCCGAGTGGACATTGGGGTGAAGTACGCAGACAAACAGGAGAGGCTATTCGACGAGGAGAAGATGAAGGCCGGACAGTGTGTCATTGGACTGCAGGCAAGAGGGAATGTGTTGACAGTGATACCACTGAAGAACATGTTGTTCTTTTTGCTGTTGCCAGCTCTGTTGCCGTCTTGCCAAACAAAAAAACATCAGTAGCAAAGCTAACCAATACATATTGCTAACAGCCTTTATAACAGGCTAAGGCAGAGACAGACTGGCATCCATGCTATTGTTCTTATAAAACTCATAAAACTCATATTTTATTTAATCTTTTCATAACTTCTATTTGTTTTGGATATTTCTTATTGAAGGGTTGCATGTGGGGTTACATCAATGATTCCTAACTTTTATATGCCCTTTGGCATGACTTCTATTTTAGCCAAGAACAATATTGTTGATTTGATGATATCTACTCAGGCATTCTCAGTCTGTCTGAAAACTCCATCTAAGGGGGGGTTGTAATTTTCCATTCATCCTTTGCTGTTTTCCTTTTATAACTGATATCTGTCTCTCTCTGCAGATGGGGACGAATAAGTGTGCCAGCCAGGCGGGCATGAATGCATACGGCACCAGGAGGCACCTCTACGATCCCAAGGCTCACATCCTGCCCCCCATGGACAACTCCACCATCAGTCTGCAAATGGGTACCAACAAGGGGGCCAGTCAGGTAGAAGTCCATGTGTAGAAAAGCAAATGCAAGTTCTCATTAATTTCACCATGTCTTAACTCAATCAAGGTATCAATATTGTCAATGGGGGACATAACTGCACTAGTAAACTTAGGCTTTTACTAATGGATTCTTATTTGAATTGACTGCTACATGTGAATTAGTTATCTTCCTCTCCGCAGGCTGGCATGACAGCTCCAGGAACCCGCCGTGCCATCTATGACCAGAAGCTGGGCACAGACAAATGTGACAACAGCACCATGTCACTGCAGATGGGCTCCAATGCAGGTGCCAATCAGAGCGGGCAGAACTTTGGCCTGGGTCGTCAGATCTACAACGCCAAGTACTGCCCCAAGAACGAGGAGGAGCAGAATGGGGCCGGAGCAGAATATGTCCCTGACTACCAAGACGAGGGTTACCAAGAATTCAAAGATGAAGCGGTACCGGTGTACCAGCAAGAGGGGACAGATTATTAAAAGGGGGGTTGTGCTGGTTGAAAACAGAAGAAACATCAAGAAAGGCTTTTTCAAAGTAATTTGTTACATCCGCCTTTTGGTTGATCTCCTTTTGGTATTGGACAATAGTGCCCTCTTGCCCTCATTTAAGCACCGGTTAGGACCAATGTTAGACATATCTCACATATACTATGCATTAGTAGGTTTTTATATTCCTGTTGAAATGGCTATGCTTATGTGTTTTTAAAGTGTAACCACTAAAGCCAGTACTGGTGTCTGGGCTGTGATTAGCTTTTATATCCCAATGATTAGCTTTTAGTAAAGTACCAAAGCCCTCTTGCCAGTTTCCCCCTCAACAACTGTTTGCCATTGGTACATTTAAATGTTTATGGCAATTTTTTTTTTTTTATCTTCAGGCAAATATTGCCTGGAATCCATCTTTGAAAGGACCCAATAGAATTCAATTATTAAAAATCCCCAGTTCAAAAATGGACTGTTCCATAATTGTAATTTACCTATCCTTGTACCAAAGGTCATATTGTTAATGTAACCTATATACATTTATATTACCATAATTGATGTGAATTTGTGGTAATTATTTGTATCCATTCAGTATTTTTACTTGGTAATCTAAAAGACAACAAGATGTATCTGTTTGGACCTTCAAAACAAACCACCGTCCACGTTTTTATGTATGCCAACTGTATACTTTCTTTGGAGGAAATATTTCCTTTGTTTGCATAACCAGAGCAACTGGAGCCAAGATTGTTTTCTTTGGCTTAGAGTATCTTGGGGAAAAAAACATTCAGGCTTTCAACATTCCAAGCTGGATACTGGATAAATTTAGTCAATTTTCTTCATTGTTTTAATGGATTCACTGATAAGAGGATCAAACATATTTTTGATTTTGAACTCTGTCATTCAATGTGATTATTTATATATAGTTTTGTTAAGTGTTTTTATTTTGTACTGACTCTGAAGGGAAATTTGCTCTTACTACCTTTTTGGTTTTATATATATATCTTTGGGCTTTCCTTTCAATCCATATTTTCATTATGAATAGAAACATTTATGGAAGTTGGGAAATATGTGTGAATAAAGACATGCATTGTATACAAACCAGCCTGATGTGCCAATTAGTTACAATTATAGAGTGTCTCATTAGTTACATGGTTATCATAACTTAGGCTACGATTATTAGATCATGTGGCTTTAATTAGGACATAAACAATGTCTGCATTCCATAGCCTAACATACTAATTGCATGGTATGTGAAAAATGCAGTGTTGTCGGCATGGGATTTTGAGTCAATTGGGTCACTGATGGAATAGAGAAGTACTTTTGGTAATTTAGTGTATGTGGACACCTGTTCGATGAACATCTCATTCCAAAATCATGGGCATTAATATGGAGTTTGTCCCAGCTTTGCTGCTATAACAGCCTCTACTCTTCTGGGAAGGCTTTCCACTAGATGTTGGAACATTGCTGCAGGGACTTGCTTCCATTCAGCCACGAGCATGCTTCCAATTCGTTTCATGGGGTTGAGGTAAGGGCTCTGTGCAGGTCAGTCAAGTTCTTCCACACTGATCTCGACAAACCATTTCTGTATGGACCTCGCTTTGTGCCCTAGGGGCATTGTCATGCTGAAACAGGTAAGGGCCTTCCCCAAACTGTTGCCACACAGTTGGAAGCACAGAATTGTCTAGATTCCAGCCATTACAATGAACCCATCCTCCTATAGCTCCTCCCACCAGCCTCCTCTGGTACCAGGTAAGGTGGGTTGATATCACAGAATTTCTTAGCAATTTTCATACAGACATACGGGTATTACATGTCTTGTTCTTGCACATGTTTGTTTCTAGGTTGTCCACACACAGCAGAAGCTCTGTTGTATGGCACTTTGCAGTTTCAGAAGGAGATCACGCGGGAGAAGAAAATTAAGATATGGTACCGAAATCAGGACCTCTTTCTACATGGTTTATTTATAGATGGTGATTGACTTTATACGGCACATAATCAGGATAACATTGTACTGTGTATGAACATTATCAGGTGTGGTGGGCTGGGTGTCTTTAATAAAATGTGTTTTCTCTTACCACCTGCCTTTGTGTTATTCCATGTTAGATATATTTTTGTGTGACAGCTGTAAAAAAAGATGACACAAATTGTTTAGCTGTTTGTTTTCATTTGGATATCTCCTATAGAAGTATCCCGACTATGGTGAGTGACTTCAACTTGAATGGAAGTTGCACTGTTTGATGAAGATAAAAGTTATTGTACAATACATCCACCTACTGGTCCAGTGAAATATACAAATATTTTGCCTGGCCGGAAATAGATAGCCGGATGTCCCTACGAGTCGCGCGATATTAGCACAAACGAGACTTCGGAACATTCTTTTCACCGGAACATCAGGCAAAATGGTAGGGCCCCAATTTTACAAGAACCTGAATTTGACCATCTATGTCCATCTCAGCTAAGTTATAATACATTTGATTTATTAAACCATACAGTGCAATGCATCATTAGGTATCAATTGATACATTGGTGAATTTTAGGATGAAACATTATTGACGCTACCACAAAGCTTGGGATGCATGTTAAGCTCATACGGTTGCCTGCAGTGCTAATGCTAGCTTTCTGTTTATTTACCGAGTCAGGTTTAGTCATTTAGAGACATTTTTGATTATTTAACCTTTATTAACCAGGTAGGTTAGTTGAGAACAAGTTCTCATTTACAACCGCGACCTGGCCAAGATAAAGCACAGCAGTTTGACACATACAATACAGGGTTACCCTCGTATTAAACAAACATACAGTCAATAATTCAGAAAAAGTATATATACAGTGTGTGCAAATGAGGTAAGATAAGGGAGGTAAGGCAATAAATAGGCCGTGGTGGCTAATTATAAAATACAAATTAAACACTGGAGTGATAATGTGCAGAAGATGAATGTGCAAGTAGAGATACCTGGGTGCAAAGGAGCAAGATACATAGATAATGAGCTATGTACAGGTGCAGTGATCTGTGAGAATCTCTGACAGCTGGTGCTTAAAGTTAGTACGGGAGATATGAGTCCAGCTTCAGTGATTTTTGCAGTTCGTTCCAGTCATTGGCAGCAGAGAGCTGTAAGGAAAGGCGGCCAAAGGAGGGATTGGCTTTTGGGGGTTGACCTGTGAGATATACCTGCTGGAGCGCGTGCTACGAGTGGGTGCTGCTATGGTGACCAGTGAGCTGAGATAAGGTGGAGCTTTACCTAGCAAAGACTTGTAGATGACCTGGGAGCGAAGGGTTAGGTGACGAGTATGAAGCGAGGGCCAGCCAACGAGAGTACAGGTCGCAGTGGTGGGTAGTATATGGGGCTTTGGTGACAAAACGGATGGCACTGTGATAGACTTCATCCAATTTGTTGAGTAGCGTGTTGGAGGCTATTTTGTAAATGACATCGCCGAAGTCCAGGATCGGTAGGAAGGTCAGTTTTACGAGGGTATGTTTGGCAGCATGAGTGAAGGATGCTTTGTTGTGAAATAGGAAGCCGATTCTAGATTCAATTTTGGATTGGAGATGCTTAATGTGAGTCTGGAAGGAGAGTTTACAGTCTAGCCAGACACCTAGGTATTTGTAGTTGTCCACATATTCTAAGTCAGCCGTCCAGAGTAGTGATGCTGGTCGGGCGGGCAGGTGCAAGCAGCGATCGGTTGAAGAGCGTGCATTTAGTTTGACATGCATTTAAGAGCAGTTGGGGGCCACGGAAGGAGAGTTGTGTGGCATTGAAGCTCGTCTGGAGGTTAGTTAACAGTGTCCAAAGAAGGGCCAGAGGTATACGGAATGGTGTCGTCTACGTAGAGGTGGATCAGAGAATCACCAGCAGCAAGAGCAACATCATTGATGTATACCGAGAAGAGAGTCGGCCTGAGAATTAAACCCTGTGGTACCCCCATAGAGGCTGCCAGAGGCCCGGGCAACAGGCCCTCTGATTTAACACTGAGCTCAATCAGAGAAGTAGTTGGTGTACCAGGCGAGGCAGTCATTTCAGAAACCAAGGCTGTTGAGTCTGCCTATAAGAATGCGGTGATTGACAGAGTCGAAAGCCTTGGCCAGGTCGATGAAGACTGCTGCACAGTAATGTATTTTATAGATGGCGGTTATGATGTCGTTTGGGACCTTGAGCTTGGCTGAGGTGCACCCATGACCAGCTCTGAAACCAGATTGCATAACGGAGAAGGTACAGGATTCGAAATGGTCGGTCATCTGTTTAACTTGGCTTTCGAAGACCTTAGAGAGGCAGTGTAGAATAGATATAGGTCTGTATAGCAGTTTGGGTCTAGAGTGTCTCCCCCTTTGAAGAGGGGGATGATCGCGGCAGCTTTCCAATCTTTGGGAACCTCAGACGATACGAAGAGAGGTTGAACTGGCTAGTAATAGGGGTTTCAACAATTTCGGCAGATAATTTTAGAGAGGGTCCAGATTGTCTAGCCCGGCTGATATGTAGGGGTCCCGATTTTGCAGCTCTTTCAGAACATCAGCTATCTGGATTTGGGTAAAGGAGAAATGGGGAGGCTTGGGCAAGTTGCTGTGGGTGGTTCAGGGCAGTTGACTGAGGTAGGGGTAGCCGTAGAAAAATGCTTATAAAAATTCTCAATTGTAGTGGATTTATCGGTGGTGAGAGTCCTAGCCTCAGTGCAGTGGTCAGCTGGGGGGAGGTGTTCTTATTCTCTATGGACTTTAGTGTTCCAGAACTTTTTTGAGTTAGTGCTACAGGATGCACATTTCTGTTTCAAAAAGCTAGCCTTAGCTTTCCTAACTGCCTGTGTATATTGGTTCCTAACTTTCCTGAAAAGTTGCATATCACAGGGGATTCCGAAGTAAGCACGACAGCACTCTACTAACACATAGTGGCTATAACTATTATTAATTATATTCCTAATGAACGTCTCGTTTTAACACTCATTTTCGTTGGCCGTCAATATCCACTGTGTTAAAGTAGTTTGCGTGATTTCTCTAGGCGGATGTCGAGATCAAGAAGAAGCGTACCTTCAGGAAGTTCACCTATAGAGGTGTGGACCTGGACCAGCTTCTGGACATGTCCTAGTGAGTAAATCAATTCATCCAGTAAATGCGCCACTACATTTGGCTATTTGCATTGTGGTATTTCGGTGAAAGCTCAGCCCTTTCTGAGTGTAACCATCATAACAATGCTAGATGAACCCCATCTTGCAGAAGGGTGAGGTCTGACAGTGGCGTTCTCTCTTTCGAAAGTTGGGTACATTATTATGGCAACTGGTATGCTGTGTTCCATTTTCATTCGTTTTCTCAATTTTGCATGTAATAAAATACATATCGTTACATAATTACTTGGACTATGACTAAATATGTGAAATTCTAGAGGCTATTTTAGTACAGTCTGGATTTAAATGTTTAATTAACTTCCCTGTAGATGTCTGCTATTTGGACCTGATGCTGAATGTTAATCTGAAAGTATGCCTGACTGCATCATGCCTCCTCTCCTCCAGTGAACAGCTGATGCAGCTGTACTGCGCCCGCCAGAGGAGGAGACTTAACCGTGGCCTTCGCCGCAAGCAGCAGTCCCTCCTGAAGCGCCTGCGTAAGGCCAAGAAGGAGGCTCCCCCCATGGAGAAGCCTGAGGTGGTGAAGACTCACCTTAGGGACATGGTCATCCTGCCTGAGATGGTTGGCTCCATGGTCGGAGTGTACAACGGAAAGACCTTCAACCAGGTTGAAATCAAGGTGAGGTTATGGGAAAGATCTATGGGTAGGCTTGGGCAGTTTCCAGATTGTCATACCTTCATACCAAACTTGTGCTGTCCTGGGAAATGTGGTAATACCGACACTGAACACAAGGGGTATTATTTTGGGGGCTCCAGGTGGGGCAGCGGTCTGGCGGCGCACAATTTGGCCCAGCGTCTTCCAGGTTTGGTCTGGCATTGTAAATAAGAATTTGTTCTTAACTGACTTGCCTAGTTAAATAAAAACTGTCTAACCTCACTGAGCCTCTAATCCAAAGGTTACCAATGCTAATAGCTTAATGTAAAATTCCATATTGAATGCTAGCTAAATGCTAAAGAGTGCATTGTGAACATTTTATAGTCTCTGACATTAACTGTTTACAGTACAGACATCCCAGCTCAGTTATACAAGGAACTAAAAAATACTACTCAGTTTGCTGCACTCACAAAACATTTTTAGACAGCAAGGCTTTTGATCCAAAAGGAGATTCTCTGCTGTTACCAAGAGAAGTTTGGTTTTGCGAGAGCTAATCAGGTAGAACGAAACCAAATGCACAACTGCATAGCAGTTAGCACATTTCAGACAGTTAATGTAATAGTAATAAGATACACTATGGCCAAAAGTATGTGGACACCCCTTCAAGTTATTGGATTCAGCTATTTCAGCCACACCCGTTTCAGACAGGTGTTTAAAATCAAGCACACTGCCATGCAATGTCCATAGACAAACATTGGCAGTAGAATAGCCTGAACTGAAGAGCTCAGTGACTCAACGTGGCACCGTCATCCAACAAGTCGGTTCGTCTATTTTCTGCCCTGCTAGAGCTGCCCCGGTCAACTGTACGTGCTGTTATTATGAAGTGGAAACATCTAGGAGCAACAACGGCTCAGCCGCAAAGTGGTAGGCCACACAAGTTTATTTATTTAACTAGATAAGTCTGTTATTAAGAACAAATTATTATTTTCAATGAAGGCCTAGGAACTGTGGGTTAACTGCCTTGTTCAGGGACAGAAGAACAGATTTTTACCTTGTCAATTTGGGGATTCGATCTTGCAACCTTCCGGTTAATAGTCCAACGCTCTAACCACTAGGCTACCTGCACCCACAAGCTCACAGAACAAGACCGCCAAGTGCTGAAATGTGTAGCGCATAAAAATTGTTTGTCCTCAGTTGCAACACTCACTACCAAGTTCTAAACTGCCCCTGGAAGCAACTTCAGCACAATAACCATTTGTTAGGAGCTTCATGAAATGGGATTCCATGGCTGAGCAGCCTCACACAAGGAAGGCCTTTTTTGGGGAAGGCCCTTTCCTGTTTCAGCATGACAATACCCCTGTGCAGAAAGCGAGGTCCATAGAGAAATGGTTTGTTGAGATCGGTGTGGAAGAACTTGACTGGCCTGCACAGAGCCCAATTTTGGGGTGAATTGGAACACAGACTGCAAGCCAGGCCTAATCGCCCAACATCGGTGCCCGGCCTCACTAATGCTCTTGTGGCTTAATGGAAGTCCCTGCAGCAGTCCCTTTCCAGAAGAGTAGAGGCTGTTATATCAGCAAAGGGGGTACCATCTCCATAAAACAAAAATGTACCTTTACATATACAGGTTTTTCTCATTGAGATAACATGTCTTCCAGGAGAGACCTGGTCCATATCAATGCCCGTGATTTTGGAATGAGATTTTTTGACACATGTCTACATACTTTTGGCATTGTTGTGCATCTAGCTGGCAAATATTTAGTTGTGAATTCCGTACTATCACTAGGTCACCTGGCGCGTGCTGCACAACAGTGAGTGACTGAAGGCTCCGGTCTCGTCACTGTGCTTGTAAACAAACACCATGTTACTGGGGACTACCAGTATGCTTCATCATGAATATGTGATGGGTGAAATGCCGAACTCAATCTGCTTTATCTCCTAGTTCAAAAGTAACGACAAATATTCAAATTCATTCATCTTCAAATATGGTTTTAATCGGTATGGAAAAGCCTATCCATGGCTATTTCCAAATTCCCCGTTATACCGTCCAATCCTACTAGACACCACAATGGCACCTCCCGAGATTACGATTGTAAATAACTTTTTGTATTTTACTTTTTGCAAGGGATTTTGTATCCATTGACCTGCATGTCAATTGCCTATTACTTGATTTGCCTCACTGTATTTTTGAAGCCTTTGGTAACAATCACAGATTTTTGTGTTGTCCATAAATGTTTTGGTCCTGTATCAGTCTTGGCCTTAAAAGTTTTATGTCTGAAGCTGTCAGTGCACAATGTACTGTGGTAGTTGTGGTACAGGTGTATTCTAGTTGTCTAGTAACAGTATTGTCCTGCTCCGTACTAACAATTTTACATTTCTCTCTCCAGCCTGAGATGTGCGGCCACTACCTGGGGGAGTTCTCTATCACCTACAAGCCAGTCAAGCACGGTCGCCCCGGTATCGGAGCTACACATTCTTCCCGTTTCATCCCACTGAAATAGAAGGGCTGCTGTCTTTGTATAAATAAAAATGAGGTCCCCACACTTTTCTGTTGGTTTTTAATTTAAATATGTTTTGTTCTGTTTTCCTGAATTTGTATCCATTGAAAGGGGTCTAATGACACTCAATTAATTTTATTTTCAAGGTCTGGGTACATATGTGCCAATGTGTTAACATTTTGGGGGGGGTATTTAAAATAAATAATCCGTTTACTGGCAGTATGGTATGTTGCATACTCAACACGTTGCCTAAATTTGCATATACATGACTACCACAAGGGTAAGCTCATATGTGAGGTCATCTATCACGTTTATTCAGAGAAAATTACTGCCAAACAGTCACGTGTAATAAACAAACAAACACCCTAGATTGCTTCGCCACCTGAATCGTGAATGTCTAGTAAACTGGGACATTTCATTAAAGCAATTAAGACTTGACAGTCATGGATATTGTGTTAATTGAACATTGCATCTACTGTTTTGGTTGAGGGGGGTTTATGGACTGACTGCATATTTTCCAATGCAATAATCTTGAATCGTTTACAGTTTTGGCAACCTTTCCTGTCAGTACATGTTTACAGTATAATGTGTACAATTCTTTATATTCATAAATGGCCTCGTATCAAACACTCATTTCTGGTTAGGATTAATCCATGCGCAGCCGCTAGCGCAGCATCATCCTTGCGAACACAGCCGAAGAGGAGCGGTGCGGCCCTGTAAAAGCGCCGAAGCATTATCCCCGGGTTAGAAGGTTCCTGGGTGTTCTTCGTGATCTACGTTTATGTCTGCCTACATTCTGGGCCATGGACACAACCTTTAGCAGTAATAATATTAGTTTTTTAATACCTACCTAGTAAAGCAAAGAATCGTTTGGAAAATAAGAAGTGGCTGGATTGGTAAGTATACGCTTCTGAACTCGATTCTGATAGTCGACTCCAGTGACAGGCTTGCTAAGGACCCAGCTAGCTCATAGTGGCCAAGCTGGTATACCCGAGAACTGTCACGAGAGAGCTGTCATGTTACAGTGTATCCTAGCTGGCAAACGTTGAGGTAATATGTAGTTAGATTGCCGCAATGTAACACTTACGCTATATTAGATATACAATTAAGCTAATCACGACACTGTTGCCAACTTGTACTGTTAGCTAGCTAAACTATATCCAGCTACAGTTGTGACCCCTTGATGAGAACAAAGATAGCTATGTCGTACGCTCTGGATAAGAGCGTCTGCTAAATGACTTAAATGTAATGTAATGTCGTACGTACCGGTCATGAAATTATTTCCCCTATCCCTGGTTTCCTTTACCAATTCTTTCTTTCTAGCTACCAATCTATCTGATATTTATAATGGTGGAATATCAGTTCATTTTTTTTATCAAAGGTTATGAATGGAATAGAAAATGTCAGTGAATTAGATGAGTCTGTAGTCAATGCAGGCAACGTGTGGATGACAAAAACGAGTTTGTCAGCTATCACTTCCTGCTTTCCAGACGCAGAAGTGATACTTCTTCATACCTTTTCTGTATGGTGCAGTTTAGGCCTTCAAACCCCCCCCACTACTGATCAAAAATAGAAATGTAACGTGTTGGTTTCATGAGCTGAAATAAAATGCGAAGTGTTCCATACACACAAAAAGCTTATTTCTCTCATTTGTTTACAGCCCCTGTTTAGTGAACATTTCTCAGTTGTCAAGATAATCCATCCCCCTGACAGGTGTGGCATATAAAGCAGCTGATTAAACAGTGCAATCATTACACGGATGGATCTTGTGCTGGGGACAATAAAAGGCCATTCTAAAATGTGCAGTTTTATAACACAACGTCACAGATATCTCTAAGTTTTGAGGGAGGGTGCAATTGGCATGCTGACTGCAGGAATTTCCACCAGAGCTGTTGCCAGAGAATTTCATGTAAATTTCTCTACCAACGTCGTTTTAGAGAATTTGGCAGTACATCCAACCGGCCTTACAACCGCCGACCACGTGTATGGCATGGTTTGGGAGAGCAGTTTGCTAATGTCAACATTGGGAACAGAGTGTCCATGGTGGAAGTATTATGGTATAGGCAGGCATAAGCTACAGACAACAAACAATTGCATTTTATCGTTGGCAATTTCAATGCACAGAGATACCGTGAGGAGAGGCCCATTTCTTTTAAAGTATCTGTGACCAACAGATGCATATAGATGAGGGCCAAATTCATTTTTTGTTTAAATTGACAGATTTTCTCATAAATTGTAACTCAGTAAAATCTTTGAAATTGTTGCTTTTATATTTCTGTTCAGTATAGAGCTATGACCAATTTGCATCTTCACCCTAGTCTCCCAGAGGGCTGTTTTGGAGCTATTGTCATAATGTTTACACACCCATCCACTCCTTCTGGAGCTTCAGTGTGACATTGTAAAGGCCAGGTTGAAGGGTCACGGCCCATAGGTTTGTTTGGACAATGGGCACCGAGCAGGCTATTGGTGATCAGGTTCCCTTTAAATCCAGTGCTTGAATGTTTTCTTCACATCATCTGAAAGCAAATGAGTTCTCTGAAATTCCACCAACACAAAGAACGTCAATGGGGTCCTTGGCAACCGCCTTTACGCTTGCCCACTCCATACAGAGGGCAAACTTTGTTTTTACTGTCACTATGTTGGCTAAGGTTTCATGCATTCCTGCAGCATCAAACTATACAAGCACTTTGTTTTTACTGTCACTATGTTGGCTAAGGTTTCATGCATTCCTGCAGCATCAAACTATACAAGCACTTTGTTTTTACTGTCACTATGTTGGCTAAGGTTTCATGCATTCCTGTAGCATCAAACTATACAAGCACTTTGTTTTTACTGTCACTATGTTGGCTAAGGTTTCATGCATTCCTGCAGCATCAAACTATACAAGCACTTTGTTTTTACTGTCACTATGTTGGCTAAGGTTTCATGCATTCCTGCAGCATCAAACTATACAAGCACTTTGTTTTTACTGTCACTATGTTGGCTAAGGTTTCATGCATTCCTGCAGCATCAAACTATACAAGCACTTTGTTTTTACTATCACTATGTTGGCTAATGTTTCATGCATTCCTGCAGCATCAAACTATACAAGCACTTTGTTTTTACTATCACTATGTTGGCTAAGGTTTCATGCATTCCTGCAGCATCAAACTATACAAGCACTTTGTTTTTACTGTCACTATGTTGGCTAAGGTTTCATGCATTCCTGTAGCATCAAACTATACAAGCACTTTGTTTTTACTATCACTATGTTGGCTAAGGTTTCATGCATTCCTGCAGCATCAAACTATACAAGCACTTTGTTTTTACTGTCACTATGTTGGCTAAGGTTTCATGCATTCCTGTAGCATCAAACTATACAAGCACTTTGTTTTTACTGTCACTATGTTGGCTAAGGTTTCATGCATTCCTGCAGCATCAAACTATACAAGCACTTTGTTTTTACTGTCACTATGTTGGCTAAGGTTTCATGCATTCCTGCAGCATCAAACTATACAAGCACTTTGTTTTTACTGTCACTATGTTGGCTAAGGTTTCATGCATTCCTGCAGCATCAAATTATACAAGCACTTTGTTTTTACTATCACTATGTTGGCTAAGGTTTCATGCATTCCTGTAGCATCAAACTATACAAGCAATGGAATGTGGACCATTCCTTATGCCTTTGCTGTCTTCTATCACAGCTTAGATACATTTTAGTCCTTTAGCAGACGCTCTTATCCAGAGTGACTAGGGTTCCATGCCTTGCTCAAGGGCACATCAACAGATTCTTCTCCTAGTCAGCTCAGGAATTCAAGCCAGCGAACTTTCGGTTACTGGACCAACACCCTTAACCACTAGGCTACCTGCTGAATTAAATACCAAACCTTTACCGCATGCAGGATTGAATGAGAGAGATTTTATATGTAGGCGTTTTATTCAATGTATATATAAGATTGATTAACCCTTTTATTTGAACGTTTAACTTTAGATTGCAGACTCTGGTTGAGGCTTGTTGGCCAGTGAATGCATAGAGTGAAGAAGGTCAAACTTGGAGACAAAACAGAAGGTTACTGGAAAAGGTATGGTGTCCATGTGCATTCCAATGACCTGTGTGTACCTTCTCCATACTAGATGCAAGTGCCATTGTTCGTGAGCATGTAGATGACCAGCGGGTTGTCTCTGTGTTTTTTTTCTGTTCTCCCTCTCAGTTGTTTAGGAGGGAATATGACGGCGGTGGACGGGCTAACAGACAGCACAGAGGTGGTGGAGATGGAGGACGGTCCATCTCAGTTCTATGTGGAGAAGCACTCGTGGGGCGGCCTGCGTGACATCATCCACAGCAGCAGGAAGTACTCAGGAATGATTGCCAACAAAGCGCCCCATGACTTCCAGTTTGTGCAGAAAAACGATGAGTCAGGCCCCCACTCCCATCGACTGTACTACCTCGGTGAGCCAAGGCCATCTGCCACTGATGATCGTCACACAGTGCTTCATTGAGTTACTCCCGTTTCTCAAGTTGCAACACTGTTTTGCAAGTTGTACCTTGGCCTCTTAACTCATTTTCACTTCCGACCGTCTCTCTCTATCGATCAGGAATGCCTTACGGAAGTAGAGAGAACTCACTGCTCTACTCGGAAATCCCCAAGAAGATCCGGAAAGAGGCCCTCTTGGTGTTGTCGTGGAAACAGATGCTGGATCACTTCCAGGTGAATACCCCTTGAATTCTCTGTGCGTCACTGAAACCTAATGACCTCCGAACCTGGTGCCAAGGAAATCCTAATAAAATATGTTATCGTTATTATCCTCATAAGATGAAGATCTCAAGCTCTCTAACATTTTTTTACCGTGGTTTGTCAAATGTTCATAACAAGACCTGAAGCCAGGAGATGTGTAATAGGAAAGTGGAACGATCATTTCTCACATATTCACATACATTCATTCAGAGATACCCACAGTCTCCAGACAGCGACAATTAAATTAACAGTTGAATAATCATTAAAGGTAGACTCAGCGAAATGACGCTGCCACGATCATCACCGCAGATATTGCGATGACTGAGATGCAGACTTCGCTCGCACACAGTCACACACAGTATCTTCGCATGTGCATGGGTTCGCTTCACTCTCTCAGATAACAGGCACACACACATGCATACTGACGCCACACATTTTTTAATAATTTATCTGAATCCACCAATCAAATGTACAAAAAAAGGATCCAAACATTTCAAAGGTCCCTGTATGCATGGCCCTCCAGGGTACAGAAAGCACCTCCTTCTCCAAACAGCTAGGCTGCCACGACAGCTGAAACAGAGCAGTATCTCGTCAATTGCTTCGCCCTAGTTTTTGTCAGGCCCGCAATCTGGAGGCCACACCAAGTCTGTGTATGTGCCAAATATCAGCGTCACCAGCTTGCACCTCCACCCGAGGCTGTCCCAGCATGCCATGAGAGGCTGGTATTTAAAAAGCTTCTCAGCAAAGGTTTGCTCCATGTAGCCGTCCACTGAGCAGCCCACTTCCAAAATGAACGCCTCCCCCACAACAACAATATCTGGTGTATTTGGCCCACAGGAAATCACATCATCATCAACATCAAACCAGCTTCCTGTTACACAACAATGTTTATGCATGTGTGCTGTTGGTGAGACCACTTGTCTCACCTCTCTGGCTATCAGATCAACAATGCCATCATGACTAGCAATGTACAAATCCTTGTATGAACAGCAGCCATTCACATGGGCAATGGACTCCATTACATTTGACTCATGTAGAATACAACATGGGTCATGGTTTGCAGGGTACCAGAGTGCTATATTATATTTTGTTGGTACAACTTGCAGCCTCACCTTAACAGTAAAGGTGGGAATGTCCTTGCCAATGGCAGGATGGAATGGAAGACAGAGTGGTCAGCACAGTCCAGAGCAGCGAGTTTCTCCTGCAGCCTCAGGCCAGTCCAGCGTTGCAATAGCGACATCCGTCTGATACCAAGGAGTGTCGTCCTGGATGTAGGATGAGATGTTCCATCATGGGTAACAGAAGCCTCCACAACAACACTGCGATCTGCCAAAGCTGCATCAGAGGCCGTCACTGGCTCAGTTTACATATTACGCCGTCCGGTTGCTCAGGTCGTTGAGGTCCTGCCAGTCTCACCCGACTCCAAAGCCTGCAGCAGCACGAGTGTCCAATTTTCCATTGGCCTTCCTCCTGAAGCCCAAGAAGTTGTCCTCAGTGTCCCTGGCCAGTGGAACCTTCCTCCTCCATAGGTCCAGAAGGAGGGAGGCTCTGGCTAACTGCCTAACTGTCACATTGTCACTGTTGAACACGTTCAACAAGTGAGTCAGTCTGGTAGCAATGTAAATGGACCAGTAAGTAAGCATTTCACTGTTAGTCTATACCTGTTGCCTACGAAGCATGTGACAAATACAATTTCATTTCATTTGATTTCAGGTACGGGACCAAAACAGCTGAAGTTTTTAGCCTCGCGCTTCAACGTTCTTAGTTGTTGCTGAAATTGACCCACTATGCTGTTTACTTTGTGCACCAACGTCATATCGTTGAGTCTACCTTTAAATCATTATGATGACAGCAAAATGACTTTCCCCTCACTACCAGGCCACGCCGCACCAGGGGGCCTATTCCCGGGAAGAGGAGCTCCTTCGGGAGCGGAAGCGCCTGGGAGCGTTTGGGATCACTTCCTATGACTACCACGCCCAGACCGGCCTGTTCCTCTTCCAGGCCAGCAACAGCCTCTTCTATTGTCAGGACGGGGGAAACAATGGCTTCATCGTGAGTCTTACCCCCCTTTATTCATTAAATTAACTTAGAAAGCCTTTCCTACATCTGCAATTGCCACTAAGTGAGTTACAGTAACTTTGATTAGTAGCTGCGTTATTGAATGTCATTTTAACATCCTATAGTTGATATGAGCATTGGTGCATGAACTGCACAGCACCCAACGCCACAGCGATGAATGGCTGTTGCTGTGTGCATTCATTAAGGCACACTGTAGCAAAACATTTTTTTATCAATGGAAAACGAAAACAAGCAGTTCTATTGGACAAGTTGAGGTCGTCCCTGTTAGTCTGTTTTGTTCAGTTTAGTGCCTAATGAATACGACCCTGTACACTAAGAGTGTGTTTCCTGGTTTAAAAGCAGTCTGCGCCCATTAAGCCGGTGGAGATTAAGACACAGTGCTCAGGGACCCGCATGGACCCCAAGATCTCCCCAGGAGAGCCCAACTTCATTGCTTTCATCAACAACAACGACCTGTGGCTGGCTAACCTCAAGTCTGGGGAAGAGAGGAGACTCACCTTCTGTCACAAAGGTCAGAAGGGTCAGGGACTTTTGGAAGTTTGTGTACTGTAGTTGTATGGAATTGTTTACACTCTCTATGCCATGTTGCTGACACTGCATGGATTTAATGAAATAAATGAATCCCCTCTCCCTGGGTCAGGTCTGGATAATGTGAAGGAGGACCCCAAGTCTGCGGGCGTGGCCACGTTTGTGATACAGGAGGAGTTTGACCGCTTCACTGGCTACTGGTGGAGTCCCTCTGTCGTAGAGGGTGAGTAGGCACCTTCTGTCACGCCTTCCTTATGACTAGAGAAGGAACCATTTTCATGTGAGAAATTGGGCTCTTCCTTAATCAAACCGTCAGTCAGTCATGCTTTGATGAACGTCGTACAGGCTTTAACTTAACCCAGACACACTGTCATCATGAAACTGTGTCTGTTATGAATGCTAGCTGTTTCTGTATGCATTTTCAAGAGCATGTTATCAGTTCTGTCTGTCTAACCTGCTCTTCTCCTCTGTTAGACTCAGATGGGGGCAAAACTCTGTACCTGATGTATGAAGAGGTGGATGAGACAGAGGTAGAGATCATTCATGTTCCCTCTCCAGCCTTGGAGGAGCGGAAGGCCGACGCCTACAGATACCCCCGCACAGGTGAGTCCCCCTGGCGCTGGTTGAGTCCCCCTGGCGCTGGTTGAGTCCCCCTGGTGCTGGTTGGGTCGAGTCCCCCTGGTGCTGGTTGAGTCCTACTCGGGTAGGGTTGTATGTGGTTGTAGTGACACGTGTTTTGCCTGACGACTCAAACTGAATTCTTCCGCTGCTCTATGACTGCCATCATTGAAGTTGTTTATGGTTGCGTCAAAATGAGGGGTGTTGTAGAAAACATGGCGCCGCTTTACCCACACGTGTTCTGGTTCTGGCCCAACCCATCCGTTTCTGGGACCAATCAGAACGTCAGGAATGTGTTTGTGTTCTAGAAATCGTTGGGGAGGTACTCCGATCCAGACTCATTGCAGAGAAGAAACTAACATCCGTGGTCGTGGTGTAGAGTTTGGCCAGAGCAAGTTTGGGAAGCTTGGCAAATATACAGTATTAGCAATGACCGAATGAAATCATCATTTCAAGAGTAGACCACTAGAATTAACAAAAATAATTAATTTTTTCGTAGGCAGTAAAAATCCTCAAACCACCCTGAAACTGGCTGAGATAAAGACTGACATACAAGGAAAAGTAAGTGGCAGCTGCTTTTGACTGCTCTCCATTTATTCTCTTATTTTGCTCTTGCTGCTCACTGTAGTGTGTGTGTGTGTGTCTCCAGATCGTGAGCATTCAAGACAAGGAGCTAGTTCTCCCCTTCACCACCCTGTTCCCTGGGACGGAGTACATCTCCCGCGCAGGATGGACGACTGATGGCAAATAGTGAGTGTTACGACATAATGTTTCCCCAGGAAACACTGCTTTTGACCTGTCTCTGATGCTATTTGGCTCACATTGTTGATGGTTAGGGCCAGGAGATGGGAAAAGTCATCCTCCAATTCCGCAGAAATCTTGGTTGATTAGTTGCTAGTTGATTAATTGAATCAGTTGTGCTAGTGTTGAGCTCCAACACAGGCCTGCATACTCTGTATCACTCTAGGACCTGGGTTGGTGTCCTCTGAGCTTGCGGAAAGGACAAGGCATTAGTGATGTTGGACCTGTCATTATTGTACTGTGCGTATGATCCAGTCAGTGAGGGAATGTGTGTTTCGGTCTCCCCCAAGTGGTTGGGCAGTGCTGCTGGACCGCAGTCAGAGGAGGCTCCAGCTGGTGCTGCTGCCCCCGGCCCTCTTCATCCCCGTCACAGATGACCTGGCCCAGAGGCAGAAGAACCTGGAGGCCGTGCCCCATGATGTCCAGCCCTACATCGTCTACGAGGAGACCACCGACATCTGGATCAATGTGAGATAGGCAGGGCAGGGTGGGGATAATATGGAAAATGACTACGGGTTAGGGAAAGGAGGGGCACTGACTTGTCATTCCTCATTTTAAACTCTGGAGCCTCGGTCTTTCATCCATCTGTACCTTTTGAGAGAATTGTAGTTACCAGATATGTGCTTAGTATTATGTAGAATTAATCGTCAGACTGTAGATTTGGCTATCAGTGCCCTCTCAAAAATAGAAGATAATGCTTCTTGGGAATTACTCTAAAATTTAGTTGCATGTACAGTTTGGTTGTTGAATTCCCACTCATCTCACAGTCACTCTAGTGTAATAGTGATTTGAATGACTATATATTGACAGTGTGTATGTATGTTGACATATGTATTTGCATGGAAGAATCAGGCCACAACAAACTAACAACAACCATGTTTTTCTGTTGTCCACAGGTTCATGATATTTTCTATCCATTCGTTCAAACGTCAGAGGATGAGTTCTCTTTCATATGGGTGAATGAATCCAAAACGGGCTTCAGCCATCTGTACAAAATCACATCAGCATTGCAACCAGACCTCTACCAATGGTCAGGAAGCTACAAATACATAGAGGGTAATTCCGTTGCTGTCATTAACCAGGTTTTGCATAATAAGACCCACGTCGGGCCTGATGGAAAAAGCAAATTTGATAAATCTCGGTCCCCCCAAAAATACACTTCACAAGGCGGGATAAGTGTATTGGTTAAATAGATTGTGACAATTGCGGTTGAGACACAGTTATGAGCAACTTTTGATATAATAGCCAGTAAGAGTCACGTGATGATATGCCTACTACCACAGACAAAATCAGTTATGATGAACTTATGCAAATGTCCAATAAATATAGAGCAGTGGTACTCGACTCTTAACCTATGAGGTCAGGAGCCTGATGGTTTTCTGTTCAACCTGATTATAAACTGGGGATTATTAGGTGACTGTGATG
The DNA here is from genome assembly GCF_034236695.1 of Oncorhynchus nerka. Taxonomy (NCBI): domain Eukaryota; kingdom Metazoa; phylum Chordata; class Actinopteri; order Salmoniformes; family Salmonidae; genus Oncorhynchus; species Oncorhynchus nerka. The sequence continues at coordinate 82,230,521 of NC_088415.1, forward strand.
GTTTGAGGGCCAGATTGAGAATTTAGCCAGGATATCAGGGTTAACACCCCTACTCTTACGATAAGTGTCATGGGATCTTTAATGACCTCAGAGAGTCAGGACACCCGTTTAATGTCCCAGCCGAAAGACGGCACCCTACACAGGGCAGTGTCCCCAATCACTGCCCTGGGGGATTAGGATATTCTTTAGACCAGAGGAAAGAGTGCTTCCTACTGGCCCTCCAACACCACTTCCTGCAGCATCTGGTCTCCCATCCAGGGACTGACCAGGACCAACCCTGCTTAGCTTCATTAGCAAGCCAGCAGTGGTATGCTGCTGGCAATAATTAATTGCACATATCTGATGTCCCAGGTCTAAATCAGTCCCTGATTAGAGGGGAACAATGAAACAAAGCAGTGGAACTAGCTTCCAGGTCCAGAGTTGAGTTTGAGGGATATAGAGGGTATTATTTGAATTCTGGTGACATGCCATTATCAAATAATAATGATCTTGCTGTTATCTATAATCTCATCATACAACCTACCCTGTCCACTTTACCAGTGAACTGTTGTCTAGAGCACATGCTCCAAAACCAGATGGAGAACGTTTGAGTGACAAAACCATCGTTAGACTTAAATTTGTTTCCATCGCATTTTCAACTCTTTTTTTTTTGCCCCCGTTTTCTCACCAATTTCTTGATTACGATCTTGTCTCATCGCTGCAACTCCCGTACGGACTCAGGAGAGGCGAAGGTCAAGAGCTGTGCGTCCCCCGAACCACAACCCAACCAAGCCGCACTGATTCTTGACACAATGCCAACTTAACCCAGAAGCCAGCCGCACCAATGTGTCGGAGGAAACACCGTGCGACCGTGTCAGTGTGCACTGCGCCCAAGCCCGCCACAGGGGTCACTAGTGCGCGATGGGACAAGGACCCCTAACCCGGTCGTGACAGAGCCCCAACCCGGTCGGGACAGAGCCCCAACCCGGTCGGGACAGAGCCCCAACCCGGATGATGCTGGGCCAATTGTGCGCCGCCCCATGGGACTCCTGTTCACGGCCGGTTATGACACTACAACCCCAGGCTGTAGTGACGCCTCAACACTGCGATGCAGTGCCTTAGACTGCTGCGCCACTCGAGAGGCCCGGGGTACATGGACATTTTAAGTGCTTTTTATGTGCATTACATCATCCCACACAGCTTTTTATCCACAGCCAGTCAGTTTGATGGAAACACCTCTGGGGATTTTAGAATATTCACATGAAATTCTGTCGCAAATTGGATGGAAACCTGGCTATCGTCATGTTTTGTGTGACAGCACAAACAGATCTGGGATTCAGGCTTTGTCCTTCCTTCCTTGAGCTAATCACTGATCTGTATGTGTCGTGATTTAATGAAGGTGAGATATTGATTGAACTTTGAACAATCTGTAGTCGCCACCCGGGTGTCACATTACTGCACTGTAAGTCTGGCTAATGTAATAAAAGTTGTTAAAATATAATCTCTAATCTCTATGGTATTTTCCTCTGCAGGAGACTTTAAATGTGCAATCAAGGAGGAGGTGACTCTGACCAGTGGGGAGTGGGAGGTTTTGGCCAGGCATGGCTCCAAGGTAGGATATTCAGTCAGTCAGATTAAAACCCTTATTGTCACAGTGCATTATAAAATATCTTTATAATATACTTTTGTGTGTGCTTACGCTATTGTAAGTTTATAATGCATGTTCTGCCATCAATATAAATATAATCTGTGATTCTCTCTGTAGATCTGGGTGAATGAGGCCTCTAAGCTGGTGTACTTCCAGGGCACTAGAGACACTCCCCTGGAGCACCACCTCTATGTGGTCAGCTATCAGTCCCCAGGGGACGTGGTCAGACTCAGCAAGCCTGGCTTCTCCCACAGCTGCTCTGTAAGCAAGGTATGGACTCACTCAACAAATAGGATTGCCTGGCTGCCAAGCCCCCCTCTGGCACCCCTGTAAATCTCACCCCAAAATGTATTCTTGTAATCGGGCTACAGGGATTGATTGAATATATATATGGCCCTCTGTCACCTGTCATTGCATTCACAAGCTCTCCGGTGGCCATTTTGCCAAACAACATGACTGCAGTAGGTAGTACCAACGAACACTGTAACATCCTGGCATTCTGCTCTCAGTTAGACACACTGCACTCAATCATCCCCTCCCCACGCTTCATGAGACCACACCACATAAGTACCTTAGGGAGGTACAGCTGATCTCTTCCCTATGAGAAGCCTGGTTACATCAGGCAGTGTTGTGGAACTCTGCCCATTTCATGCTGTTTAACCATCTGGTCATTCAGCGTCACTGTGTGCCTGTGTGAGAGGATATTGATGGATGTTACTACAATGTTAACAGATTGGGCAGAGTAGACATGGCCTGTTGTGTGGGCATCTGGGCCCTCTGTGATGTGGAGTTATCCAGGGAGGTGGTTCTAAACCTGATGGTCTCAGATCTGTTGTGATTTTTCAGGTATACCTTTAACATTGTACAGTGAGAGACAAAGCTGGCTTGAAATCAGGGCCCCGTGACATTCTGTCTCCGATGTGAAGATAAATTCACAGCTGTTCATCTCTGTCTCCTTCTCTCACCCCTTATCATTGTATCTCCCCTTTCTATCCCTCTTTCTCTCTATATATTCTTTACTCTCCCTCTCTTTTTCTCTCTCCACAGAACTTTGATATGTTTGTCAGCCACTACAGTAACGTGAGCACTCCCCCCTGTCTCCACGTCTACAAGCTGACTGGCCCCGAGGGAGACCCTCTCCACATGGTGCCTGAGTTCTGGGCCAGCATGATGGAAGCCCCAGGTAAGGAAGAGAGGAGGGTTTATATCATTACTTTAAAAGTCCCAAAAATGTATGTGGCAATCACAGATGACCCCTTTCTTCCTTGAGGCAATCACTGTATAGGTGTAAACTGTACCATGGGACTCTCAATTACTCATTCCAGGGCCAGGTTTCCTGATAGCAATGGAATTTAGGCTTCTGAGAGTTTTAACCATGCATCTTTGCTACAACGGCTGAAGATGTAACATGCGTTTTCAGTGGTGTAAAGTACTTAAGTAAAATACTTTAAAGTACTACTTAAGTATTTTTTGTTTATTATTTATTTAACCAGGCAATTCAGTTAAGAACAAATTCTTATTTGCAATGACTGCCTACCAAAAGGCAAAAGGCCTCCTGTGGGGACGGAGGCTGGGATTAAAAATAAAATACAAATATGGACAAAACACACATCACGACAAGAGAGACACCACAACACTACATAGAGACATAAGACAACAACATAGCATGTCAGCAACACATGAAAACACAACATGGCAGCAGCACAAGATGGCAGCAGCACAACATGGTACAAACATTATTGGGCCCAGACAACAGTACAAAGGGCAAGAAGGTAGAGACAACAATACATCACGCGACGCAGCCATAACTGTCAGTAAGAATGTCCATGACTGAGTTTTTGAATGAAGAGATTGAGATAAAACTGTCCAGTTTGAGTGTTTGTTGCAGCTCATTCCAGTCGCTAGCTGCAGCGAACTGAAAAGACGAGCAACCCAGGGATGTGTGCGCTTCGGGAACCTTTAACAGAATGTGACTGGCAGAACGGGTGTTGTATGTGGAGGATGAGGGCTGCAGTAGATATCTCAGATAGGGGGGAGTGAACAGGTGTTGTATGTGGAGGATGAGGGCTGCAGTAGATATCTCAGATAGGGGGGAGTGAACAGGTGTTGTATGTGGAGGATGAGGGCTGCAGTAGATATCTCAGATAGGGGGGAGTGAACAGGTGTTGTATGTGGAGGATGAGGGCTGCAGTAGATATCTCAGATAGGGGGGAGTGAACAGGTGTTGTATGTGGAGGATGAGGGCTGCAGTAGATATCTCAGATAGGGGGAGTGAGGCCTAAGAAGGTTTTATAAATAAGCATCAACCAGTGGGACTTGCGACAGGTTTACTGAGATGACCAGTTTACAGAGGAGTATAGAGTGCAGTGATGTGTCCTATAAGGAGCATTGGTGGTAAATCTGATGACCGAATAGTAAAGAACATCTAGCTGCTCGAGAGCACCCTTACCTGCCAATCTATAAATGACTTCTCTATAGTCTAGCATGGGTAGGATGGTCATCTGAATCAGGGTTAGTTTGGCAGCTTGGTATCTGTACTGGGGTTCCACTTTACTATTAATATTTTTGACACCTTTTACTTCACTGCATACCGGAAAGGAAATAATGTACTTTTTACTCCATACATTTTCCCTGACACCCAAAAGTACTTGTTACGTTTTGAATGCTTAGCAGAACAGGGAAATTGTCTAATTCACGCACTTGAGAACATCCCTGGTCATCTCTACTGCCTCTGATCTGGTGGACTCACTAAACAGAGAACATCCCTGGTCACCTCAAGAGAACATCCCTGGTCATCTCTACTGCCTCTGATCTGGTGGACTCACTAAACAGAGAACATCCCTGGTCATCTCTACTGCCTCTGATCTGGTGGACTCACTAAACAGAGAACATCCCTGGTCATCTCTACTGCCTCTGATCTGGTGGACTCACTAAACAGAGAACATCCCTGGTCATCTCTACTGCCTCTGATCTGGAGGACTCACTAAACACATGCTTTGTTTGTAAATTATGTGTGAGTGTTGGAGGGGCACAACTTTCACTGGGGATGGGGGACTTGCAACATTTTGAAATTGCACCCGTACCTCTGGCTATCAGTAAACAATTTGCAACAAGAAAGTTGTGGTTTGCTTAATAAGCAATTGGAAATTATTTGAACTTTTACGGCGCACCATAAATAAAATATTAATTGCGGACGTTACACATCAGGAAATATATTGAGGCAAAAATTACAGACAGTAGCGTACAAATAGCTAATTAAAACCCAATTGAATTAAGTAACATGAAATGTATTTCAATATCATTCAGATATATAGGTCTATGTAGCCTATATCCTTCAGATATATAGGTATATGTAGCCTATATCCTTCAGATATATAGGTATATGTAGCCTATATCCTTCAGATATATAGGTATATGTAGCCTATATCCTTCAGATATAGAGGTCTATGTAGCCTATATCCTTCAGATATAGAGGTCTATGTAGCCTATATCCTTCAGATATAGAGGTCTATGTAGCCTATATCCTACAGGAACACGGTTGGAGTGAAAACCTACAGGGAGATCGCTCTACAGGAACACGGTTGGAGTGCCCTAATCTTGTTTTTCTGTGTGTATCTTTGTGTGTACTCCAGGTTGCCCAGGAGACTATAAATCTCCGGAGATCTTTGACTTCCCGGGAAAGTCAGGCTTCCAGCTCTATGGAATGGTGTACAAGCCTCACAACCTCCAGCCTGGCAGGAAGCATCCCACAGTCCTCTTTGTCTACGGTGGCCCGCAGGTTTGTGGCTTCTCTCAGACATTACAATTTTGTTATTTGATCAGGAATTCCTTATAGAAATCCAATCAGATCTGTGAGCGCCAAAGGTGTAGGAACTAAGGGGAAGGAGTCTGGGTTTTGTC